>NW_005841859.1:3887085-3902572 GCF_000455745.1 Alligator sinensis | reverse complement strand
AAGACCTGGATAGGTTGCAGGGGTGGGCTAACAAAAACAGGATGCGTTTCAATACTGACAAGTGCAGGGTGCTGCACTTGGGCAGTAGTAACCAGCAGCACACTTATAAGATGCGAAACTCCCTTCTTGAGAGCATGGAGGCAGAAAGGGATCTTGGAGTCATTGAGTCCAAGATGAACATGGGCTGACAATGCCCGCGGATCAGCAGGGCTAACCGGACCTTAAAGTGCATCCACAGGTGCATCTCAAGTAGGGCCAAGGAGGTGATCCTCCCCCTCTACGCGTCACTGGTCAGGACACAACTGGAGTACTGTGTCCAGTTCTGGGCACCCCACTTCAAGAGGGATGTGGACAACATTGAGAGGGTCCAGAAGAGGGCCACCCGCATGATCCGGGGACAGCAGGGCAGACCCTATAATGAAAGGCTATGGGACTTGAACCTGTTCAGCCTTCACAAGAGAAGGTTGAGGGGGGACCTGGTGACCATGTATAAACTCACTAGGGGGGACTAGAAGGGTTTGGGGGAGATCTTGTTTCCCCTAGTGCCCCACGGGATAACAAGGAATAATGGTCACAAGTTGTTGGAGAGAGGTTTAGATTAGACATCCGTAAGAACTACTTCACAGTTAGGGCAGCTAGGATCTGGAACCAACTTCCAAAGGAAGTGGTGCTGGCTCCTACCCTGGGGGCCTTTAAGAAGCGGCTTGACGCCTACCTGGCTGGGGTCACTTGAGCCCAGTTTCCCTCCTGCCCAGGCAGGGGGTCGGACCTGAAGATCTACAAGGTCCCTTCCGACCCTACTTCTATGATTCTATGATTCTATGATGTGAATTCAGTGGCAGGGGAAAAGAGTGGACAAGTGGCAGAGGCACTTTCACACAGCAGCCTTCACAAAAGCTTCACTGGCCAGATTGCAATCCATGGGACAAAATTGAACATTGAATTAGGTCATAACTTTAACTTAATGCATCCAGGAATTATTTGGCAACTATGCGTACAGTACAGATCTTCCTTCCTCATTCATTTCTACCTATCGGAGGAACTCAGATCTCCAGTGCTTTTCTTGGATCCTGTCCACCTTCCCTTCTACCAGGATGATAGGAGAAAGATGGAAGGGAATTTCGCTTTGACATACTGGCTGTGTCCTCAGACCTGCCATGTTCCAGGGCAGTGTCCCCAAAACTCTGTGCTGCTCTGGATTGCTTGTAAACCTGAAGCAGTGTAGTTTTATTTATTGTGGATGAACTAATTAGAAGGGCTTTGGCACTATGAGTGGTGCTAATTAGCTTCCTTTCCAATGTGAATAAGGCTATATTGTTTCTGATTTGGGGGACAGCCCACATAGAGCAGTGCCACAGTGAGTTTATTGTGTAGGCATGTCTTCTGTTCTGTTCTTTCCCTGGCCTGAAATTTTATGACTATATTAGAGAGAAGTCTGCTTCTTAAACCCAGAGTCACTTGTTCACTGTAAGTAAGGAATTGGCTAATAGGTATGTGTAACTGTTTATATTAAAATGTGGCATGGTAATGTGAAACACAACTGAGATTGTCTGCAGGCTCTTCTTATCTGGATGGAGCGAGTTACAGGTGATGGCTCCTGGCTGGTCTCCCAGAGCTGTTTCTCAAATACATGTGAAAATGTATTTTGACTGCAGAAATTTTTTTGATGGGGGTTCTGGTTAGTGCATACACTGCCCATTACCAGTCCATCTGCTCTAGTGATACAGTGATCTATTGAGGAGCATTGATTTACAATGCCCCAGAAAGAGAGAAACTGATGCCCCCAACTCTGGCTTCTCAGACATTGGAACCCTCACACCCAGTAGGGTGGATACATGCCTTTGAAGCCTTTTTAAATCCAGAGAATTTGGCTGTTTGATTGATTTCTTGTATCTGCGTGTTACAATATGAAAAAGCTTGTTAAACACAAAGTTCTTTATGTAGAAATTGGCACTGTTGGACTTTCCTTCATATATTGTATATGAAAACAACATGGAAAAACGATAAATCAATGTGATGTTCTGTTTTTATTTTGTTACATTATGTCAAGCAGTTCATATAAACTACTTTTATATTGAATAGAAAAAAAATAATGGGGATTTTCTGATCTGGACTCTACTTTACAGCCTAACATAATTATAGAAGACTATAAATTTAACACCTATAAATGATTTCCCACTTTAACATTAACTTGAGAGACAAATGTGGAGAAGTTATTAATGCTGAACAATTTGGTACCAGTCATATAATCTTTAAAGTGCAGTTAATTCAGAGGAAGTTTTATTACAAGAAATTTGCACATAGTTGTATTCCTTTTCTGGCTGATCAAAAATTTATCTCTTGAAGTTTTCTGATGGAGAACTGGATTTTTGCATTGAAACACCATTAAAAGTCTGTGCTTTCTACAGAGAAACTTCAACTTAGAAGTGGTCCACATGTTTATGATTCTGTACTGCCAGTGGGCGTTCCAGACCAGTGAGACTACTCTTACTGGCATAATGCTAGAAATTACTATCAGCCCATTCAAGATGGATAATGTGGCTCCTTGGTAGTTATCCATGAGTTTGACTACAGGATACACAGTTTGGTTTTACGAGCAATTTTTATAAAGTGGTTAACAGTTTGTGGGAAACAGGTTAGGGACTATTTAGAAAAGCTGGACATAACCAAGTCCATGAGGCTGGATAGGATGCACTCATGCATGCTGAGGGAGTTGGCTGATGAGATTAAAGAGCCACTGATCATCATCTTTGAAAACTCATGGCAATCAGGAAAGGTCAAGGAAAAGGGCAAACATCGTGTCCATATTTAAGAAAAGGGAAAAAGGAGGATCCAGGGAACTACAGACCAGTCAGTCACTCGGTCCCATGGAAAAATCATGGAGCAGATCCTCATGGAATCCATTTCTAAGCACTTGGAGGAGAAGAAGGCAATTAGGAACAGTCAGCATGGATTCACCAGGGGCAAGACATACCTGACCAACTTGATTGCCTACTATGATGAGGTGAATGGCTCTATGGATGCAGGGAGACAAGTGGATGTGGTATACCTTGATTTCAGCAAGGCTTTTGATATGGTCTCCCACAACATTCTTGCAGGCAAGCTAAGGAAGTACAGGCTGGATGAATGGACTGTAGGGTGGATAGAAAACTGGCTGGAACATCAGGCTTGGAGAGTAGTAATCAATGGCTTGATGTCTAGTTAGCACCTGGTATCAAGTGGAGTGCCCCAGAGGTCGGTCCTGGGTCTGGTTTTGTTCAACGTCTTCATCAACGACCTGGAAGATGGCACAGAGTGCACCCTTAGCAAGTTTTCAGATGACACCAAGCTGGAGGGAGTAGTAGATATGTTGGAGGGTAGGGTTAGGATTCAGAGTGACCTAGTCAAATTCGAGGATTGGGCCAAAAGTAATCTTATGCGTTCAACAAGGACAAGTCCAAAGTCCCGTACTTAGGATGGAACAATCCCATGCACCATTGTAAAGAACATGGAAATTGTCCACAGATGAACATTGAAAATGGTACTGGGGTTAAAGGAACTTGATATATATAAATTGGAGAAAAGGGGATTAAGAGACAATGTGATACTTTTCAAATATTTGAAAGGCTGCCTAAAGAAAATGAAAGAACAGTGTTCTTCCTTGCTACAGAGGATAGGACAAGAGGCAATGGATTTAAACTCTGGCAAAGCAGATATATATCAGATCTCAGGATAAACTTCCTAATGGGAAGAATGATAGGGCAACATGAAAGAATAACAGGACAACAGAACTAGAAAAGTTGTGGAATCTGTTTATAGGAAGTTTACAAGAACAGGATGGACAGGCATCTACCTTGTTTTTGAACAGGAAATCCTGCTTCTGAACAAAGGGCTGGATTATATAATGCTGGAGGTCCCTTCCAACCCTATAATTCTATACTCACAAATCATTAATGCTTATTTATTTATGAATATATGAATAGTATTTTATTAAGTTATGCTTCAAAAGTATTTTTTTTCCTACATGATTGGACATCTACAAACTATTCTTTTACCTGATTGATCCTATGTTGAGAAAACTGATCACTCTAGAGATGTGATCCTACTGTTGCCTTCCTCTTCTGTTAAAGGTCTTGCTGACATGTAAAATTCAGCTTTGCCTATCCTTCCTGATTATGAAGAAAGAACTTGCCAGGATGCTACTATTCCCAGAGAGTGAAGATTCATGACCTCCAAGGAAAGGGAAAAATAAGCAGCAATTCATTTCCCTTGATCTCTTAGGAATTAGGATGTTTCTCCCCAAAGTACCATATATTCCAAAACTGAATCTAAGTTTTGGAATTATATTTATGTATATAAAAGTATTTGACTTCTTGAGGGAGCATGTGTGTTTCATTATTCATGCAACTTAGGTAATATAAAGGAAGTTTGCAGCCACGGTGGAGTCCAAAAGTCTGCGCTTATTCAATACAGCAGGGCTGTCCAACTCCTGAGTGGCTGGGGGCTGCTGGGTCTCTGGTCACATGCTGCTATACATTGCAGTGTGTAGGAGTTTCTTACTTTGTACCAGTTTCCCTGTACCATGATGTACTCCACAACATGGGCCTCACTCCATGCTATATAGTGGGCACTTACCACTGCATTGTGCCAGTGTCCTCTTACTGCGTGGGGTACCTATTCCCTTCCCATGACCCTGATCCTCTGGCTGCAGACTTCCTTGGTTTCATGGGTCATGCTGGCCCCAGGTGTGGGGACAATAAGAAGGGGAAGCTGGAGGAGGGAGTGGGTGCCCAGAGACCCTGACATCAGTAGAAAGGTTTCTTTTCTAGTGCAACTAGAAGCTTTGAGTGACCACAACATTATTTGATTGTTTATCATAAGTGAACCTCCCAATTTTGGGGTGTCTGTTACAGTAGGCAACTGTCAATCCTCTGGATCATGGTGTACATGTAAGAGGTCTAGTCAGATTTCTGATGAATCTGTTTGTGACTGACAAGCCCAATTCAAGAGTGATACAGCCATGGGTGACTAGTGCCTCTTGAGTCTGGGTGGGGGGGGGGGGGGGCACCCACAGAAGCTGGCACTGGTAGTGGGGATGGGGCTGGCTAACAGTAACAGAAGCCACTGGTGGTGGGGACGGCTTTGTCAGGGGGGCACACATCCTCCCATTCCCCCCCTACCAGTCACCTATGGACACGGCTTGTTACAAGTTTCACAGATCCATATGTTGATCTCTGATGTTGAATGACTTCATATAATTTTTGTGCACATCTTAGTATCACCATAGAGGGTGACCCCCTTTCTAGAGCCATCTCGAATCTAGATATACAAAATATACTTGTCAGTTGTAAGAACTGACATTTGCCTCATGGTATGAGGAACTGGTCAAAGAGGGTCAGGTTTCAGGGGGAACCTAGTTTGGTGCCTCCAGAAGTTCAGAAGTGCAAGCCAGGGTAATGATTGCTATCTCCTAAACTGTAGGGTCTTAGCATGTGTTACTTGGTTAATAAAGATCTTCGCAACAAAATGCATGCTTAATTAAAGTCCTTGTTGTATCAAATATTGACATGTGCTACAGTATGTCAGAAGCCCAGAAACCACATTGGCTGTAGCTTGAACAAAATGCACAGCAAAGATGTGACTTTTCCATCACTTAAATGCTTGCCTACTTCTAACCAATATATATTTGGTGAAATTAGAAGTTAGTTAATGACTTGTTTGATATTAAAAAAGAAAAGATGAGTGTAACTGAAATTAAAGCTCAGCTTTTAGGAAGGATTTAGTTTTATGTAATGTAAGAGCTCAGGAATGCAAATACTAAACTCTCTGTAGAACAGGGTGTAACAATGGCTATATGCCATGCTTAAATAACTTTTGGACATATCTAGCTTATTACTTATTGCTTAGGAAACAATCCACGCTGTGTTAATTCAGACACCTAGAAATGAAGCATGTTTTTCTTTTCTTGCTCAATATTTTTCTGAGTTCTCACATTTGTATGACCTTACTATCAAGCAAAGAGGGGTACAACTGTATTAGATTATGTGGCCATGGAGTTGTAGTGGATGGATACATTGGAAAGAGTCTATCAAAATGGGGAGGAAAAAATACTTAGCAGTATAGAACAGGTTCCAGGTTCCCCCTCTGTTCTCTGGCTTTCACTTTCTGCCCTCAGCCAAAGGGGCAGGGCAACACAGTGCAGCTTATCTCAGCACAGCCTTTAATGCCAGGGGAGTCCATAGCCAAGGAGATGAGATGGAAAAGGACCTGTCAGCTGCTGTAGCCAAGGAGACAAGAGGAGGAGGGCCTGTCTGCAGTGCAGCAGTGAAAAGAGGCATCTGTGCTTATGGCACAGAAGTGGAAGAGACCCTGCTGGTGTAGCCTTTGGCTACTAAAAAGTTGGCCAGCCCTGCTCTAGAAAATTTGGCATATGAGGAAAGTTTGGACATACCAGAATGGCCAAGTTTGGACAAACCAGAAGGAGAGAGGACCGAAGAAACATTTGAGAAATCTTCAAATAGAAAAAAAAGGTTGTTACAAAAACAATGGGAGCCAACTATTGTGTCTCCTGGTGACAGCAATGGGCTTAAATTACAGCAAGGCAATTTAGGTTATATGTTAGGAAGAACTTTGTAACTTTGAGGGTGATTAAGCAATGGAACAGTTTACATGGAGAAATTGTGGAATTTCTTTCACTAGAAGTTTACAAGGGCAGATTAGACAAACATTTGCCTGGTTTGGTTTAGACAGGGGTGATTCTTCCATGAGCAGCAGTTGAACTAGATGACCTTGTGCGGACATCTGATTCTGTAATGCTGTATTTTTTTTCTGTGTATTGCACATTAAAATATGAAATCTGCCCTTGTGTTCAAGTACAATAACTATTTTGCTTTCAGAGTTACTGTAGTTTGTACAGAAAAAACTCATATGACTGTCTGTGTCATATAACAGAATTAAATGGCCTAAATACTAGGACTGGCTAAACTGAGGGAACTGATTTATATCCTGTGCCACATGACCTCTGCTGCAGTTAGCAGGTCTACATGACTAGGATCTTCCCTATTATACAAAAGTGGGTAGTTGGCTCAGAGACTGGAACTTACTCCTCTGCTTAGTCCCAAACAGCACAACTTTGGTGACTTTCCAGGTGTAGCAGGCTTATCTTTTCAGACCTTGGGTTGAGTCCCAGGATCAAGGGTCTGGTGTTTGATTGGTGACGCACACTCACCAGTCCAGAGGCAGCACAAGGGAAGCAATGCCCTGCCCTTTTCCAAAGGGAGGGGGCAAGGAGCAGCTGGACCTGAATCGGAACTACACCAGCCAGGTCCGGGGAACTTCAGGGGTAGAGCCCCTGAAGAGTATAAAAGGGGAGCATGCTCAGCACACTAGGCAGATGCGCGAGGGACTAAAGAAAAGCTGGGGAGCTCTCCCCCAGTGGGCAATAGGCCCAAGGCGCCTGAAGCCGCTACTGGAGGAGCAGCTTTGGGAGCGGTGCAAGACTGCTTGGGCTGTTGACGGAGACCTAGCCCTGGGAGCAGTGTGCGACCACTCGGGCCCATCATGGTGCATGGTTCGGTGCACAGAACCTAGGCTTTGGGACCCGCAAACGGCGGCTCGAGCCTGCAACCCTGGCAGGGCCAGCAGGCCACACGGTATGTGGAGCAGCGCACGGGGCAAGGGCCTTAGGGGTTGCAGTGACAGCTCAGGCCCCATCTCTCAGCAAGCAGCCAGGTCCCACGGTGCACAGGGCAGCTCATGGGCCCAAGCCTTGGGAGCCAGGGAGCAGCAGAGGCTGTGTGGGTTAGCCACCCGGTGTGAGGACAGCCGGCTGGAGCCTGAAGGGCCCAGCCTGTGCTAAAAGACCCCTTGGTGCCAAAGCCAGGGCAGGGGGAAATAGTAGTGCTGTAGCGTGAGGCCCAGCACCCAGAAGCCAGCAGCAGTGGTGCAGCAGCTGAGAGGAGCTGAGCCCTTGGTGCCCAGAGCAGGGCACAGGGTGGAGAGGATCCCAGCAGCACGAGAGAGGTGCTCCAGTAGAGGAGACCCCATCGAGCTGCACCCTGACCACCACCACCTGAGGGAGCGTGAGTCATTGGGCCCTTGGGTCCCACAGGGGAAAGACATTTGGGGTGGGCAACCCCAGGGAAGGTTCGCCCTATCCTTACAGTTGGTATGGAAATGTGTTCATATAAAAGAGATGACCTATCACGTGCAGCGCACTAAGGACTGTTCAGGACCTTTGTTCCACCAGAATCAGAGCAATGCAATGTTGCTTGATATTACAGACTCATGCTATTTGTGTGCTGGTTTGCTGATCACTAGATACTGCAATGAACTTCACAGATCTAATTAGAGATACTGAACTGGTACCAGTCAGAAACAAAGCTTGCTCAGCATTTCTGGAATGTTTTAAAACAGTAATGAGAGATGTTCTTTTTGGGGGTGAACTGAACAATATATCTTGGTGCCAGTCAGAAAAGGTTTAAAAAATACTTCACAGAAGTTACTGCCTCTGTATGTAAACTGATGAATGCCTCAACCTAAAATGTGCTAACTATAAGCACACTTCTTGACATCATATAGCCAAATATATGATCTGTGTGAAATGGCTACATTTTTAAAAGTGCAATAATTTTTTTAAGCAGGTAGAATTGGCAATTACCCATAAAAACTAGATATTTTGTATTTGCCTGTGAGGTAGAATCTAATATGCAACCATGACATGACTAATGATGTATATCTATAATGTGATGTGTCAGCTTAAAAAAACTTGACAGACCTTTCCCAGCAGTGTCTTTAATGATGTGGCATCATATGAATAGATGCATTTTTCAAAAGGGGTTTGAATTTCTTTAGTATAGCTGGTACAGAAATAGTTTTCTGTTGGGTCTGACATCTAGTAAATCGGTATAAATTAATGACATTTCCCAGATTTGCTGAATAACTGGTAATTTTTAATGGAAATAAAGGAAATAGTCATGGCATCTTGTTTTTAAATGTCTCTACTGTTGCTTTTATGTATAATTAGGTAAAGTGCCTTTGATAGTGTGGCAATGGATAGCAATATTTCATTAAATAGTAATCTAGATGCTGGGGATAATTTTTCACTACCATTGCAGCTTGAGTGGTCATTTATCTGTGCATATAAAATACAGCTCGCCTGAGGGCAGCCCAACACAATTTAAGGTTTTTTATTCAGAAAACTGTAAATAAACATGAACTAAAGTTTGGATTTTTGCATATTTGTTTTAGTTTAACCTATTTAATTTTTCCTAATGCTGAAACACTACATAGTAATCTGGGTTTAAGATGCTGATTATTTGCATTCTAAATATCATCACTCCTCATACCTGTCCGGAGTACGTTTAACAAATGTTTGTTTGGTGCTGGCCAGTCAAGTTAATTCAAACTTTCCTTTTCATAGCCTTTCCTCTCCATCTCTTATTTGTGTGAAGTATTACAAAGGAAAAAAAAACCCCTGTGTTACACTCATGGGGTGAACTATATTTCTAGTAGGCCTTCTGAAGGGCACCTTCTCAGGTGGCAGGCCTGCCTTTTTCCACTTCTTTCCAGAGTTGAACCATGGTGTTCAGCCACTTTGGAACTGGACCTGTTTGTGATAGCTTTCATTTTCCAACTGTGTTCACATGATGGGCACATCTGTGTGTGGCAACTGTGAGTCCAGTTCCTACAGGGTGCTTGTGATTAGCAGTTGGTGAAAATGACTCAAAAGAGGCTTTTTCAAAACAGAGCATTATTCATTCACATAAAAAATAAATAGCAACCATGAATGTATGTATGTATGTATGGGCTATTGCTTGATATGAGGATGATGACTACTGGGGTTGGGGGGGTGGGAGGTTAAGGTGGCTGACAAGTTAAATCCTTGCATTACAAGTTTTTCCATAGATATGACAGGTGGTGACAAGCATACCTTAAGGGTAGCATCAACCCTACAAATTAGGAAGTGCTGGCTGGTAACAAGTCTCAATGACGCTGCACCATACATCAAGCTACAGCCCTCTTTGAAGAGAACTGTCTTGCTCAGGAAACTGAGAAATGGCAGAGGAGGAAGGAAAGCACAGCATCCTGGCCAACAATTGTGCCCTTACCAACCAGGAATAAGGATTAAAACAATAAAGGTTTTTTTGTTCAGCTCTTTCTCAGGTTAATTCTTTCTTTGCCAGTTTTGGGTAAATTCTGAGTCCAGATTTCCCTACTCCTGGACTGGGAGTGTCAGGTAATTTCCTGTAGCCTACTCCATGTTTGCTTGTCAGATCTTTAGTTGTAGCAAAGCACCCACACCCTTCCTCAGTTAGGCAGATCTCTAAGGTTTTATTATCTCTTTTATTCCTAATTTTTGATTTGGAGCATATAAATGTTTGTACCATAGGGGAGTCTGGCAGGGTATTCTCAAAATAATAGTTTCCCATGTTTTTCTCAAGGATTGTTGGGATTCTTGCTGGTATATATGTATTATTAATTTACTTTGCATTTGCTCCACCTTAACCAACCACTTCCACTGATTTGGTAGCAAAGTAGCAAACAGGTAGACTGAGGTGAACATGATGAGCCTTCAGAGTAATGCAGATAACTCCTTGGATGCTCGATAAGTGGCATAAATGTTCTTTCCTGTGTCTCTCTCCCAACTTCAATAAAATTTTACTTAGTGGCTTGCAGATTTTGTTAAATTCCATTACATTATTTTTTTAAGACAAAACAAGACACAGATGCAGAAAATTAAAACAAAAGCCTAAAGAAAGATAACCCATGTTCTATATCTCATTATTATTATTTAGCATATGATTTGTTTTCTTAGTTGGAAAGGAAGGCAGTAAAGATTTGAAATACTGAATCATAAAGATATGAAAGGTTAGATTTGTCCTGGTTGGGCTAGGTAGATTATTGAAAGGCAAAAGAAAATAAGTGTAGAAGGAACAATTTGGTGGGAGCTGACACGCTCAGATGTAAGGGTCGCACCTGAGAAGTTGTTTTGGAAACGTGCATCAAGGTGTCATCAAACCTCCTCTCCTCATTTGGTTTTGTTGGAAAATCATTTGAATTCAAGCAAAAGAAGGCCCAGCTCAGGGCTGGTATATCCCTGGGCCTTACTGGAAGGTGATAATGGCCTTAGCCCAATGACAGCGATGTTTATACCTATCAGTGGCTGGCAATTATGATGTTTCATGTCATTCCAGCTCTGCTGCTATGCTAAGCTGTTTTTAAGTCTTCGGTAACCATACTTGAAACATGGGAATTTCTCCCTCAGAACTGTCAAGTGTTCACCATTTCTTCCAGTCTAAAACATGCTTGGAGGTTAAAATGTTCTTCTTGGCACCAGGCACCCAATATAAATAACTTTACCTTAAGATGGTAGAGCTGAGGCTTTAAAGTCTTTTATATTGTGCTGTTAATTTATACACAGAAATGGGTGGAGGAAGGTTGGAAGGAATTTGAATACAGGGAAAACAACTGTTAATCTAAGAGGATAGCTCTTCCACTGAGCTGCCTTCTCCTTTCTGTCTCCTTAAGACAAGTACATCCCAATAAAGGGACCAGTTGTGTTAGAAAGGCAGAAATTGTGTCAAATGGTTTGTTTTGAAGGGTATTTCTGGAAATCAGGTTTGGGAGTGATTTATTTCTTTTTCTTTTTGGAAATAAGATATTGCAGCAGAGTAATTCTAAACTCTGTCAAACGGTATGCTAGAAGTTTAATTACTGAAGTTAATATCTCTAATTTTCTGTTGTTTATTACTTGATCTTAGAATATTGTGTTTGAAATAAAGAACCAGATTGTAACTGGTACCATAATTGTATTTTTGACAAAATGGCTTTTGAATAAAATATTGCCCTTTTCATTCATCTGATGAAACCAAAAGCATGGCATGAGTGACAGCCAGATTTTTGGTCAGTGGTAAAGAAGGAGCTCTGGAATTGTCAATAGGAACCTGAGTGAAACAACCTGAAGGTGACAAATATAGTCATACTTTTCACTGACTCTTCAGATCAGACCTTAAATACCCCTACTTATTTCATGTAAGTTACTTTCCAGTATCTCAGATCATTTTTAATGGAGTACAAGAGAAGTAGTTTGAAAAGATATATTTTTTCTTTGGTTTGTTCAGTGTGTAGTCAACAAGAATAAGGATTCATCATTGCCTCCTTTCTTGAAATGAACTTCATTGACATATCAGTTAATCCCACTAAGCCAATATAGGGCAAGAATAGATTTCAAAATGATTTTATAAAATATATCTATTTAGATATTATAACTACTAAATTGTGTAGTTCTTAACTCATGCGTAAGTGAGGTGGAAGGGAGGATATTCATAACTAATTTATCAATGACCTGCAATACATTGTATAAATATGTATCAGTGATGAACAAAATGTGGAGAGGAAATTAGAAAAAGTATTTTTAGATTTTATTAATGTGATGTTATTGTGTCCATGTGACTTTCCAATAACTAGTAATTGCAGTCATGTTTTACAATGTGATTGCATGTTGATTTTACACTTCCTCGTCCTTTATTTAATTGCATTATAGTGTTTTAATATCTGAAATTAGAACACTGTAGACTTATCCAAGCAATAGCTTATTTATTAGGTACCCTACATAAATTCATCATTATTAACTTAATATAGGAAAAAGGTACAACCCAATTGCAAGAAGTAGGAAGCAAACACTGAACTGAAGATAAAAATAATATATCAAAAGCTTAATAAATTGAATTCTAGAAAGATGATTGAAGGCATTTATACACTTAGCTGCTTTATGTTACTGTTTTTCCCAATAAGTACTTAATTGTTGGGGTAAGAGTATATTACAGTTACCCCAAACTTTCAACATTCACATTAATCTTTTTAGTCATTGATATAGTTCTGAAAAATTAATGCACATGTAATTGTTTGTACTTGTTTAGCATCTTTGATAATTAGTTCTTAAAATTATGCAAATCAGGAAAGTAGCTACAGAGTTGGTACAGAAACTATATACCTAAACATTTATCTGTTGTATGCAATTTTCCTACTGGGAGTATTTTATTTAACATTCCTTTTAAAGTATATTGAATAAATTCAGAGCAACTAAAGAGCTATATTTTGCATACGATAAGAAAACTCCTAAGAGTTATGAAAAAGCAATATGTAGACTAGATATTATATTACAATTTATTAAACATTTTGATGATGAAGGCAGTATGTTTTAAAATAATAAAATGTTAGTAACCAATTAAAAGGATTACAAAACAAGTATACAGCATATGAAACTTTTCTCCTACTGGAAAGATATGAAAAATATAATTGAATAAACAGCAATAACAATTTATAATGTGTAGAAGTAATAAAATAAACTGTTCATCGCATATTGAACATGTAAATTTGGTTTCCTCTTGATAATCATAACCTAGAAAAATGTTGACTATAGCTGTACTGTACATTTTCTGTGAAGCTCTAATAAAATTAACCATTTCAGTCAAAAATAGAAGACCAGAATGGTATAGAATGCAGTCAATAAGATAATATAACAAAGACAGGTAAGAAATATGGTATTTGCTAATCTTGATGACAAAATACAATCTAATTTTATAGATATATGACAACAGTTATAACTAAGTAAAACATAATGTAATCTATTAATTCCTTAGAAATAGTAAGGGGCTATTTTAAAGTATGGTTGAAGGTATCTAGAACAGCATGTTGAAACAGAAAGGTTTTGTCAGGTTAGAATGATGGAGAGTGCTTACGGACTCTGAGGGTATGTACAAACATTAAATTAAGATTGACCTAACCAAGGTTAGGTTAATCTAAATGTCTGGGTGCTTAGGCATTCACAGGGCATAACTCATCCTAAAAAAAGAACTAACTTTAGATTGACCTGGGTTAACTCAATATAGTGAATGCCTGCATACATTCACAGGACAGCCCTGGAGTTGGGAAAGCCCAGACACTCACCCTAGCCCAATCCCTCCTGCTCAGACCCACCAGTCCCCTCTTCCCCACTCTCTCTGTGGTGAATTATCTCAGGCTGCTGGTGTCATTCCCAGCAGTAGTGAATGCCTATACATGCCTCTCTCATTTTAGGTTTTGATGGCTATTTGCACCCTTATGGCGCGTCCACACATGCAAGCACATGCGCTTGCAGCAGCTCAAATAGAAGTGGTGCAAATTTGAGCCAGGGCTTTTTGCCTCAGCGCACATGATTGGACATGCACTTTGTTGTGGAGCAAATTGTGTCACTTGGGGCAAAATATCCCTGCCTGCCTCCTCCCGGATCTTCAGCCAGGGGGAGCTAGAGCCTGGGGCCAGCACCTGTGCTGTCCCCAGCACTATAAAAAGCTGCCCTGTGCTGGCCTTAGCAGTATAAAAAGCCACCCTGGCAAGTAGCTCAGGGCTACTAGCTCTCAGGAGCTTCTGGAGCCTGGGGAAGTGGGACCTGGGGACACTACCCCTTGTGCCAGCTGGACTGCTGAAGCAGCCCTGAGAGTTCCCTGCACTCTCTCACTACTGCAGCAGTCTGGCAGTGGGGGCTGCCTGGCTGTGACCTGCTGCGCACCTGCCAGACTCGGATGGGGACTGCACAGTCAGTAAAGGCATATGTTCCTCTGGGCCAGCTGCCAGTGGACTGTGGTTGCAGGGTTGGCCTTTGTGTGGCACTGCTGCCATTTGTGCCCCCTACCCGGTCATCTGGGCAGCTATTGCCCGGAAGATGTTCTGGGTGTGATATCCTGCTTTGAATTGTCAAAGCATGTCTTCCTGGCCCCATTTTGGTCACAGCCAGATGGGTCCAAGGTACCAGCTCTGAGCAGGCAGGTCCTGCCACTGGCCTCCCTAGCAGGAATTCTGGTATTCCCTATTGGAAAACTGAAAAGTCCCTGATAAAAAAAATCCCAAAATCACTCTCTAAAATGCCCCCAAATCCATGTTCCTCCACAAGTAAAACAAAAGACAAGTAAAGAGAGAGAGACAGAGCGAAACAGAGACAGCAATCAGTTGGAAAATGTTTTATTGATATATCTACAGTGTTAAAGCAAGTCTCTTATCATAATAATAAAGTGAACTCTAAATACAGGTTTCATGAATTCATGAATACATATTTTGCTGCCCTCCCACAGGGCGATGGCCCCTACACAAGGGGTTGGTCCCCCACACAAGGGCTATAGCCCCCCAACACAGGGTTCAGTCCCCACACAAGGGGTTCAGTCCCCAACAGGGGGTTTGTTTCCCACACAAAGGGTTCGGCCCCCCAAAAAGGGGTTCAGCCCTCCAAAAGGGGTTCAGACCCCCAACAGGGGGACTGGCACTCTCACAAGGCGGACAGCCCCCCAACAGGTGGTTCATTCCCCACACAAGGGGTACAGCCCCCCAACGGGGCCCCTGCAGGGGCTACTACCCCCCCTGCAAGGCCCACATGCCCCACCCCAGCCCCCTGATTGCTGCCCCACCTGGCCCCATCCCCCACCAGCTGCTGTAGCCCACCCCCATGGCTGCCCCCCCCCGCCCCACCCCCCAA
>NW_005841859.1:3879187-3886545 GCF_000455745.1 Alligator sinensis | reverse complement strand
AGCCCTGGTGCTGAAATATGCAGCCTGGCTGGCCGCGTGTTTCAGCACCAGGGTGAGGGTCAACCACAGAGATGCTCTGGCAGCCAGAGCATCTCTATGGAGGATCCAGCCTCTGGTTGCCTCAGGGCACGGTCCTTGTCTGGATGCACCCTTACTGTACTAGGCACTTTCCAAGCAGGATAGGAAATGATCCCTGCATCAAGAAGTTTGTAATCTAAATGTGAAGGCAGATATGAAGTAGGGGGTGATAATAAAAGCAGAATGAAGAGTGATGGTTTGCTAATGTCATGTTAGTTTCATGTTTTTGTCAATGTTTGTTTGTTTTCATCAGTTTTTATATAATCAAAATAAAAGAAGGGGGAGGGAAGGTACAGGGATGGGAGATTAAGGACCAGAGAGGGTTAGGGCAGGAGAGAGTGGGAATGATGGAGCTTGGAGTAAAGCTGAAGGGACAACCAAGAAGTGGGACAGGGCAAGTAGTCAGCAAGAGGAAAGGATGTCCAGAGGGTATAAGGCATAACCCTAGGATTCAAGGGTATCTGCTGAAACTTGCTGGTGTAGCTTCTTCTGTACAGATGCATCTAATGATGTATCTGCTTCATTCTGGGAATGTATTCAGGGCCTTGAATACATTTTCCTGCACATGTATCAGAGCTCCTCTTTTATTCATTTGTTTGATCCTTAATAAATATTAATGGAAATATCTTTTCACTGTTTGACTCATCATGTTGGGTAATTCTGCGGGCAGAAGCTCCATGGAGCAGAGATATCAATTGTGAGCAGATAAAGAAGAAGAATATGTTTAAGCATTAAATAATTTCAGAGTGATCTGTTTTCTCCATAATTGTTGTTACTTGAATGAATATGATACAACCGTAGGACTATTATATGTAATACTGAGTTCCACTCTTACTTACAATGGGCATCCTCAACTTAACGTCTGAATTAATACACAGTGCATAGATCCTTGTATTCTGGTTATTAACAGACATTGATGAATTTGCAAATTAAGTGTTCAATTATTGAGTGAGGTGCTACTCAGATGCTACTGACAAATGTGAAAAAAACAAACAACTTTACTTGAAGAAACAGTGCATTAGTTTGACCCAGCTCTGCAGTGTCTGTATAGATTGGGTGCTTCAATGGGGAATTTGTCTACTAGTTGATTCAATCAACTAGCAGATAAAAGCTTAAAAAAAGCCCCAATAAAGTGCCTGATCTATAGGGGCATTTAGCGATCAGGGTCCAGCTAACATGATACCTTTTCTGGGCATGTGCTGAGCTCAGCATAGGAGCGCACTGAGTTTAAAATAAAGTGCCCTTTTTCGGTTTTTTTAATGCTTATAAGCAGCCAGAATGACCACTCAAGCCCTTTTCATTGGTGAGAGGTTTAACAATGCAAGCCAAGGTAAAGCGAGTGCTAGATGTGAACTTGGAAATTTCACAGTCATTATCACTGGCAATCCCTCAAAGCTGAGGATGATTGTCTTCCATGATTGTTTTATTTGTGGGTCTGAAGATGGTTGATGAGTCCTATCTGGGATTAACAGACCCTATGGCAACCTGGAAACACACCATGTACATCCAAAGACACTGGCCACAGGATGAGCCCAGCTAAGAGAAACCTCCTGGGCCCGGTGGGAGGGGCAGAACATAGTGGCAGAGTTCAAAACCTGCCCTGACACAGTGGAGAGGGGGACCAGAAGTGGATGCGGTGGCTCTGCAGCAGCTGTACACTGGAAGGCAGGCCCCAGCAAGGGCCAATGGTGGGAACCACAGCAGCAAGTGGCTCTCACCAGAGCTGGCTCAGAGGAGCTGGATCAATTGCTGGAGAGCTGAGACTGGGCCTCTGCAATGATGACTACTGGAGACAGGCCTAGATGACCTACAGGCAACACAGTGTAGCCGTGAGTACTGGGGCTGAATACTGAAGAAAGAAAGCTGAATTCTCCTAGCCACAGTATGTGAACAGCGGTGTGAGAAGTACTTTTAAGCTCCTGAGTGGGAGGGGGAGACGTACCGGCACGACAGTGCCGGGAAGAGACTATTACAAATTCCAATTGAACATTATTTTCCTGTGTTGTCATTTGGGAGGTGCTAGGTGGGGTGTGGGTGAGGCAGAGCCCCAAAACATAGGACCTGCGGTGTCTGTGTTAGGATAAAGAAGATCAGCCTCTCTATTTTTCATGCAGCATCAAAGTTGTGGCAGGAGAGAACTGATAGCACCTATGCAGACGCCCAGCCAGCAAGCTGACTACACATTGGAGAACTCTCCATGCCAGGGGTCGCGATGGTCATCGAAGGACACGCACAGAAGATTACAATATTGATGTTGTACTTTTCGTGAGGTTGTCCTAGAGGATGTCCTTGAAGTGCTTTCTCTGCCCTCCTCTTGTGTGTATGCCTTGACTAAGCTGGAAGAACAACATTTTCTTTGGGGCTCGGGAGTCAGACATACAGGTGATGTGACCGGCTCAGGGAAGTTGATGTTGAAATTTTACAGTGACAAATTCCTAAAAATTGGTAATTATTCATGGTTTGGTTTCACCCCCATTCCCATTATAGCAGTGCAAAGGTCTCTGTACCACCCAAAAAAGTTGGCCTGGGTCACTCGATTCTGGAAAAATTGTGTAGGCTGATTCTACATGGGTTGCCAACCAAGCTAAAGCAACTGCAAACGGACTCTTCTCTTAAATGGCCCAATAGTTTGGGAGCCAGTTGATCTAGAGCAGTGGGGGCCAAGTTTTTTTTGGCAGGCATGTGCCATAAGGTAAGCCCTGTACCTTCCCTAAGCATAACTCATTTCCTTCCTCTGCCCAATCTGTTGCCTTTCTTTCTACTCCTAGCCTTATGTTCCCTGTCTGATCTGTTGTTTTTCTCTTTGCTCACTGCCCTATCTTCTGCTGTTCTTCCTGCTTCTTCCTCAGACTACCACATGCCAAACAAGGGCTGCCCAGGCTGCACATGTGCTGCAAATTGTCATCCCTGGTCTAGAGGACTAAACATAAACCCTTTCTAACTCTACTCTGACAATGACTCTCTTTGTTACCTTAGTCAAATCACTTAATTTTTTAATCTTTGGGCATTTGTACACATGCATGCGCTGCAGTGGCAGGTGTTTTGAAAAGCGTTTGGCGCTGCACTATGTACAGTTATATAAGCAGTGAAATGCACAGCAGCACTGAGAAAATGGTGGCAGTGCACTTTGAGGTGCTTTAGTTCAAAAGAGCACCACCACCATTTTCTGCATGCTGACAAGCATTTGTTTACAACTAATCTAGTCTGCTCCAAAATGAGGGATCTCTGGCATGTCATGGGACAAAAACATATGTGTATAAATGCCCTTTATTCCTCATCTGTAACAGTTTTGTGGTAATAGCACTGTCATTGTGGTGTTATAAAGATTACTTATTAGATGTTTGCAAAATGTTTGCTGTAGGAGTGCTTAAATTATCTATCATATACATAACTCTTCTCTGGTTCAAACCCCTCCAGCTTAATTGGTGAGTTGTTCCTTGAAAACCTTTTTTAAATGTTGCAGCTGTGAACAGATATGCTCCCTCTCCAACATCTAGAAAAATCAATGAGGATCATGAATTTTATGTGGTTACAAAGCATTACTTTAACTTTTTTTTTTTTCTTGAATGGACCCAACTGAAAAAAGGTCCCATCAAATTATATTTAACAGCCTTTTTTCCCCTCTCCTTTCAGCCAGATCAAGGGAAATATAAAAGTCAATCTTCTTAGAGATGCATGACTTGAGGTCTGTTTCACACCTCATTTCACTTAACAGTTTGAGTGACCTGATCCAAAATGTGTTGAAGCCAATGGTAAAAGCCGCTGTTGACTCCAAAGACCTTTGAATCAGGACCATAATTAGGGATTCAGATACCACAACAATGAGCTGTGTTTAAATGCCTGAACAGGCTTTAAGTTAATTACCCATCAAAGTTAACTTGGAATCAGTTGAATTGATTTGCTTGAAATCAGATTCAGTCTCTGGGAGAACCTCATGATTCTGAAAAATGAACGTCCTTTATCTTTTAAAATCAAGAAAAAGATATGAACTCTTAATACACAGGTCAAAAATAGCACTATATGTGGAAAACCTATTGAATCCAGCAAAGTTCGTTGCATTGTTTGGAAATTATTTTTTTTGTAGATATCCCTCTGAAAAATAATTTTCCAACATTTGACAACTGCAAGGTCCTGTGATTAACTTTAAATACTATTAAACTTTCAGCAAGACTAGCGTTTATATGACTAAATTTAGCCATAGTGCTGCTGTTGGTTGCTGATAAGCTAAAATTACATTCTTTTGATTTGCTTGCCATTTAAAAATATTTTAGAGGATTATTAAATTTATAATCAGAATTATCACTGTCTTGCCGTACTGGATTTAAGTCTTGTGGCTGAAGTGTGATTTCATACTTGACTATCTTTGTTTTCTGAGACAATATCCATTATAAATTTAACTTCTAAAGAAGTAGCCATAAAAAAAGCTACAGCGAATGCATCCAATTATTTAGTACTTAAAGACTGTTGAACACATTCTGTTAGGATACTAGTTTGCTGTAAAATAAAATAGACCATAATTAAATGTCCACTACTTCTAACCCACAGAGAATTTATTGATAGTTGTTGCAGTAATCATCTGATAGTTTGCTTACATTATTTGTGTGATTCAATATTGCTGCTTATAGGGGTGTGCAAAAAATGTATCCCATATAAAGAACACTAGGGCTAGGGACAGACATTCAAAAAGCCAGAGCCTGAATTGATTTAACCTTTTCAGGTTCATCTAACCCGCCTAGGCTGAACCAGTTTGTAACTGGACAAGCATTCGCTCTGGACTGAGGCAATGTGGGTATGTGCCTGAAGTTGTGCAGGCCAGGTGCCGGGAGGCCCTAGAGCACGTCCTGAGCTGCAGAGAAGCTGTGCTGGGGGTGTGTGGCCAACCTGGAATGAACTGGCCAGAGAGAGGTTTAATTCCCCCCTCCCTGTGCCACCAACAGGGACCACAGCGAGGTCTCCTTGGGCAGACCCTGCTGTGGTATCAGCAGCTGAATATGCCAGGGGGCTTGCCTCAAGCACAGAGAGGCCTCTTGCACTGCAGAGGGGTCTGCCCACCTGGCTGCAGCCACTACTCGGCTGGCAGCTGAATAAGTCCCTTCCTGCTGGGAGGGTGTTTGCCCCAGAACAGAGAGGTGGCAGTGGCCAGCGGCTGCATAAGCCCCTTCCTGCTAGGAGGGAGCTTGCCCCTGAGCAGATAGTGATAGTGGCCGGGCCGGACAGACTCTGCTGTGGTGCAAGTGGTGACTCTCTGCTAGGGGCAAGCCACCTCCCAGCAGGAAGAGGCTTATTCAGCCGCTAGCCCCTGACACTGCAGTGGGGTCTGCCCAGCCCGGCCGCAGGGGAATTTGGGGGGAATAATCGGGGGTTGCAAGTTAACCCCTCCAGGACTTGCCCCAGCACAGAATGAGGGGTTGGGGCCGGGCCCTGCCCCTCCCCCCACCCGGCAGGGGGAGCAGTGAACAGTGAGTGAGGTCACGGGCAGCAGCCCATCACAGCTTTCCGGCGTGCAAGCCCCTTCCCAGCTGGGGAGGTGGGGGGGAGGGGTGCGCTGTGGGGCCAGCAGAGCTGCTGTGGAGCACAGCAACACTGTGGGGGCATGGGCAGGCAGGGGCCCTGGGGGCGGGGGCAGGGATGGGTGTTATTCCTTTTCCCTCTGGCCTCCAGTGAGGAGGCAACTGGGGGCCTATTCCAGGCAGGGAGCAAGTGCTGCGCAGACAGCCCCGGCTGCCAGTGGGGCTACAGGGGAAACTAACTCTCCTCCCTGTCCCCCTCTGCCTCAGGGCCCATGCTGCCCAGTGGTGCAGGAGGTGACTGGCAGACCCCACTCAGGTCCCTGCTGGTGGCATAGGGAGGGGGGAATTAAACCCCTTTCTGTTCGGACCCCTGCCCCTGGCTGTTCATGTTCAGGCTGGGGAGCAGAGGGGCAGAGCCAGCCCAGCTGGGCTGGAGCAGAGAGCCCTGCCCAGCCCAGATAGCATGCTGGGATGTTGAGGGTGTCTGGTTTATCTTAAACCAGCAAGGGGCCTGGGACAGACATAGCATAAACTGGCTTGAGTCAAATCAGTTAAATCTGATACTACATTCAACCAGGTTTATCTGAAACCGGTTTCAGCCATTTTGAAACTGGTTTCTATGCACTGAATGTCTGTTCTGTTACAGGTTTAAATCAGTTTCTGATCACTTAAACCAGTTTATGTGCAGTGTCTGTCCCTTGTCCAGGAGAGTAGTCGAGTTGTGGCCTCACTAAGACTAAGTAAAGCGGGAGGATGACATCCCTGGTTTTGCTTGAGATGCATTGGTGGATGCTTGCCACAGTTTGGTTTGCTTTGATGTCTATGGCATCATATTGGTGGCTAATGATCATCTTGTGGTCAATCAAGACCCTTGAGTCTCTTTCAATCATGGTGCTAGCAAGCGTAGCACTGCCAAATCTATAAGTATGGTGCTGGTTTTTCCTCCCAAGGTGGATCACCCTGCACTTCTCTACATTGAATGCCATCAGGTTTTGGTCCACTCACCTTGCGAGCCTGTCCAGGTTGGTCTGTATCACCAGTGTGTCCGCCTTGCTCCGTAGTTCAGCATTGTCTGCAAACTTTGCCAGTCTGCATCTGATGCCTGAATCCAGATCATTAATGAAGATGTTGAAGAGTACTGCCCCAAGTACTGAGCCCTGCGGGATACCACTACCAAAGCAGTCAGCAGTCCACTTGGAAGGGGGAGGGGAAGAGTAGAGCACTGTAGAATGCTGGGGCTGGAGCCCCCCGCCCCCCCGGTAGCCACTGGGCTGGTGCTACAAAATGTGCAACAGAGAATTCCCTGATTCACCCAGGAGGATTTTTGTAATGCTTCTTCCATTTGTCTGTTGTCTCAACTTTATTTATAGAGTTATAAAGGCTTTTATACCTGTCCCTAGCCTTTGATAACTTGGATTAACAATATTAATGGATATCTTTACTATGAATTAAACAGATCATTCAATCTTCTTAATTCATAGTAAAAATATCAATTCATTATTAACTGTAATACAAACTCAGAGTAAATTTAATTACGGTCAGTGTATCATCATGGCAGTCTAGAGGACTTTTGTAATGTCCTTTTTGATCATGATGCCATCAGTCCTTAGTACTGGTGTCAGAACCCAAGTGTTTGAGGGGAAAATTGGTGACCTTGAAACAATATTTTAATGATGGTCCTATTAGAAAATGAACTTATCCCTGAGGTTTTTTAATTCATAGATTCACAGATGCTAGGGTCGGAAGGGACCTCAATAGATCATCGAATCC
>NW_005841859.1:3877882-3878905 GCF_000455745.1 Alligator sinensis | reverse complement strand
CACAAGGTTGCCTCTCAACCTTCTCTTGCGGAGGCTGAATAGGTCCAGGTTCTCTAGTCTCTCCTCGTAGGGCTTGGCCTGCAAGCCCTTAACCATACGAGTGGCCCTTCTCTGGACTCTCTCCAGGTTATCCGCATCCCTCTTGAAGTGCGGCGCCCAGAATTGCACGCAGTACTCCAACTGCGGTGTGACCAACGCCCGATAGAGGGGAAGTATCACCTCCTTAGATCTATTCGTCATGCATCTGCTGATGCATGATAAAGTGCCATTGGCTTTTCAGAAGGCTTCATCACACTCCCGACTCATGTTCATCTTGGAGTCCACTAGGACTCCAAGATCCCTTTCCACTTCCGTGCCACCCAGCAGATCATTCCCTAGGCTGTAGGTGTGCTGGACATTTTTCCTCCCTAGGTGCAGCACTTTGCATTTCTCCTTGTTGAACTGCATTCTGTTGTTTTCTGCCCACTTGTCCAACCTGTCCAGGTCTGCTTGCAGCTGTTCCCTGCCCTCCGGCATGTCCACTTCTCCCCATAGCTCATGTGCAAACTTGGACAGAGTACATTTCACTCCCTCGTCACTGACCCATCCACCACGACTCTCTGGGTGCGGCCCTCCAGCCAATTCGCCACCCACCGGGCTGTGTAGTCATCCAAGTCACAGCCTCTTAACTTGTTCACCAGTATGGGGTGGGATACCGTATTGAAGGCCTTCCTGAAGTCTAAGTATATGACGTCAATCCCTCCTCCTGTGTCCAGGCGTTTCGTAACCTGGTCATAAAAAGAGACTAGATTAGTCAGGCACGATCTGCCTGCTATGAACCCGTGCTGGTTTCCCCTCACCATAATTTGTCCTGCCGGGCTCTCACAAATGTGAGCCTTGATAATTTTTTCAAAGACTTTGCCAAGGATGGAGGTGAGACTGACTGGCCTATAGTTGCCCGGGTCCTCCTTCCTCCCCTTCTTGAAAATGGGGACCACATTGGCCCTTTTCCAGTCCTCCGGGACCTGGCCCGTGCGCCACGAG
>NW_005841859.1:3869843-3877760 GCF_000455745.1 Alligator sinensis | reverse complement strand
TGGAAGTCTGGCGCCTTGCTGCTGCCTCTCTACAACCCCAGTGAGAGACTTGTCATGCCCCTCACTTAGGAACACTGAGGCAAAGAACTCGTTGAGGAGTTCAGCCTTGTCCCCCCTGTCCGTCACCAATTGTTTCTGCCCATTTAGCAGGGGTCCTATTCCTCCCTGGGCCTTCCTTTTACTCCCTATATATCTAAAAAACAATCTCTTGTTGTCCTTTACTTGGGATGCCATCCTCAGCTCCATGGTAGCTTTGGCCCATCTAACTGCCTCCCTACAAATATTAAATTTAATTAAATAATAATAATTTAAAAAATAAAGTGAAATTTCCTTAAAACATCTGGTGACACCAAATTAAAAGTTCTATACACATTTCATTTCAGAAGCCAGCATGTTTTTAGGGTCCTAGTGAATTAATGGTGGAAGTGGGCTGTGCAGCAGCTCCTTTAATCTTGCAGGTTCACCTGTGCACCACTCTCCCCTCCCCCCCACCTCTAGTTCTTGATCAGCAGGGAGGCAAAAAACATGATTTTAAATATGGCACCATTTTTGCCTCCCAGCTGGTCAGCAACAAGCTGTAGGGGCACCAGGAGCCCTCAACCAATCAGCAATGGGGGTTGGGCACATGGGGGAACCTGAAGGTTTAAAGGAGCTGCCACACAGTCCACTTCTGCTGTGAATTCAGTAGGACCCTAACTATTATCATTCATTTGAATAGAAGGGGAGGAGTCAAATATTAAAGTGAAGGTAAAGTTCAGCTTATTCTGAAGAGAAAAAAAAAGTACAGGTCAAACTAAGTAAATATGAAATGAGTTCTGGTGAAATTTTTGGCTGACAAAGTTTGGTAAAGTAGTAAATAACACAGGGGACAAGGCAGTCATACACAATAATCCAGATTATTTTTTTAAATGACCCACTCAAACAACATAAACTTTAAGGCTGTCAGAGCAAAAAAATACATTATGAATCAGCATTTTAAAGCATAATGTCTCTTGAACAAAAATGATTTAAAAAAAATTGAATAAAATTCTTTATTGTGAAGAATTATGGCAGAGTGGAAAAAGTAAAAGTGAATATCATATCTTCCCTCCAGATGGAAATTGCTTTTTTTTCAGTTTGAAAGTAAAACATGGAAAAATGTAATTATTTTTAAAAAATTTCAAACTTTGTTCTAACTTTCTTATTAGTTTGTGTCACAACCCAAAGTTGTGATTTTTGTTTTTTGTGTGTGCTTTGGCACTGCTAAATTATTTTCCCGCTAAATTGCAGCTTCTTTGCACGGTGGAGTTTTCTGCTGTAAAGGAGAGCCCCGGTGCAAGGGAGAATTTCCCGCCAATTTGTAGCTTTCTTTGCATGGTGCATTTCTTTTGCATCTAAGAAATGCTCGGTGCAAAGAGTTCCCGCCATTTGTATTCTAATTCGAGCCCCATTATTGGCTTGCGTTAAATTATGCACACGTGGCATAATTTTGCCACGTGTGCATGTGGAGGAGGAGACTTCATGCTGTGTGAAGATCTCTAAGTGCTGCGGTGCCTATCGGACCCAGTGCATTTCAAGAAGGCAACAGAGGTCTGATCAGCCTATAGCCTCTCCCCGTTGCTGATAGATTCCTAGACGTATCCCTCCCTGCACGCAAACGAACCCACGGAGCCTAGCAAACTTCGTGTGAGTGAATAAACGGACCCACGGAGCTTCAACAACTCCGTGGGAGAGAGCGAGCTTGTCGTAGTCCTCAAACGAGGATTTAATCGGAGCTGTGCCTGGAAAACTGTCCAGCCTACACCGCGACCATCTTTGGTGTAAGTAAATAATCTTTAAATCAACCATTACGCGTCCGTGCCTAATTCTAGCTCGCCACCCGTTCTCTCCGACCCCGCGTGCCCGGGCTGCTGGCCACAGCCCGCGTGCGCAAAAGGGTCGCGGATCGCTCCCGGCCCGCACAGTTTGTAGTAGGTATTTGCAAAGGAAGGTTAACATGCTGTATGACCACTAATTTTTCTTTTCAGGCTGCTTAGAGTTGTATTACCAATTGAGCCTTCAGGAAAATGAAAGCACTATCATTTCCTGTTAAACTCTGGACTGTAGAATAACAAATGTTGCCCTTGTATTTTAAAAAAGGTGTTATGGCCAAGAAATGGAATTTGATACCAGAATTACATCTTCATTTGTTAAATCTGTTAAACTGGTAACTAAAACAAGAATTATAACATGTCTAGACAGTCTGAGCATCATGCCTCCTGCATCATGCATTTATTGTAATAAGCATTTATTTTTATTAATAAAATAGTGATTTCTGATCTAATGGATTCAGACTTTCAAAAGGCTTTTGACAATATTACTAGAAGAAGCTAAATAGCCATGGTGAGAGAGACAATATACTATCCTAGATCAGAAAGAAGTCACCTTAAGAATAACAGACAATTTACCATTGCTGAAGTCTTAATAGTGAGGTGCAACATGGTTCTATACAAGGGTTGGTTTGTTTAATTGCCTGGAAGAGTGCATGAGTAGCAGAGACAAAAGTTGCATATGAAAGCTGTTCTGACTAGTTAGGCCCAAAAGAGACTGAGAGGAACAAAGTTAAAAGAGGGGGCAACAAAAAGGAGGAGGGTTCATTCATAATTACTTACTACATTTGGGGCATGGGTTTTTCTGTTTGCACCTGTCTCTGAAGCATCTAAATAACTTTGGCAGCAGGATGCTGGGTACATTCCAAAGACAGCACTATTTTTCTTTCCAGTCATATCATGATTTAATTTCATCCTTGAAAATGAATATCTGTTAGACTTCATATCTTGTTCTGCATACTAAAGCTGGATGCCTTTTAGTGCTGCTATATACTATGTCCCAATCCTGCAAAACACTTCTACACACATAAGTAGTCCCATTGACTATGACTTACTCTTAAGGTAAGGTTACACATTACAATTAGATCATGTTAAGAGCACTTAAAACTTGAAACATCACACATTAAGGCTCATTAACAAGTGCTAAGTGCCCTTTAGGCATCTTAAAGTTATGCCAATTTGGGCAACAATTATCTTTGAGCTGTGCTATATAGCTTGAGTTAAGTTAACTTCTGGGTATTCACCTGAGATAAAACCACCAATTTGCAGTTCTCTAGTATCCCAGGAGGCACTGCTTCCTGGTGGACTAGCTATAGTCCAGGACCCTATAGCTTTGGACGGACAGCTAGGAGCAGCTTGGAAATAGGTGGGTGGGAAAGGACGGAAAAGGGGTGAAGAGGGTAGGGGGCATGGGTGTGGGGGAAGACGGAGGAGGAAGAGGGAAGAAAGCTGCCAGGCTGCTGCTTCCTCTGCCTCCCAAATTGCTGCCTGACTCCAAGATCAACCCCTTGACCCCTAGATGGTTCCCCTGCCACCCCAATTGCCCTTTCTTCCCTCCATTGCCCACTTCACTCCCAGATCATTGCCCTGCTGCCCTAATAAACCCAAGGGTGGCAGAGGTGCTGGTGGGGGGGTTCCCCCTCCTTTTCTGCTCCTGGGGTCCCTGAAGCTCATGCTGCCCCTGTGCACCCAGATTCAGCCCCCACTAGGCCCTGCAACTGAAGGGGATTCAGGGAACGGGGTAGGGGGCAAGCTGGTTCCAAGCAGCTGTGGGGCCCACTGGGGACTGGATCCATCCAGGTATGCAGGGCAGAGGAACTGGGAGCAGGCAGGGAGGGGCAACACCTTTCCTCACCTCTTCCCCCACCCTCCCACTGTCATTGCTGCTTTGGGGCTGATTGGAGTGGTAGGGCAGTGATCTGGGGGCTGGGGGGAGCGGTGATCTGGGAGTGTAAGACTGAGGCTACAATTGCTAAATTATTTTCTGATCCTACTTCAGGAAAAAGGTGAGGTAGAAATAATTATGGTTTTGGTGATATTTTTCCTAGTGGGTTTAGACTTTTTCAGTGTGCTTATGTTTACAACTAAATGAAGAAAAAGGGCTATGAAGGTGCTCTGATGTGACTCAGGACATGTGGCAGCTATTCTTACCACAGATAGAATACATTGAGCTTGTTAGATCAAGGAGGTAACAGAATAGATTTATGTCTCATTTCCTCACTGTAAAACAGCTCCAGTATTTTTAAATATTAACCAGTAAGTATGGTAAATGTATGTGTATTAAGTGGTTTCTGAGACCTTGATAGTTAAGAGTAAGAAGCTTAGTGATAATATTCAGCTTACAAGCATATTAAACATAGGGTTAGATTTCAGCCTCTGCTACCTGGAAGTCCAGAGAAAGTCCACTGAGGTCAGCAAAGCTGAAACCGAGATCAAACCAGACTTACAGTTTATATTTAATTAAGTTCAAATTAGCATATTTTGCATTCAGTGAGGTATCGCTATTTAAATTTCCCTGTTGATATGTCATCTGATTTTAAAAATTTCAGTGCATACCATCTTATTGGCAACCTTGCTTCATCAGGTGAAAGCTTTGCAGATAGCGTTTTTCATTAACTCATAAAAAAATTACCTAATGAAATTAAAGCCTTGGTTATATAGTATGTACTTTAGAGAGAGACCAAAAACTGTACTTATAATATTTTCAAAAGAACCTGTTCTGACAAATGGGATGATAGAAGTATGTTTAAAGGACCACATTTCAATGTCAAGTCATATGGCAAATACATCAGTCAACTTTCTGAGTCTTCCACTGTTGCAGTAAAAAGGAAACTGAGCACCATTCTGCATTCTTTTTTTTCTAGGTAATAAGCTGCAAAGAGTTTATACATGTTCTTAGTTCCTTTCAATACTGATTTAAAAAAATATGCTTTGTATTGAGAACGGCTGAATTTAAACATTTAGACAGGTTTAAAATGTCTGGTGCAAAACAATTGTGTTGTTTGTCCTTTTAACACTGAAGTAATTGTAAACAAATGTTAATATTTTTAATCAAGTCTTTCATAATAACATCATGTTAATGTTGCTTTAGTATGGATGCTTATCATATGTATTGGCAGCATCCTGTAAACTTGATCAAAGTATTTTCTATTCACTTGGGAGGAAGGGGTGTTCAATGCTTAGGGAGAAGTTGCTTGTGTGATAGAGCCTCTTATTTATTTAAGAAACAGGCTGCTAGTCAGAACTTCTTGTATGCATTCAGGTCAAAGTTTACCTGGAAACTCCCCTGTTTAAATAAAAAATAAGCATGTCCAGAGTTGCATTTTGTAGGGAAAAAAATGTATATTGTGGATGTGTTTCATGGCTCACCTGTAAGCCCCACACTCCCTTTACACAGTGAAGATAAAAATTCCTGTGGGGCAGGCTATCCCATAATTGCATGTAGAAGATTATTTTATGCATCTTTAACCAAAGCAACAAGTATTAGTCCTCGGCCAGTATGGGACTATATTATTGGAGGCTGCTCTGAGCCTTTCTGGATAGGGTGGGATAGAAATCCTAGTAATAATAATAAAGAGATACCTGCTCTGGAAATCTTATATCGATTGGAGGAGGTGTGTTTGTGTTGTTGTTTTTTAAAGATAAAGCAGCATAGCCACCCCCCGCCCCATATGAAACTATAGTGTGCTTGACAATGATTAGAGTATCTTAGATATGATCTGTCAGTAAAATGGAGAGGGTAATTTGAACAGTTTGCTAATCCCTGTGGCACTCTTGGCTCAAAGGCCAATGGAGCAGGAAGTTACTATCCATAAATATTATCTAGGTATCTGAGATTATGAAAGTGACCTTTACTTACTGTGTCTGTTCATTGTGCATCTGCAGCAGAAGTGCATGTGGGCTTAGCCTTTCTGAGAGGACATAGTTTGTCTAAAAACTGAAGATATTTTGCAGTTTGCTTTTTTAAAAATAGATATCGTCCTCTGTCCTTAACTGAACTTACTAGAGAAGGGTAATCCTGAATATTTTATAGCAAGATTTCCCAACAGTTTCTTTTGGAGAGCAGCTCAGTATCTGGGTGAATTTTATTTCAAGATAGTTACCTTTTTCAAGCAATTTAAAGAATAAAATATTTATTCATCTATCTCTTTTGTCATTCTACATACACTGGCATAGATTTCCTAATTCCCAAAGGCAAATATGTAGGCCAATTCTCCATGTTATTTTAAAGGCTTGACAGCTAAGAGGGTTTTTCTCTCTTTTTCAAGTAGTATAATATAGAAGGCCATAATTATCTGAAGTGAAGGACACTCACTGTTTTTTAAATAGGGCATTCATATAGCAGATAATTGTCAGCCAGGAGGCAATGGTCACCAGCGTAAGGAGCACATATGAAATATAAATCAATTATGAATCAGGATCTGGCTAAAGTGTACCATCTTTGAACTGACCTTGCACACATCAAAGCCTTGAAGGACTCTGGAATTGAAACAAGACTTTTAATCAGCCTGTGTTTGCTCATAAAAATATCAAGCGCTCTAAACCTCACAGTGCTGGGGTTAACATCTATTATACACGCCCAACTGTTACTTTTGCTGCTTCACTAATGTATAACTTTATGATTACATGGTTTTTAGAAGGATTTTTTGTTTGTTTTCAGTGCTTTGCATATTCTTGTGAAATGAGGCAAGTGGGCAAGGTGAGAACACGATTATAATAGCCCCTGTTCTGTTACCTATTATTTGTTGTTCTTGAAGTGTCTGGTCTTTTTATTTGTAAAGACAGGCGAAAAAAGAGGGGAGGGGAATGTATAACATCTGTTCTGGCCCATATTAATTTTTAAAAGAAAGTTACTCCCGTTGTACCTGGGTTCGGGTGGTTTATCCTAAGCTGCTGTCACTGCAACTTTACCAAAACAGATGGATTCTGTCTGGTTGCTTTTAAAGCAACTCCACAGCAACCAGACAGAATCCACAAGGGATTAAAGTTTAAAACTGGGCTGACTGAAGGTTGGAATGAAGTCTTTTAGTTGGCTAACTGATGTACTGGCTCTATTTATTTATTTATTTATTTTTTGGTCATGAAATATTCTGGGGGTATATTTTGCTATGTAGTGAACCACTGATACAGAATGCTTTCCTGCTGGACTCAAAGGAGATTTGGCTCTGCTTACCTCCATCAGCAGGGGCTTTATCTCGCTTGTATTTCTATCCCCTTTGATTCCTCTGTTTGCCTCTTGTTAGTGCCTGAGTTTCAGGGGATTGGAAAGGGACGATTTCCCCCACCCCCGGGGAATGCTGGGCTCTGACTAATTCTGTCTTGCATCAGGTGCAGCTGGCAGGACTCTAGTTATCTTAATTGTCTACTAAGGGGCTGCCATATGGAAGAAATGGCTTTCTTTTCATTTCCTGTCAGTCTGCTAAAGAGGAGGAGGGTCAGTGCTGTAAGCCTATCTCAGGCAATGTATGACAGCCTGTCTGAAGATGAGTCTGTGAGATATTTCTGCAGTATTCCTCACTACTACAACCAAAGTGGAGGGGTGGGGCGAATCTGCCACTGCCTTTTGACCGGCATGACTGAAGAGTCACAAGGATAAATGTCAGTTGTGCAGGCCGGGTGTGAGCCGAGCCCTTTTTTGTGCTCTGCGCGGGCTGTGGCCAGCAGCCCGGGCATGCGGGATCGGAGAGAACGGGTGACACGCTAGAATTAGGCACGGACTCATAATGGTAGATTTAAAGATTGTTTACTTACAGTGAAGATGGTTGCGGTGCAGGCTGGAAAACTTGCTTGAGTTGCAGTTACAAACAAAACGACACGAACAATCACGTGGAGTTTGCTAGGCTCCACGGAAACAGAGCTCCGGATGCCCTGGACAAGCGCGCCACCAAAATAGAAACCTCGTAGATACGTCTTAAAAAGAATTATCGCTCGAAGACGGAAAGAGGTGGGCGGTGGATCAGGTCGCCAAACTCCTCTGAATCTCACACAGGGTTTCTATTCCCCTGCCGTGTACCCAGAGTCCCCACGAGATGGATGTGGAGTCCTCTTCGGCTTGGGTGGAAACCGCTCA
>NW_005841859.1:3868655-3869474 GCF_000455745.1 Alligator sinensis | reverse complement strand
ACAAGCGCTGGAATTGGAATAGGCCAGTGGACGCTAAACGTCACCTTGTCGATGTCAGTGACATGTCCTCTACTCCATGAAGCTTGTCTGACCAAGAAGCTTGCTTCTTCCTGGTTCAGGAGGTCGGATCCAAGCTCCACGACCAGACGTCCCAACCACACAGCCAGAGTTTCCTCAGGTTGGATTCTGGATTCTCTACACAAATCCTGTAGTTCGGTTCTGGAGCGAGCGTAATAGGTAGTAGCACGAACTGCACTCTGCGGATTGATGACTCGGCTGGTTGATGCTATAGGCTGATCGGTTTCTTCATGAGTCGTTGCTGTTGTTACTGTAGGGGTTGTTGTTGTTTCAGACAGGAGGGGGGGATGCACTCCTCCGCTTGACTCTCTCTTTCGTCGGCAGGAGGGCATGGTCGGCAAAGGCGGCACTGCGTCGCTCGGCGGACTCACCGACCGAACTCTCGCGGGTTCCTCCGAAGCTCCACCCCTCTTTTCTGGCTCCTCCACGCAGTTTTCCTCCTGCTCGGTGCCATCTTGGGCTGGTGTTCTAAGATCCCCTTTCTCAGCCGCTTCTCCGACCGCCTGAATGGCCACACGCAGCTGGGCTTTTAAACTTAAATTTCTATTCATTAAATCAGTTATTGTTTGGAAAGTTGTACTCAATTCTCCCCCCTTGTCGTACTGCAGGGCCACCCTCTCATCCGCGGTGCGTTCCTCCGTCTCCGGATCTTCGTGGAGCTCGTGACCCCTCAATCTAGACATCACCATGCAAGAGGAGAACCAGCCGATTGGCCCCGGTTCCTCACTCTACCGAGCATAT
>NW_005841859.1:3865054-3868262 GCF_000455745.1 Alligator sinensis | reverse complement strand
GCTAGAATTAGGCACGGACTCGTAATGGTAGATTTAAAGATTGTTTACTTACACTGAAGACGGTTGCGGTGCAGGCTGGAAAACTTGCTTGAGTTGCAGTTACAAACAAAACGACACGAACAATCACGTGGAGTTTGCTAGGCTCCATGGAAACAGAGCTCCGGATGCCCTGGACAAGCGCGCCACCAAAATAGAAACCTCGTAGATACGTCTTAAAAAGAATTATTGCTCGAAGACGGAAAGAGGTGGGCGGTGGATCAGGTCGCCAAACTCCTCTGAATCTCACACAGGGTTTCTATTACCCTGCCGTGTACCCAGAGTCCCCACGAGATGGATGTGGAGTCCTCTTCGGCTTGGGTGGAAACCGCTCAAGCCTCTTATACGGCTAGCAGGCCAATCGTTAGCCGCCACGTGGGAATAATTTAGAACTAGCCAATAGCAGAGAACAAATCTGCATGCGGGTGGCGGGAACTCCTTTGCACCGTGCATTTCTCTTGCAACTTGAGGAATGCACCCTGCAAAGGAAGCTACAAATTGGCAGGAAATTCTCCCTTGCACCGGGGTTCTCCTCTGCAGCAGAAAACTCCACCGTGCAAGGAAGCTGCAATTTAGCGGGAATAATTCTAGTGCCAAAGCACACACAAAATCATACCTTTGGGTTATGACATCAGTCACATAAGTTAATGCACTGAGCTAAAGAAGTTGAGTCCATTCTCCAAATGGCTGGATGGTGATAAAGAAAGCAAAGACTGCAGTTCTGGAATGACCTGGGAACAAGAGGAAAGTTAAATGATATCTCATGAGATGTTGAAGAGAGAAAAATGCTTATTTGCTGTACCCTATTGCCTCACAGAAAGAAAAATGGCATGCTTGATGTTGAAAGCAGTGAGGGGATAGAGTATGTCTTTCTACAGCAAAGTCACAAAGACAAAATTAAACACAAAACCAGCCTTGAGGCTCTTCTACCTCTGTCAAACAAAGCCCCCCAGGTCCTAGACCTCTGAGCTCTGACCTCAAGAATTCTTCCTGGGAGGCTTCAGTGAGGTCTGAGGGAGTTAGGATGGTGTTCAGGTCCTGTACTTCCCTTTTGTTTGCATTCTGCTTTCTATCATATCAAATGTCAGCTACATGTCACTTTTTAAAAGTCTTCCCTGCCTTTCCCTGTTCTACCTAGCTACCACCTCTCATTTAATATGGAGAAGTTGATTCTACCTCTGGCCCTTGATGCTGGTCTGCATTGGATGCCTATTAGAATTTCAGACAAGCATCTTTGAGACACGCATCACCTTTATGGCCCCCTCTCCCATCCAGTAGACATCTGCCAAACTGCTTCTTATTTCTCTTTTGAATTCCTCCTTAAGACTCATTTGCTTTTTCTGTGGCATTCTAGCAAGCTGCTAGTGTGATGCTACCACTGACCATCGTGCTGACCAATATTGTTTCATTGTGCTCCACTGTCTTTCTGCATCCATCTATTTTCTCCTCCTGCATGCTTAAATTATAAGCTTTTTGAGACGGGGACCATTTTTTTGTTTGTTTTTTGCTCTGTGTTTTTAAAAGGCCTAACAACAGTGTGTTCCTAGTCCGTGACTTGCTTCTAGGCACTATGAAAATGTAAATCATTGCTACTATCAATCTTTTCAGCTTTGAGCAAAATATAGCCGCAAGATCCTTCTTGTTTGCAGTCTCTAACAACTAAACAGTATTACTCTTTTAGTTTTTTTGCATATCTAAAATGAAACCTCATTATTTTTATTCAGTGAACCCCCTGCCTTTAGCAGGTACCACTTAGGGCCTCTTAGTAGGAAATATAATATATAGTCTGTTGTAGACATACTAATCCATTTCAAAAGAATATGTTTCAAACAAACCACTTCTAAATGTTTATTTTTGGGTCCCATCACTTCTGCACATGTTTATTCAGTCCATACAGATTAATTATTATCAATTAATATTCATGAAACATCCCACTAAATTTGGCAGGAAGGCTACTGGACATGAAATTTAACCTGGTGCACAGTAATGGAAAAAAAAAATTTAAACACAATAAAGATGTCCAGGAACCAAATGCTGCATCTTCTGGCTTTTCTGTACAGCTAGGTAGGCCTAATCATAAACATATCTCTCTAAACAACTGCTTAAGCCTATTTCCACTATTCAGGACTAAAGTCCTAGGGAGGGAATATTCATGAGTAGATTTTTCATGGAAAGATGATCTTTGCTAAGAAATGAACATCTTGGGGAGAAACATTGAACAGTATCACGTGTCTTTCAGAGAAAGAACGATAGAATAAAGTCATGGCTCTTGAAGTAAGCGATTGGCTGAGAGAGACAATAGATCTCCATCAGGCTGAATCTCTAGTTCCAGCATAGATTTGAGCAATCTATATGTTTTTCTCTTTGACTTAAAAACACAAAGGCTAATGGTTCATTCCACTCCATACTATGAGACCTCTGTGAGGATATTGGATACCTTAAGGAGTACTGCAAGGCCAAGGAAGGAAAGAAGGGATAAGATGCAACTCAAGAACATAGAGCAAATGGGCGTCCAAGTGGGTTGGAGGTATCTCAAGGGAGTGATCCTTGGGCCTCCAAAGGAGTCTATCTCATTATGTAGGAAAGGAGGTAAGGGGGCAAAAAAGCCCCCTTGGCTGAACAGGGAACTCCAGGAGAGTCTGGGGGCAAAGAAAGAGATGTATAGGCAATGGAAGCAGGGAGCAGCCACCAAAGAGGAATATATCTCCCTGGCACGCTATTGCAGGGAATCGGTTAGACAGGCCAAGGTGTGGCTTGAGTTCAGGCTGGCTTCAACAATCAAGGACAATAAAAAGTCCTTCTTCAGGTATATAGTGGGCAAAAGGAAAGCTCAGAACAACATAGGGCCCCTGCAGGACAGATCAGGACAGTTGGTGGTTGGCACTGGGGAAAAAAGCAGAGTTCTTCAATGAGTTCTTCACTTCAGTATTTCTAAGTACCAACCAAGCCAATTCCCCCACCTCAATCATTGATGGATGTCAACATGGCACCAGTCTGCATATGGTTAATTCTGAAATAGTTAAGGAACTCCTGGAGGAGCTGGATGGGTACAAGTCAGCAGGCCCGGATGACCTCCATCCACAGCTGCTGAAAGAATTGTCTAGCGTCGTAGCTGAGCTGCTGGCACAGCTGTTCAAGCACTCATGGTGCTCCAAATGGGGCCCCCCGGAAA
>NW_005841859.1:3862296-3864532 GCF_000455745.1 Alligator sinensis | reverse complement strand
TTTAATAAAGATAAATGTAAGGTACTCCACCTGGGAAGGAGGAACCCCCAGCACACCTATAGGCTGGGGAGGGTTCTTCTCAGCAGCTCGGAGGCAGAGAGGGATCTTGGAGTCATAACTGACTCCAAGATGAACATGAGCCGGCAGTGTAATGAGGCCATCAACAAGGCCAGTCGCACCTTGTCATGCATTAGCAGGTGCATGACTAATAGATCAAAGGAGGGGATGCTCCCCTCTATGCAGCACTGGTCAGGCCAGAGTACTGTGTCCAGTTTTGGGTGCCACGCTTCAAGAGGGATGTGGAGAATCTGGAGAGGGTCCAGAGGAGGGCCACTTGCATGATTAGTGGCCTTCGTGATAGACCCTACAGGGGGAGGTTGAGAGAGCTGAATCTCTACAGCCTTCACAAGAGATGGCTGAGGGGAGATCTTGTGGCTGCCTATAAATTTATTAGGGGAGGTCAACGGGGAATAGAGGATGTGCTGTTTACTAGGCGCCCCAGGGAGTGTAAACTAGCTGAGAGTGGATTTAGGTTAGATATTAGGAAGAAATTTTTCATGGTAAAGGTGGCCAGGATCTGGAATGGGCTTCCAAGAGAGGTGGTGCTATCACTTAGCTTGGAGGTCTTCAAGAAGAGGCTAGATAGTCACCTGGCTGGGGTCATCTGACCTCGGTCCTCTTTCCTGCCAGAGACAGGGAGTCAGACACGATGATCCATTGTGGTCCCTTCTGACTCTACAATCTATGAATCTATGCCTGGAGGACTGCTTTTGATTGGAAGCATGAATGTAAGCCAGACACTTTCCTGATCTCTGTGACTAACTTCTGTAAAGTAAGTGTGTACCCCACTTTGATCTCAGTATGTATTTAAAAATGACCATCCAATCTAATTTAGTTCACCCAGGTGTGGACCTTACACTAATTAGGTCAATCTAAGTGTGAACTAGACAGAAATTCAGGACAGTTATATCACGTCAGTTATTTTTTGACCGATCTAAGTTAACCCTACCTCTGAGGTACAGTAAACTTAGGTCGGGTTGGCCATTTTTAGACCAATCTGTTCTGAACTTCTGTACAGTTCTGGGGCTGCACTGGGAATCGGGAAAGCCGAGCCACTGGCACCCAAGTCTGGAGCTGTGCTTTTCCTATCCCCTCCCTGGCAGTAGGCTATTTTTAGGGCACCTGCCCCCCTACCTCCAGAAGGACAACATTCCCCCCTACCATGGAACAGACACCCCCCTGTCCCCCATCCCACAAGCTGCTCCTGGTGCAGGTTTTATCAGTGTTTGCCAGTGCCACGAGCCAAGCAAGCAAAGTAAGGTGGGATGAGGGGTGGGTGGGATGGGAGGGTTGATGCCTCCCTCCAGAACCCCTAAAAATACCCTGGTTCTAGAGGGAGGCTTAGGGAGAGAGCCCCCCCATCTCCTCAAGCCACCCACAGATGCTGAGAGCCCACCTGATCCCACCAAACCCTGCCTGTCCTGGTTCATCCTATGGACCCTACCTGTCCCCCTCATTCCCCTAACACCTGCCCCCCAAGCCCTCTCCCTGCTAGCCATCCCCATCCCAACTTACCTTAGATTAGGTAGTCATTTTTAACTCAATCTAACCTCCCCATAAGCTCTCAGAATGTCTGTATGCACCAAGTCTCTTGCTCCCTGCCAGAGTAATTTCGTATTTAGTTCAAGATGAGGCCAAGTCCCGGAGGACTGGAAAAGGGCCAACGTGGTCCCCATTTTCAAAAAGGGAAGGAAGGAGAACCCGGGCAACTATAGGCCAGTCAGTCTCACCTCCATCCTTGGCAAAGTCTTTGACAAAATTATCAAGGCTCACATTTGTGAGAGCCTGGCAGGACAAATTATGATGAGGGGAAACCAGCATGGGTTCGTGGCAGGCAGATTGTGCCTCACCAATCTAGTTTCTTTTTATGACCAGGTTACGAAATGCCTGGACACAGGAGGAGGGGTGGATGTCGTATACTTAGACGTCAGGAAGGCCTTCGATACGGTATCCCACCCCATACTGGTGAACAAGTTAAGAGGCTGTGACTTGGATGACTACACAGTCCGGTGGGTGGCGAATTGGCTGGAGGGTCGCACCCAGAGAGTCGTGGTGGATGGGTCGGTTTCGACCTGGAAGGGTGTGGGAAGTGGGGTCCCACAGGGTTCGGTCCTTGGACCGATACTCTTTAATGTCTTCATCAGTGACTTGGACGAGGGAGTGAAATGTACTCTGT
>NW_005841859.1:3859841-3861598 GCF_000455745.1 Alligator sinensis | reverse complement strand
CTCTTTCCTGCTTATGCAGGGGGTCGGACTCGATGATCTATTGAGGTCCCTTCCGACCCTAACATCTATGAATCTATGAGCTATAAGTAGTTATTTTTTACCTCATCCTTTTTTTTTTGGGGGGGGGGGGGGGGACGGCGGAATCAGATCAAGTATATTAGTGTAATTACTACTAGAGTAGAATTACTCTAGATTTACATTAGTTTAGGTGACATTGTATCTGTCTCTCTTGATCTTGGGTATGCTCCAAGTGAACTACAGACATTACAATTAAATGTACCTATGATCTGTTAATAATAGATATGGAAAACAAATGAATGCGCTAGTCAACAACAAATGATGGTACTTTGACTCACATTAACAGGCGCAATAGCTCCATCGTGTAATAGAAGTTACAGGACATTAAATGCAAATCACTGTCTGTATGTGTGGCTGGCTTAACAGTCTTCAGTCGCTTACTGATATGCTGGAGGCAGCATGCTAAATGCAGCAAAAAATTTCACTGTTCTTGGATTGGAGAGTGGATTAATTGGAAGTGGCACAATCCTGAATGGAAGCCTCTATCCTTCCTGTAGCAATTTGACCCCAACACATAACTGCCATACTATGACTTTGTTTCCATCTTCTGTTTTACTGGTCAAACTTCTTCTTGATATAAAATCAAAGCCCTGATATGTAAGCTATTTAGAAAAATATGAATAGATAGGCTTTGGTAGTGCTTTGCAATATAAATACTAAGAAAAGTCTCTTTAAAAATGGCTTATCCTTATTAAAAAGAATCTGAAAAATGTACCATTACTTATTAGGGAATGGTCATCACCCACACTTATCTATCCTAAATTTTGGTCTTACAGGTGGTCTTTATATAGCATCTTCATATTCCCAATCCAGAGTACCAACTTGTTGGCTGCATTATTTTTGGAAACAAAACATACACACATAATCCAGCTCCCTTATGAAATAATTTTTAGGCCTCTAAATCCAAAATACTGTGATTATAAGATAAAACTTAAGACATCTAACATCAATGTAGACTGCAAAGGTTACTTTTCTGTCCCATATTTTTTCTCTAAAATATAATGGAAGAAAAACACAGTAGTAATTTAGTCCATAAAAAGTTATTTATTGCATTAAAAGTTAGACTATTAAAGTGTAAATCTACTCTGGGATGAGCCGTATAGGGTTCCCTTTTTACTGTGTCCTTATTCTAATATAATAAAAGCCTTAGTTTGTCTGTCTGTCTGTCCGTCTGTCCATCCGTAAGGCTTCAGGCCAACTGTGCATGTGTCGCTGTGAGGGAGTGCACTGATTGGCTGCGAGGGCCCAGAGTGTTATGGACAGAGGGAGTGAGGGAGCTGCCGCACTGCTCCCTGCCCTCCCAACAACAGCTGGCAGGGAGGGGGAGGCAGCGGGGAAGAAGGGAGGGAGGGGAGCAGGAAGGGGATTTCTGGTGGCAGCACCCCCCCGCCTCTGCTGCCACCACCACCCAGTCCTGACAAAAGCTGGCAGAGAGGGGGAGGGGAGGTGGGAGGCATGTTGTTCGCTGCCAGGTGTTGGCAGCCACTGCCACATGCAAGCTCCCATCCCCCTCTGTTCCTAGGAGCTGGTGGTGGTGCAGGGTGGAGCAGCAGAGGGTGGATTTGGGGGCTCACAGAATTGCATTGAGAGTGGTGGAGGCCGAGGGGAGCCCACAGGGCTGGGCACAGGGGGTGGGAGAGACTCGGGGGGTGGGGGGGGACATGGGGGGGGACCCGGGG
>NW_005841859.1:3844187-3859801 GCF_000455745.1 Alligator sinensis | reverse complement strand
GCTGGGTGGCGGCGCTCCGTCCCCGCCTGCCCCCCCATCATTCATGACAGGCGATTTGCTAGTAATTTACATATCAAGTGTGATCAGCATAGAGATTTTTCCAGTCATCAGCCTGTTAACCAACCTGTGATAGTTTCTTCTCATGCATTGTCCTCTGTAACAAGAGTTCTGTGGATAACAACAGTTACCTACCTCATGGGAGGGGGTGGGGTTGACAGTAAATGTTTGCAAAATGCTTCTTATGTGCTAACAGTCAGTATTCAGTTCAAAGTATTCTCTAAACCTGAAGGGAGAGTAGCTTTCAGATCCCAAACATACTTGGAGAATTCATCCTTGCAAAATTATATGTAGTTTCATCTAAAAGCCCAAATGCCACATCAGGAACAAATTTTCCTTCCTGCAATGCAAGTCGCATTGAAACTAGTTTGACATGCCATTTGACTTTAAATGATTCAGTTAATTTGGGGTTTTTTGAAGAAGCTTTTCTTTGATCCTCCATACAGGCCTCAGATAATCCCTCTGTGTATGAAGTTATGTGACTATACTGGAAGGGAGAGTGTCAAAAAAAATTCCAACCAGAATTCTTAGTTCTGCTTCTGAGGGTACAGCATTGGCTTCCTGGCTAGATGAGTAAGGACAAGAGAGCCTCCTGTACTCAGTTAAAGAATAGCTTTTCTGGTCAGTATACCATCCATAATGGACCGGTGAAGGTAAAGTATGTTTTTTGCCTTGTTTGTCCAGCCCATGTAAGCTGTGCCTGTTATATTCCCCAGTTCTTTGGCATAAGCTGAGGAGGCTGATATTTATTTTTAGCACTAATGGTCCCCAGTTCAGCCTCTGTTATGGCTGCAGCAGAGAGAGAAAGTCATGTTAGGCAGAAGGCATGGCTGGGTGGCATCTTAGGCTAAGTACAGATGTTCAAAAAGTCCAAGGTGGAAGTGCTCTATGTATGGTGTTTACTCAAAGCTCTCTATATTGGGTTGGGTTGGAACAGAACACACGTGCACTGTTTGGTGACGGGGCTCAGTGCTGCCTGCAGTGGTTGAGGCCAGCAGGCTGGGAGTACTCCTGCACACTTTCCAGGAAGCTGTGAGACAATGCCAAGCCCAGCTGCCCAACCAAGCATCTGGCCACCTGTAATTGGTTGGTAGGTCCCTCTCCCCAGCCCCACCCTCACCCTGCACCAGCTGGCTGCTGTCGCGGGGAGTGGGGATGAAAGGATCCCCTCTATGGAAACCTCTCCCCCACCATGCTTGCAGGCTCCAGTCTTCATAGGGGCTGGTCCAGATCTGTGCAGCAGAGAGGCCCTGTTTCTCTCCCTCCATGGTCAAAGTTCCTAGCACTGCGATAAGCGGTGCAGCCTCGAGCTGCAGCTTGGGAAACAGAGCCTCTCTGCTGCATGGACCTGGCCTGGCCTCCCACCAAGACACGAGCAAGCAAACTGTGGGATGGGGGATCCACATGACAGGAAGGTTGCTTTTCCCCACCCTCCCAGCTGGCTGCACAGCAAAGAGACAGCCTTTTCTCTCTCCTCTCTGTGAAAGCCTGGGGGTGGTGCTAGGGCAGTTCTCATGAGGAGTAGATGAGCACCAGCTGAGACTAGCAGACTGCCCAGCAAGGAGCCTTGGAATGCCAGTGGAATGCAACCTGCCTTGACTTGGGTTGGAATGTGGTACAGATGTTCAATAAAGCACTCTACCCTAAAGCGCTTTAGTCTGTACCATCCAGGATACAGCTTTAGATCATTTTCTATGTGCTTACTGGGTGATAAGCATAATTTCTGTACAGGCCCTTAGAGAATAACTGATTCAGAGAGACATAAGCTTACACAGATGACATCTGACGAAGTAGGCTGTCACTTGCAAAAATGTTGCGTCTCTAAACCAGTTAGTATATAAAGTGCTACTTTGCCATGTCTTCTCATATAGCTGCTGTCTCACACACCTGCCCCCCAGTATTGGTGACAGGCCCCAGAAAGCTGCTTTTTGTTGTTGTGGTGGTATAAAAGAACCTCAAAGCAGGTTTGAGGCCAGCCTCCCAGAAAGTTGATGGTAATTTTACTACAGGCTTCACTGTGAGTAAAACAGGACTCCATGTCTGGCTGAAAATAACCCACTTTAGCACTGCATACTGTATCTGTTCAAAGTATTTATAAAACAAGAAAACAAATAGTTGTCTTTCTCCTGGCACTGAAATTTGAAATTAAATGGTATCTAATAGGTGACTGCATGTGTGAATTTGTTTAATGTTTAGCAGTATAAAGATGCTTTTATTTTTACATATAGACCCTTTAGCATGGTTATAAATTCATCTGAATTGTATGTATTTCACTAAGATGTATAATAGCCAGTGGCTGTCTATTCTGGATGAGAATAATAAAGAGTATTTATGGATGCTTGGAATAAATCTATATAAATTACCCCTGGAAGTAAGAGGATGTGATAGTGGCCAGAGGCAAGAAGGGAAAAAAATTAATTGGCAAGGCAAGCAAAGGAGGGTGGGAGAAGTTTACCTCTTCCCTCAGGCCTAGAATTCAACTTCATTTTTGTCACAAGTGGTATGCATTTAAGAAGGGTGGGGGTAGAAATGCTTGAAGCTGGAAGCACTATGAAATGAAAATTGGCTTTTCATGGAAGGTACTTCTACTTTGTTCCTTGGAAAATAAAAGGCTGCCCTATGTGTGAAGTATGTTCTGTTAATGTACAGTATTTATTTAATATTATCATTCATTCACCTACCTCCACTCCCAAGAGTTATATGAATATGAGAGTTTCCAGATGAGTAGCAGCAAGTGAAAAAAAATAATTAATCAACAGACTTCTAACATTTTTTTTGTCTCCCAGCATCACATTGTGATTTGTATTCATTTATTTGTACACAATTACACTTAAGTTTAAAAAAAAAAAACATTGTGGACTGAACTGTTTGTTGCTTGTACTGTTTAATTCAAGCTGCTGGCTAGTTGTGATTGGTCACCTGTGTCACATTGCATTGCTTGTGCTTCTTGATAGGAAGAGCATTATTCCTGTAATTTGAAAGATAAAGAGCCCACAGTGAGCTTAATGATCAACAAAAAATTAGGAAGAGATAGGAAATAGGACTGGGAAGCTTTATTAAATGTTAAATTTCTAACATCAAATGCAAATTTAATACATTTAATGATTAAATAGTTGGAGAATTTACAACAGTTAAATAAACTTCATTTTCAGCAACCTAATTTTCCTTGTAATTCTACAACATTCCCACTGTCTCTCATCCTTTGTTCAGTCATCCATGGTTTGTGTAACTTGGATGGTAAACTCCTCAAGGAAAGGACTGTCAGTTATACTTGTATCTACTGCACTGAGTGTCTCTGCCACTATATTCATAATAAAATAGTTCAGGGATGACCATCCTGTAGCACGGGTAGCCTCTGTGTGTGGCACATGGCAGATTGGACAGGGGACAGGCAGCAGTTAGGACATAGAGAAGAATGCAGAGCATCAGATTGGGTAGGGAGTGGAAAGCAGAGGGGCAGGGGAAAAGGTATCAGAGTGGCACTTAGGAAGTGTGGGACTGTTTGTTGGCACACCTGCCAAAAGGTTTGGCCCCACTGAAATAGTTGATGGCTCTTTTTTGTTGGAATGTCCTATACCTGTTTAAGGGGCTATTGCTATATATTAGATTGCCCAAAGAGGTTTTTTATCCCTGGGGGTTTTTTTGGCTGCCTTCCCAAATTGGGGTGTACAAAGAGGTTAAGACTAAAAGCTGAAGCTGGAAGATGGTGAGAATTGAGGACAGAAGGTGGTACCAAGGGAAAGTAAGTGCCAGCTAAAGTTTCATGAAAGCTCCAAAGGACTGTCAGACATGTTGTTATATGTGTCTGAATCCAGGAAGTTCTTTGTGGGCTATATATAGCATTCACCTGCTTAATAACGGCAGATTGCCAGTCTGAGTTATTTTTTAAATGAGTTTCAAGACATCTAGATCTTTTCCTGAGATCTTGCAGTCATACAATCTCAGCCCATGGCTGGAATTAAATCCTTATTGGAGAATAAAAGTGAGGGATGGAAGAAGAAGAGCTGAATATTTCAAATCTTGCATTCAGTCTACAGATACTTACTTTTGCTTGGTACAATAGGATTTAAATGGTACTCCTTACCTGGCATCATAGCAAAGAAAAGGGACTTTTGTATCATATTAAACATGGAGGTACCCTGAAGTATACACAGTTGAGAGAAAGTCATTTCAATGGTGGGTTGTGGAGTCCTACATGCATCCCATCTTAAATTCTGTAACCTTTCAGTAAGGTGTTACAGATCAGTCTTGGCCATAAATGGTATGGGTGCTTAAAAGAAAAGGTTGGTGTTTAGGCACTTGGTAAGAAACCTACCATCTGTGACCTGTTTGGAAGATTAGAAGATGACGTAGTGACCACCAGAAAGGGAGACCTGTGGTTCTGTGCGTCACAAACCCATTATGTTTTGCGGAGTTGCGAGGCGTCATACAGATTTTCTTGCATTTTTTTCACTGATGTGGTCTCGTTGAAAAGCTACTGTTATGCTGTATCCACTTATGCTACTTTTATGATTGTATATGTTATGTTATACTGTCTGTCTGTCTGTATCTTTATGATTTGGGCCATGGTTTAGTCTAGGGAAATGAGGGATGCATAATCAAGGAAAAGAGATGAGGTATAACTGCTAAATAGCTCTTGCCATAGTGTACTGAGACCAGGACACTTGTCACTCCCAATCACAGACAAAAGGGGCCACAGCTAGGATTGGAACCCAAGTTATTGTCTGTTTGTAGCGGTAAAAACAACTGCACAGTAGCAAAGACTTCTGAGAGAAATGGCCCATCAGCCAGAGGAATGCCAGATGTCCAAAGAGAGAAATTTCTGTAGGACTCTGAGACTCAAGCAAAATTGGGACAGTGATGATTGGGGGCTGGCTTCCACCTATTTAGGAGGCTCTCTCTGCTGTGCCTGATCTGATCTTCAGATTTTCTCAGGCTATGGAGGAGTCTAGGTCCCCAGTAGTCAGGGCTGGTAGAATCAGCTGGAAGGCGGATCTGTAAACACACTGACAGGACTCTCAAGGGGCTGGGTGGTTTCCAGACGAGAGGGTAAAAACTTGTCTTTTTGTTCCATCTTCAGCTTATGGTTGGTCTATCTTGTATGGGTTTTTTTCTCCTATATAATACATCCTTTGTTTGTCTCCTTACTAACTGTAAGGCTCCTGCCCTGCAGGAATTGTAACTGGGTCAGCCACACTTAAATTAATCAAGGACAACTGACCCGCAGCCCTTTCCTCTGATTGGTTCTGTGGCTGCTTTTAAGCAGCCAGCATCTAAGCATTGCTGCCCAACCTGTGGTCTCTAGTTCCTGAGCTACTCTTGTCTGGGCTATGCCACTGGTTTTCTTGTTCCAGACCCTGCTTTTGGCTTGTTCCTGGATCTTGGTTTTGCATTTCCCTATGCATCTGTTTCCTGACTCCTGACCTAGGTTTGGCTTTGTTCTTGCCTCATGGATTGTCCCTTGAATTTGATAACTAGGCTTCAGATTCCTGGATCCTGATCTTGTGTTGGTATTTTGTTCCTGACTTGTGGCTTCTGACCCCCCTACCTCTGCCATTCCTAGTCCCACTCCCAGCTCTACCCACTAGGCTGGCCAGCCCAATGGACCATGACACTGATTGCCTGTAGGAAAGCATGACCTCTAGGCAAGTGATATTCTGGATTAGCCCATTCTACAGAAAGGGGGGCCTGAAATTTCTTTTACATCTCCCAGAAAAGCTGCCTAGAGCTGGCAGAGGTTTGCTCTGCTACAGCTTTGAGGTCCGGTGTAAGGGCAGCAGAACTGAGGCTTGTGGGAATGATGAGTTATTCCAAGGCAAACTTTAGTCTGTTCCTCAGGACAAGGGAGAAACTCAGGGCTTTAGGGGTATCCCTGCAGATGGGTTTGTGACAATTTGTATATTGTTTAACATACTTTCAGCACTGGACTGTGACTCAGGACACCTAAATTAATTCCTGGCTCAGGTTAGTCTGCTGAGTTATCTTGGGCCACTTGATGAGTTTGGTGACTTCCCTTCTCTGTGACTCACTTCTCTGTTTCTGTTTTAGAAAATGGGGATACTATTACCCTTTCTACAGCACTAAGATCTACTAATGAAAAGTGCTTTAAAGGAATTAGATATCTTTGTGTTATGCATTTTTTGTTGGCTTTTATGATTTCTATAACCAGGAGCTATTCCTAGTGAGATTTCTTGATGGATTTATATATGAAAACTGGATAGACGTAGTAATTATAAGTATTTGTTTGAATATTGAGCTAAGCAATAAAATTGGCTGTATGGATTTACAAGAATGATGTAGAATCCATATTCAAATAATTAGTTTTCTAATCATCAGAGACTCTCTCGTAATTCCAGATAAAATAAATACATTTGGTTTTTAATGTAATTGAGTATTTAGATTCTGATCCTTCAACTCCTTGTACCCAGGGAGACAACAGAGCAAATTTAAATATATTAAATGATTAAATTAAATAATTAATAATTAAATTTAAGCAGGGCTTCACTGATATCTGTGAGAGTGTAAGAAGATAGTAAACTATGCACAAAATGGTTAAATAATTTAGCAGAGACAGAAAATTCCTTCTAAGTTCCTCCTCCTCTTTCTTTCTCACTTGCCTCCCTGCATTCAGGGCAGATTGTAAAGTTGCTATCTAGATCTTAACAGTGAGATCTCTGGGTCCTCAAAATGTCCTAAAGTCTGGTTAACATTTTTGCCAGTTCTAAGAGCTCTTCTTGAAGCTGCAAGTGGTAGCTGCCCTTGGGGTCCATGTTTCTCATCCTGTTAACACACTCGTTCTGGGGTTTGAGGGCCTTGTTACACATGCATTTTAGGCAGCTCCTGGAGCTCTTAACTGCTGGATTCTGCACACATTAACACCTGAAACTAGTTTTAAGCACACTTTAGGTGGCTTAGAGTTATGCCACTCCAGGGCAGGTTTATGTCTGATCCATGTTAGCCAGCTCGTGCTCCATTAAAGTGTGGCCACTCCCCACAGATAAGCTGTCCAAATTGTAGTCCTCCAGCATCCCAGGATGCAGTGTCTTCTCCCCTACCCTCCTGTTCTGTGTGGATGTACATTCCAGTCCCTGAATTCTGTTGCCCCGGGGTGGTTCTGGCACCAAGCCAACTCCCCTTCCCACCCCCTGAGGTATGACCTCTGCAGAGCCCAGGGTGCAACCTCGTGCAAACACCCTGCAGAGCACATGCCAGCTAGCCAGGTTGCAGGGCACAAACTGATCCAGGAGTAGGCTCTACAGAGGTGGGTGGAGAACAAGGTAGGGGGCCAAATCAGGTCCCCAGGGGCTGGGGCTTCATTTCTGGGGCAGGGGCAGTAGCTCCTCCAAAAGCACCTTCCCTCACTACTCTCACCTCCCAGCCAATCTGGGAAGCAGAACCCCACCCCCAACACAAATTCCAGTCTATTAAAACACAAGACCGTCTGTAATTTATTTCCACATTATTTCTTTATAAATCTATTTTTATTCTTCTTTTATCCTTCAGTTTCTGGCTTCCTTCATTTCACCACCTTTCCCCCACCCCATTTAATTGCTCACCCCCCATCCCATTAACTCTCTGTCTCCCAGCTCCCGTGCCCCACTCTGCCCATCTCTTCCCCCTCATCCTTACAGCAGGGAGAGAAATCTGTCCTGGCTCACCAGTTCTGTAGTGGCAACTCACAGCTGTAGCTCCTAGTCAGGCCCCTGCTTGCCAACCCTATAGTGGCAAGTCACAGCTGTGCAGGTGGTGGACAGTCAGAAAAGGTTTTTAGTCTTACAGTATGACTTCTCTAAACTCTAGCTAACACTAATACCAAACATGTTGCACTTTGAGCAGCTAAAATGTTGTAAGAAGGCCCAGAGACTAAGTTGTTGAACTTCAGTTTTGTACAGAGAGAATACTCAGGGCTACTTTTTCCCAGGTACAGACATGTGGAAGTCTCATTTCCTTTACTTGTCTTTGAGGACCTAGCTTTCCTGTAAATATTTATTGTATTATTTTAACACCCTTGCATATAAAAACAGTTCCTGTTATACTAATCATTCCCATTCAGTCCAGAGACATACAATCTATATTTATATACATTATTGATTAGTCTGGAAAAAAACAAAGTAGAATGGGAATAATGGGGATGGTATTGCAAAAGGAGACATTGTAATCATTTCATTTTTCATCCTGCAATGTCAACGTTTTCTTCAGCCTAAAAGCAATTGTTACTACAGCAGTTCTGCTTGGGACCTGTCATGTAGAAAGTAGAATCCTTTATGAAATTCCAATGCAAAGTGACTTCTTGCTGAGATATGCTTTTTTCAATTAAGAAGAAATAAGATTTAAATAAAATACAAAAAGATTTTCCAGGATAAATATTGTCTACAATTTTAGTGCTTTTATAAAGATATGCTGAACCAGCTGTGTTATGTCTGAACACAGGTATACCCAGGGGTAATTTGCTTCTACGCAGTTTGGAGACAGATTGAAGTGGACATGTTGAAACTTGGGAAAAGCCTTCCACTGTAAGCCTTATGCAAAGCTCTCTTGATTTACTCAGGGTAAGTCCACTTAAAGCCCCACAGCACTTTTTCTGGTCTCATAGGTGTAGGTGTACACTTCATGGTCTCAAACTGCATCACTATCCACAATGTGCCTACTGCATATATGCAACATATGGTAAGATGAGATGGAGGTGATATGGTGTAATGCTAAGGTGCAGTGGTTCATGCTTATGTCAAAATACCAAGAAGCAAGACCAATTACTTCAGCCTGGATAAATTAAATATTTATTTGGCTTTTCAATTTCTCTTTAAGACTTATTTTGCCAAAATGACCTTGTTTTGCCCTCCCTAGCCAATTAAGTTTTGGTCTGTTGTCCTCTTCACATTGTAGATGCCTTCCAATGAAGAACTCACTAAACAGGTATTGAATTTTTCTCATTAAACTCAGTGAAGTTAATTCAGATTTATACAGTCACTTGGCACATCTACACTTGTGCCCAACTGTACAGTTACTTCATACTTGCTTTAGCTAAAACAAGTACTAAATGATTGTGTGGTAATTGCTGGCACTGTGCAGTCCCAGTGCCACATGGGTTGTTTCTGGCCCTACTGCACAGTAGCTTGTTGCTACTAAGTAGTAGCAGCAGCATCATGGTTAGTGGCTGCCGATGCTACGTTGCTGTAGCGACAGGCCACGTTGCCATAGCTTGTCACTATGGCAATGTAGCATCTAATGTAGACATGACCATTGAGTACAAAATTTATACAGTATGTATTCATTAATATGTTATATGTTGCCATGGCACACTTCAGAATGTAAATAAAACTGTTATAACAGATTCATATAAATTAATTCAAATTTTGAGAATTTGCAGGAATTGTGTAGCTAGACCACTGAAACCCTGAAAGAAGATTAAGAAAAAGGTTTTTAAAAAAGTGATAGCCATATAACAAATCATGGTGTGAGATATACATTTTTTTCATTGCAAAAACAACAGGGTTTCCCATAGTCTTGTGTCTTTGCCGCATAGAACAGTCGATCAGTTCAAATTAAATCAAAACTGGGTACACATTTGTAAATTTTTCAGAGTTGGATCCAATGCTTATTTAAATCAATCAACAGATTCCTACTAGCTTCAGTGGCCCCTGGATCGGGCTGTAGCCAACCTGATTTTAGTGATGTGTTTGTAATTCAATTTTAAACCCAGCATATACTTCCTATGATATTGAAAGCTTTATTTCAATAGTTTTCCTCTTCCAGAGGAAAAGCATTAGTACAGCTTTTCTAAGCTGCTTGTAGTGAACCTGAATGGCAACCAGGAGACACAGTTCAGCTAGTACTTCTGATCTCCAAACCAACTCTGATCTATAGAATAGAACTCTACTTTTCTAATCTTGGAAAGTTTTAAATAATGACTTGCAGAAAGTTATGTACACCTGAGAATGCTTTGGACATTTTAAGAAGTTATTTTACATTTCTCCACCTTTTTAGAATTTTAATGTAAATGAGACACTTAAGAGAAATTTTTATTTGAGGTTTCTTGTCACCCATTGACATTAAGTTTCCTGCTCATTTTTTCCATTCTGCATATTGGTCACAAATGTGAATGCAGATATCTGCTCTTATTTTCTTTAGATGAGACCACAGTTTATTAATGACACTTTGTAAAATGCCCCAATTAAATTTATATTTAATAGTATTGGAGTATATAGGAAATATAATATATTACTCTCTATCATGATATATATGTGCAGGCTGCTATGGGCAGAGTCTGGGCAGATCACAGCAGGGTATGTTTGGTCAAACTAGTTGAGCTGACCAATTTTACTTTTGCTGCTGGCTTTGGCCAAGGACCCACTGTTCAGGGCCCTTGCCTCTGCTGCAGCCACGCTGGTAGGTAATACCTGGAAGCCACTCCAGGCTTGTTAGTGATGCAAAACAAACACAAGAAGTTAAACAAGTAAGCTGGCACTTAGCTGTCTTCTAGTGGTTCTTCCCAACTTCACCTTCTGGTTCTTATCTTTCAGAGGCTTTGCAAAGCCTGCGGGCTTGTGCAACAAAGCAAATGACCAAGCAACCAAACAAACAGAGAACAGCCCTGCTCTGGGCTCTCCAGGTGGCTGCTTAACCCCTGGTAACTCCAGGCTTCAGGCAGCCTGATCCCTGGCCAGATGGAGTCCCTTGAAGCTGCTTTCAGTGTCTTTTACCCTTCCTGCTCTGGGCTCACATGACTAACCCCCTCTCACTCCCCACACCTGTGTCAGCTCCCTTGCTGAGGGACTCACTACATCCCAGGACCTGGCTCCCCAGCCTCCGGTGAGTTCTCCCAGGTCTGGGGTGGGGGTGCACAGGTGCTTCTGGGGTGTGGGGCTGTTCAGACTCCCCCAAGCCCCTTATCAATATGAAATTATAAGTTACCATTTATAGTGCATTCTAATAGAATTTTATAAGGGAAATCTTTCTTTTAAAAAATGCTATGCATCACTATTATTAATTGATTCATAGATGTTAAGGGCTGGAAGGGACCTCTTGAGATCATCAGGTTCAGTACCCCTGCGCTTGGGCGGGAAAAACTGCTGGGGTCAGATGACTCCAGCAAGGTGAGCATTCAGACATTTCTTGAAGATATCCAGAATAGGTGATTGTACCACTTCTGGTGGGAGTCTATTCCAGGCCCTGGACATGAGCTGTAAAGTTTTTCCTTTTGTCTAATCTAAAGCAGTCTTCTAGGAATTTATGACTGTTAGTCCTAGTCTTTCCCTGGGGGGGCCCTGGTGAACAGATGTTCTCCCAGTCCCTGATATGCACCCTTTATATATTGATAGACTGCTACCAAGTCCCCTCTGAATCTTCTCTTCTCCAAGGTTAACACACCATGTCTCTCACCCTTTTATCATATGGCTTTCTCTCCATACCTCTAACTATACGCATAGCCCTCCTTTGAAATCTCTCAAGCTTCTCCACATCCTTCCTGAAGTATGGTGCCCAGAACTGGATGCAGTACTCCAGCTGCGGTTTCACCAAGGCTGAGTAAAGCTGGAGGATGACATCTTTAGTCAGTAGATGCATGCCAGTGTTTTGTTTGCTTTGCTGGCTACAGCATTGTACTGGTGGCTCATGTTCATTGTATGGTCTATCAAGACCCCCAGGTCTCTTTCGGTTCTGGTGCTAGTAAGTGTAGCACTGCCAAGCCTGTAAGTATGTTGCAGGTTGTTTCTCCCCAGGTAAAGCACCTTATACTTCTCAGTGTTGAACATCATCAGGTTTTGACCTGCCCACGTAGTAAGCCTGTTCAGGTCAGCCTGTATCCTTGGCCTATCCTCCAGCATAACCTCAGTCCTTCATAATTTGGTATCATCTGCAAACTATGCCAGATCATTTTTAACACCTGAGTCCAAATCATTAATGAATATGTTAAAAAGTACTGGTCCCTGAGTACTGAACTCTGATGGATTCCACTGGTCACCAAGCACCAGGTTGACTCTGTTCCATCTATTACTACTCTCTGGTGCCTGTCTTAGGGCCAGTTCCCTAGCCACTGGACCTTTGGGTTATTGAGGTCGCAATTTGACCATAAGCACATCATGGGAGACCAAGTCGAAGGCTTTTTTGAAGTCCAAGTATATGATGTCAACCTCATCTCCCTTATCCAGGAGGCATGTTACCTGACCATAGAAGGAAATGAGGCTGGTCAGGCATGATCTGCCCACAATGAAGCCATGTCAGCTATCTATTAGAATGTTGCCTTCTGTTAGCCTATTGCTAATGGATTCTTTGATATTTTTTTCCAGGATTTTTACAGGGATTGAGGTCAAACTGACTGTCCTGTAATTTCCTGGATCCTCCTTCCTTCCCTTCCTGTAGATAGGCATCACATTGTCCCTCTTCCAGTTTTCTGGATCCTCTCCCTAGCACCATGAGTTCTCAAATAGTTTTGCCATGGGTTGTGTAATGACATTGGCCAATTATTTCAGCACTCTTGGGTGCAGTTCATCTGGGTTCTGCTAACTTGTAGATTTCCAGCCTCTCTAGGTGTTCCCTCATGAGATCTTCACCAGCTGTTGGTGGGTGATCGCCCTCAACTTGATCATCCTGTATCCTGTCAAGCAAGTTAGCATCCTTGTACTGGTGGAATACTGACACAAAGTAATCATTTAGGAGTTTGGATTTCTCCTGGATGTTGGTTGACAGCTGTCCCATTTCGTTCAGCAGGGATCCAATGTTTCCCTTACTTTTTCTCCAACTTCCTATGAATCTTAAGAAGGACTTTTTATTGTTCTTGACTTCCATTGCCAATTTGTATTGGTTTATCTTTTCAATTTCAGGAGGTCCATGGCTTTCCTGTTGAGCCAAGGGGGTTTCCCAGTCCCTTTGCTACCTTTTTCCTGTGGGTCTGAATGGACTTCCTTTGTGCTCCAAGGAGTGCATCCCTGAGGAATGACTTCTCATCTTGGACCCCCTTCCTTATTGAACTATGGTCACTCAGGGCTTCACCAACTAGATTCCTAAGATTGTAGAAGTCAGTAGTCCTAAAATCAAGCATTTCAGCTCTGCTGGCTGATTTTCCTACCTTGCGATGGATGGAGAAAGTGACCATCTTGTGATTATTGTCACCTCACTTCCCTTCAATCAACAAGTCACTCACTAGATTGTCTCCTTTGGCCAGGACCAAATCCAGTAGTGCCTTACCCCTTGTTGGCCTGTAGATTTCTTGAGTCAGATAGAGCTCCTCAATGCAAGTGAGGAAGCTTTGCGACTATTCAGATCTTCCTTAGTTCTCTTCCCATGAGATGTCTGGGTAGTTGAAGTCACCCATGACAACTATGCTCTGAGAGCACGCAGCATCTGCCAGTTCTCTACAGAATTCCTGATCAAGCTTTTCCTCTTGGCTCAGTGGTCTGTAATAAACATCTACAGTTATATCCCCTCACCATGTTCTCCCCACATTTTAACCCAGAGAGTCTCAACTCACCCTTCTCTAGAGCCAATCTCCACTTTTAGGGATGTGAACTGCTCTTTAACACAGAGAGCCACACCATTCTTCCCAACCCAATTCCTCCTATGGAAGGTGTAGCCCTCTGTGCCTATAGTTCAGTTGTACATGGAGACTCACCAGGTCTCCCTTATCCCTATGAGATCGTATTCTTTATTGCTTAGCTGGAGTGCCACTTCCTTCAGTTTGTTTCCTATGCTCCTGGTATTTGTTTACAGGCAACTAAGCCTGCCATTGGATGGTCAATCTGTACCTATTTGTTCATGTGCCAGCATTTGCACTTGAGCATCAATAGCTCTCTTCTTTCCCTGTTGCCCATATGCACTCTACACCCCAAATATATAGAGAGAGTAGTCATATCCCCTCTCATCCTCCATTTTTGCCCAGCTAAACAAGCCCAGCTCTTTTGATCTCTTGAAAGGCAGCCTCTCACTGATCATCCTACTAGCACCTATCTTGCACCTATTCCAGTTTGAATTAATCTGTCCTGAATGTAAGTAACCAGTAAGTAACTCTATTTAAATCATAGAATCATAGAACCAGAAGGGACCTGTAAGATCATCAAGTCTGGTCACTTGCCAAAGGCAGGAAGTTATTGGGCTCAGACAAGCTCAACAATGTGCCTGTCCAGCGTCCTCTTGCACACCTCCAAGGATGGTGACTGAATCACCTCTGCTGGGAGTGTGTTCCAGATTCTGAAGACCCTTACAGAGAGATTCTTCCTTATCTAGCCTGAATTTACCCTCTATAAGCTTATGTCCATTGGTCCTTGTCCTCTCTTGAGGTGTCCTCCCAATTCCCAGAGTCTCTCTTTGTAGGGCCTATCCTCCATGCCCCTGACCATGCAGGTGGCCCTTCTTTGTACCCTATCAAACTTATCCATGTCCTTCTTGAAATGTGGTGTCCAGAACTGCTCACAGTACTCCAGCTGAGACCTCACTGGTGCCAAATAGAGGGAGGAGCACTTCTCTGGATCTATTGGACACACATCGGCTGCTGCACACCAGAGTTCTATTTACTTTCCTGGTGACCTCATCACACTGCTGGCTCATATTCATCTTCCGGTTGATTGTAACCCCCAGGTCTTGTTCAGATGCTGTGCCAGCCAGTGGACCACCACCCATCATGTAGTTGTGGTGAGGGTTCTTCCTACCCAGAAGAAGAGCTTTGCATTTATCCCTGTTAAACCTCATCTGATTCCATTTTGCCCATGAATCCAATCTGTCATGGTCATCCTGGATCCTGACCCTATCCTGCATGGTGCCCGCATTTTTTTTCTACAGCTTGGTATCATCCACAAAATTAATAAGTGAGCTTTCCACCCCCTCATCCAAGTTGTTAATGAATATATTAAAAAGCACGAGTCCAGGCTTCGATCCCTGGGGAAACCACTGGAGATGGCCCTCCAGGATGAGGCCATGCCATCAATTACTACCCTCTGGGAGTAGCCTCTAAGCCAATTGTCCACCCACCTCACTGTAGACTGGTCAAGTCCAGCAACCTTGAGTTTGTTTGAGAGCATCCCATGGGAAACAGAATCAAAGGCTTTACTGCAGTCTAAGTAAATCACGTTTGCCCCATCTCCCTCATCCATACAGCTAGTTACCTGGTCATAGAAGGACACAAGGTTTATCAGGCATGATCTACTGTCAACAAAGCCATGCTGATTGCTTCTTAAGACCCCGTTCATTTCTAGCTTACAAATAATGGCTTCCTTAATACATGTTTCAAAGATTTTTACCCAGGACTGAGGTCAAACTGACTGCCCTATAGTTTATAGGGTCTTCCCTCCTCCCTGTCTTGAAGATGGGCACCACATTGGCTTTCTTCCAGTCATACGGCTGTTGGATTAAGGATTTGGCAAAGGGGAATGCAGAAGCAGCCACTCATGCTACAGGGGTGGCTGAACCCCCATTCCCAGTCTTCCCTGCTGCCCTGGTGTAGGCAGACCATGCCTTGGGAGCCTTTTTTTAAGCATAGATTCATAGATTCATAGATTCATAGATGTTAGGGTCGGAAGGGACCTCAATAGATCATCGAGTCCGACCCCCTGCATAAGCAGGAAAGAGAG
>NW_005841859.1:3786344-3843822 GCF_000455745.1 Alligator sinensis | reverse complement strand
ATAGAGGGGAAGTATCACCTCCTTGGATCTATTCGTCATGCATCTGCTGATGCACGATAAAGTGCCATTGGCTTTTTTGATGGCTTCGTCACACTGCCGACTCATGTTCATCTTGGAGTCCACTAGGACTCCAAGATCCCTTTCCACTTCCGTGCCACCCAGCAGGTCATTCCCTAGGCTGTAGGTGTGCTGGACATTTTTCCTCCCTAGGTGCAGCACTTTGCATTTCTCCTTGAAAGAATCCTTCTTCTCTCCATGCACAAAGGCAGGTCCCTTCCCTACCTGTCCCCACCTATAGCTACTGTTTTCTCCTGGGGGAAACTTCAAAGCTTCTCCTGCCCACTCCAGCCAGCCTTTGCAAGGACTGGGCTAAGCTGGCAGCAGTGGCAGTGGGCGGGGTGGTGGGATACCCCTCCCTGTGCCTGCTCCTGAGGGGTTGGGGGAAGCCACCATCCTACCAATTTGCCACTTCTGCCACTGTCACATTTCCCAGTTGAGCCTAGTCCCTGTGCAGCCTGGCTGGACCCTGCAGGAGCATCTTTGAAACTTCCTATGTCCACAGTATGGGGAGGGGTGGGGAAGAGATGTGCCTTTGAGCATGGAGGCGAAGGGGGTCGGAGGAGGAGTTCTGTGCTTTGGGGATTCAAAAAGAAAAATCCTCAGAAGTTCTTGTGGTTTGGTCCAGTCCAAAGGTGGGGGGGGGGTGCAGCTGTGCCAGGGAAGTCCTGTAGGATCTACCATGATTGTATGATATTTGCCTTTAAAGTTGCTAGTATTAAATATTCTATACTGTACTAAAGAGTTCGATAGCTTTAAGTCGCACAGTTCCTCTGGTGCAGTTGGAGAGCCTGTCACTAGGTTCAGATGTCTCCTTTTACAGTGGCAAAAAGCTGTTTTTCCCATGACTTGGTCCTGCATATGAAAAGAAACGGTATTCTCTAATTGTCTCTGCTTTCTTTCCATTTCCCTTCATAGCACTTGGTACTTAACTACTTCTCTGCTCTGGTTGATATGAACTCCACAATTTTTGTTGCTCTGTGTGACAAATATAGAGTTAGAGAGTATCTCTAGTAACTATTTTTAAGGATTTATGGATCTTGCCTTTACCCTGGATCCCTAGGAGCCAATAGTACAGAATGGTCCAGGCCCATGATACAGTTCAGGTGTTGGTAAGGATATTTCTCCCATCCAGTGACCAACATAGGGGGGCCTGCCAATACATGCATATTAATGTGAAGCAATAAACTTATGCATATCATGCTGGAGTTTATTGCTCCCAGGTGCTGCATTTACAGGGGACCTGGGTGGGGGGTGAGCCTGCCGGGCTGGGACTGCTCCAACCTGGCTCAACATACTGTGGAGGGGCTGGGGCACAAGGGTGCTTCAGTGCAGGGCTAGCCAAGAATAGCACTTGTATTCTGCAGCAAGATAAATACATTAATTTCCTGTGGCTCAAACACATGTAGACGCTTAGACGTTTACTGTGGAGCTAATTAGCAACTCTGCAGTAAACATCTCGTACAGATGGACCAAGGAAGTGGTGGCTGTTGTACCTCCTAAAAGACTACATGGAGAATAACAGACTTGCCATTTCTGAAGTTGCCAGACAGTTAGAAAGCCTGTGTCCCTTCTCTGCCAAAGAAGACAACACAAGGAAAAAGAAACGTTTGTAAGATCAATTATGGATAGAGAGGTTGTGTGCTGACAAAGGGCTATAGAGATGTGGAATTTTATAGGCTTTAAAATAACAGAGTATATTTGAAGCTAAGACCAAACACAATTCATAGATTTATTTTGGAGTGTCTTTATTGTTCCGTCATTAGAATCATTAGGGACCATAAAAATATTGAACACTGGGCACTACATTTCTAAATTCCTTGTAAATTCACATAAAATGTATTCTGAATTCAAAGAGCAAGCCCTGCATTTTGCAGGGAGGATGAAAGAGCACAAAATAAAACAATCAGGAAAAAACCTGATCTGTAACAATATAGGTAGCTGTTGTATCTCTAAACTAAAACATTCCTGAATCCAATCAAAAGCTACTTTTGCATCTTGTGAAGCAAAAAGTAACCATTGTCAAGGAAATTAATGGAAATGATGCACTTATTTGTTGACAACCCCCCCAAAAAAACAAAACAAAACAAAAACAAAACTAACTAAAAAACCAAGCCTGGGAAAAATACACCATTATTCTATTTTGTCTGAGAAATCAGTTTATCTCATCAGCTGTTTCTTATTTTGTATATTATAAAACACAATAGCTATAATAGTCCTTTAAACAATAAATAACATACAGATCAGAAATTACTATACAGTGGCATAAAATGGATGAACATCTATTCAAAGTCAAAAAGAAAACTATAATGCAAGGCTAAAAAAGGAATTAATTAGAATGTGGTTATAATAAAATGAGACATTAAATAATGACTCATATAAAAATATATTGGAGGAAAGCTAAGTATCATGTCAATATTACTGTTTCCTCCTCCTTTTCTAATATGATATTGATCCCAACCTTTTGTTATATTTAAGCATGTGCATATATGCTCAGATTTAGGAACACAGTTTAAGACCTACTAAGTATAAGGCACCCCGTCAAAGAACTACTGAAGTTTCTGTAAGATAAGTTCCATTGCTGATGGAAGTGTTTTAAAGTCTGTTTAACTAACTAAAATCAGATTTAGAATTCATGAATAAATAGACTTTCCTTGTGGGCAGCTTTGAAAGTTCCTTGTGTCTACTAATCAGTGCCTATGTGGAGCCCTTCTAATTTTCAAAGATGGTGCCAGAAAAATAGATGGCTCTTTTTACATCCCTAAAATGAGATCTAATCTGTCAACTGTGTGATTTCTTCCTCTTCCCCTCCCCTCTCTCCGGCACTGACAAGCACCTGCAAAATTGCAGCTTTTGATGGAAGGCATAAACACAACTCAGTTATGGAGATATTAACATGATAGAAGTTTGTAAAACAGTTTTGCTAATGAATATTAATTGGATACACATCTATTCTTCCTACCTAAGAATACTTGTTTTCTTGAGGATTTAGAAGGAAGCCGTACCATTTCATTAACTTTTGTTTCAATACTTCTAATCATTTGCAAAATGTGAATCATGATAAGTATGGTATGCCTATAATCACATATAAAAATTAAAATGACAATGGCAAATACAGTATTTCCTTTCCAAGGAAAATATAAAGCTCTTACCATTAAGAGGTCACTATATCCAAAAAGAAGAATATTTCTCTAGTCTTAAAACTTGCTCCTACTCTCGCAAAAAAAAAAAAAGAGGAAAAAAAAAAGAACTAAGTATTACAGCTTATAATGGATTCTCTTTTCAAACACATTATGTTATAAAAGACAGAAAGTCAATTTGGAAAGAATAATTCAAGTGTTCTATTAAAATCCCTGTTTTCAATATCCAAACACAAGTAGCATCTGTTGTATTGTTTGCATTAATTTTTAAATGTCATCCTAGATGAATGCCACTTTCCCTCTCTCATCAAAGAAAAATAACTCAACTAAGTAGTTTAAAAAAATCAAGACGTGAAATCAGGGTAACAGCTAATATATCCTAATTTAAATTTAAAATCATTTAGCAGTTCAGGGATTGCATGTGAAATTAATACGGTATTCCTGGTAGAGAGAACACATGGCTGTGCTCAGCCTGGGAAGAACTCAAAATATAGAAGAATAGAAATAACTCCTTTACTGAGGTATTCAATGCCCCCCCCCCCCCCCCCATTCCCTGCAAGCAAAATGTCTGCTCCTGAAAAATGGGGTCAAGTTCTGTTTGCTCCATCCTATGAGAACCTACAGGAAAGTTTTTGCAAATGGTTTCCTACATGATATACATGTTGTAGAGATCTAGGACATGGACCTGTCTTAGAGAGAGTACTTCAAGAAAAGAGACAGGCCTTAGCTCTCTTTGCACTCAATGGACAGAGGTAGGAATGCCAGACAGGCAATTCAGAAAGCCTAGAGACAGAGCAGGGAGATTCTGAGAGCTGCTGACTCAGCACAAACCTCTGCCATGGCACCTGGGACTTGACTCTGCTGTATTTCTGCAGTGGAGCCAGTGGCGGGCCGATGGGTTGGGGCATGGGAGGGGTCACCAATTGCTATGAGAGAGGTTTGGGGGGAGGGGCGCAAAAGCAAGTATTGGCCTCTGGATGCCAGAGACCCATGATATATCACTGAGTGGAGCTGAGCCCCACATGCTAGACAGAGGCTCCTACTGTTGGGTTACCAGGGAGGGGAGCCCAGAGGAGCCCACCCCTGCCCCAGCCCTGGAACAAGCTTTGGGCAAGGCAAGGACCCCTAAAGGGACACTTGCCTGCTTGTACACAAATGCCAGAAGCTTGGGGAATAAACGCACATAATTACAATGTCATAGGGATAACGCAGACCTGGGGAGACTCCGCCCATGACTGGACCACAGGTATAGATCGCTATACCCTGTACAGGAGAGATCAAGTGGACAAAAGGGGCGGGGGTGTAGCTGTCTATGTCAAGGAAAGCTACGCATCCATATAAGCTGACATTGGCACCCAGGGTAGATGATTGGAGACGCTCTGGGTTAAAATCCATGGGGAACATGGCACAGGGGACAAAATGGTGGGAGTCTATTACAGACCTCCTACCCAGGATCAAGAATTTGACCAGGAGTTTGCCAGGGAATTGACTGAAGCTGTGAGCTCCCGGTGCATGGTTGTCATGGGAGATTTCAAGTACCCTGACATATTGTGGGAAGAGCGCTTGGCCAAATCAGAGCAGTCGCAAAGCTTTCTCTCGGGTGTGGATGAGCTCTACCTGATGCAAGAAGTTGACAGGCTGATGAGAGGTAAAGCGCTGCTAGACCTGGTACTGGCTACAGGGGATGACCTAATCAGCGACCTAACAATCAAAGGAAATCTGGGTGACTGTGACCATGAGCTGATTACCTTCACCATCTGCCATAAAGCTGGCAAGTCAGTCAGCAATACAGAAGTCCCTGACTTAAGGAAAGCTGACTTTGACAAGCTCAGGAGGCTTGTAGGTGAGGCCCTAAAGGACCACAACCCAAAGGGAAGGGGAGTTCAGGATAAGTGGTTGCTTCTCAAGGGAGCAATCCTGGATGCACAAGCTAAGTGTATTTTGTCTCGGAAGAAAGGCAGCAAAAAGGGCACAACAGCCCCCTTGGCTCTGCAGGGAATTAGCAGACCTCCTGCATCTAAAAAGAAAGACCTAAAAAGGATGGAGGACTGGATCTACCTCCAAGGAGGAATATTCTGCACTGGTCCAAACCTGCAGGTAGTGAACCAGGAAAGGAAAGGCTGCGACTGAACTCCGACTAGCTTCAAGTATCAAGGACAATAAAAAGTCCTTTTTTAGATATATGGGGAGCTGGAGGAAAAGCAAGGGCAACATCGAACCCCTGCTAAACCAGATGGGATAACTGATGCCCAGGAAAAAAGCCAACTTACTAAATGCGTACTTTTCATCGGTTTTTCACCAGTCCTAAGGGGTGTCCCTGCCCATTACAGGAACAACTGGGTGAGGGTGATTTCCTTACCCTCTACCAATGCTGACCTTGTGAAGGAACACCTTGAGAGGCTGGACACCCTCAAGTCAGCCAGCCCTGACAATTTACACCCCAAGGTACTCAAGAAGCTGGCAAGCATCATAGTTCAGCCCCTGGCATGGATCTTTGAGAATTCCTGGTGCTCTGGTGAAGTGCCCAAAGACTGGAAGAAGGCCAATGTGTTGCTTTTCTTCAAAAAAGGGAGGAAAGTGGATCCAGAAAACTACAGGCCCATCAGCCTGACCTCTATTCCAGGGAAGGTCTTAGAAAAGATTATTGAAGAGGCCATTCTTAACAGACTGGCTGATGGCAGCATCCTGAGGGATAGCCAGCATGGGTTTGGTGCAGGTAGGTCTTGCTTGACCAATCTTATTTCCTTTTACAACCAGGTGACCTATCACTTGGACAAGGGAGAAGAGATTGATGTTGTATATCTTGACTTTAAAAAAGCCTTAGATCTGGTATCCCATGATCACCTCTTCACAAAACTGGCCAATGGTGGCCTCAACTTCACCACGATCCATTGGCCGGGGAATTGGCTCCGTGGTTGGACCCAGAGGGGGGTGGTTGATGGAAATCAATCATTGTGGTGCCCTGTGACCAGTGGGGTCCCTCAAGGCTCTGCCCTTGGGCCAACACTATTCAACATCTTCATTAATGATGTAGATGTTGGTATCAGAACCGGACTGGCCAAGTTCGTCAATGACATCAAACTCTGGGGTAAAGCATCCACACGTGAGGACAGGAGGGTGATCCAGGCTGACCTTGACAGGCTCAGGAAATGGGTGGGCGAGAACCTGATGGTGTTTAACACCAAAAAATGTAAGGTTCTCCACCTTGGGAAGAAAAACCTGCAGCATGCTTATAGGCTTGGCAGTGCTACGCTGGCTAGCCCTATGGGTGAAAAGGACTTGGGGGTCATCATTGACCAGAAGATGAACATGAGTCTTCAATGCGATGCTGCTGCTAGTAAAGTGAGCAAAATGCTGGCTTGCATCCATGGATGCTTCTCAAGCAAATCCCAGGATGTCATTCTCCCGTTGTACTTGGCCTTGGTAAGGCCACAGCTGGAGTACTGTGTCCAGTTTTGGGCTCCACAATTCAAAAAGGATGTGGAGAAGCTTGAGAGAGTCCAGAGGAGAGCCACGCACACGATCAGAGGTCAGGAAAACAGACCTTATGATGAGAGGCTGTGAGCTATGGGACTTTTTAGCCTGGAAAAGTTCAGGTTCAGGGGTGATCTGGTGGCCACCTATAAGTTTATCAGAGGTGCTCACCAGAATCTGGGGGAATGTCTGTTCACCAGAGCGCCCCAGGGGATAACAAGGTCAAATGTTTATAAACTCCTCCTTCAAGACTGTTTCAGGCTGGACATAAAGAAGAACTTCTTTACAGTCTGAGCCCCCAAGGTCTGGAATAGGCTGCCACCAGAGGTGGTTCAAGCACCTACTTTGAACACTTTCAAGAGAAATGTGGATGTTTATGTTGCTGGGATCCTATGACCCCTGCTAGCTTCCTGCCCCTGGGGCAGAGGGCTGGACTTGATGATCTTCTGAGGTCTCTTCCAGCCCTAATGTCTATGAAATACCATACATCCAGGTTTTCCCGGACATGTCCTGTTTTTTTTGGCTTCCTTGTGGGAGTGATGCGCACCACAATATAGTCTACTGTGTGGGTCTGTGCTCCTTGCTTGTTGTCTGTGACACGTGTTTCTGTAGTTTCCATTCCCATTATGATAGTGCCCTGTGCTTGTGTCTACTGTCTGCTGTTGGTGAGTACCAAAATTGTCTTGTAAATGTGGTAGAAATGGGTCTGGGGGTTAGTATAGTCATGGTCTTGGAATGCATACCTATTTATTACATTGTTAAGTGGGTTCCCTTTATGCGAGTTTGCTTTATACACCATTTTCCAGGAACACTTGTACAGCCTAAAGTAAGGGAAACCTGTACTAGGATGGGGAGTGGGGGTCATTGAGCATCTAAGCTGGGGAAAGCAGGCAGATGCCCCATGAAACTTCAAGAGTAGGTGGGGCATGGCCAGCTGTCTCCATGCTGTGGGCAGAGGACAGTGAAAATTTCCACACTAGGGCATAAGGCATTGCCAGAATCATGGGGAATGTTCTGGAAGCCCCTAGAAAGTACTGTTACGCCTGAACTGCAGGTACATTTGAGGTGGCTTGGGCAGCAAAAAGTGAGACCTCAGACCATTCTACTCATATAGGATACATTGATCTATTGATAGCTTAAACAAAGCAAAATGAAATGATCAGACACATTGTATATAGGATGAGTAGTCTTGGTTGGCATTTTCTCTGGCTGGGTTAAGTTGTCAGGCAAAGGGGCTTCTGCACACCAGCATGGTGATATCTTCAGTGTCATGTACCCCAGTTGATTTTCATGTAATCTCTTCTTTTATACTTTACTTGTTTCTTTGTTTGCTGTCATCCAATCAAATTTTACCACCTCCTCAATTGTTCATGCCTAATTTCCATGTCTTGCATTGTCTCCTTTTATTTCCTCTTTTTCCCTCTTGCCCACCTGTCCTTAGGCATAGTCAGTAAGTTGACCTGCATATGACTGCTATTCACTTGTTATTTCCAGACTGAAAAAGCTTGCTATTTTCAGATCAGATTCCACCATTGTGGTCAGCCTAGACTTGTTCTATTTCAAATACAGATATTTATTTCTTTGGTGTCCAGCCTAGACCTCCATATGATCCCTATCATGATCTTAACACATGCTATTTCATGTTAGTCTATGATCAGTCTTAACTGTGGTGTTTATAATTTGTTCTATATATGTTTTTTTCTTTCTCTTCTTTATTTCAGTTAAGCCCAGACATATATCCTGCCTGTGTCAGGACTCAATGTTCACTTAAGCTCCATTGGTATCATATAGCTATTTTTGATATACTGTAATCTAAAAGTCTGTTACCCCAGTTTCACTGGACACTGAGGTAGTAGATGCCTGTCACAATGCCTGTAGAGGGACCTGTCATCTCGCTCTCTAGCAACCTGTCCCAGCACCACTGCAGGGCCTGCTGCCCACCTGCAGCACTGCCACCCTAGTCTCTACTGTGCTGGGTGGGTGGAGAGAAGATCTGGGACTCCTGGTCCCAGGTGGGATAAGGGTGCAGAGAGGGGACCCAACATAGCTGCCTCACTGTGTCCACATGAATTTGCATATGAGCACAAGAGGGAGGGTGATGACATCACCAATGATAAAAATCAGGATCTCCAGGAGTGTAATGCCCACTCTCCATCAGCCCAGAAAATAAGGAGTTGTAGAAGATGTGGTCTTCATGGGCACTGTCTATCTGGCTGGTGGAGATCTAGGTGAAGCAGCCTTAGTGGTCACTAACACCTGGCCGGATGACAAAGATGTAGCCCTTGCCATTGATGAACACCTGGGTGGCCTGGGCTGGGTGAAGGATAGGGATGTGTGCACCATCCATGGCCTCCACACAGTTGGGGAAGGCCATGCAGTGGAAGCCAATGATTACTTCTAGCAGCTTTATGAGGCAGATTAAGTAGTTGTCCAAGACATCCTAGATGACCAGGCACACTTCCCGGCTGGCCTTTCTAGCCATGGTCTTGCCCACACCAACCTGGTTGGCAAAATAGTGGTAAGTGCTGGGGGTGTCCAGTTTCATGACGGCGACAGCCACCTACTTCCCCAGAATGAGGGGTGGCCAAATGCTGATGTCCTGGCGCACAGTGTGGGGGGCCATCTGGGCAACAATGTCCATAAGGGTGGCCTAGAAAATGTGAAAAGTCTGGACCCATTATTCACTATCCCAGGTGTATTTGACAGTCTGCTGCTACCAGTCAGTGCTGGTGGCACAGGCCCAGAACCAGAGCTTGATGGTCTGGAGGTGGTGCCAGAGCATCCCAGCATCCATGGAGTCCTGTATGGCCTCATCCTTGTTGACTTGACTTGAAAGTCAGCCGTCCAGTCCAGGATACTTGGTAGGCACAGGGTAGCCCCACACAGGTCATTTGGCTGCTAGTTCTGGGGTATGAAGCAACATGCCATGTGGACCAGCTGCTGGGTCATGTCTAGGAGGGCAAGCGTGATCTCCTACAATCTCTGGTGTGTTACATAGGGCAACAAGCAGGACACACTGTACTTCCTGAGTTTCCCTGCTTGGGTGCGGGTAGCAGACACCATAGCAGGGTGAGGGCAAGCTAGGACATGGAGTCACATGGAACTCACAGCAGACGATGCTCACTTTGGAGCTTCTCTGGAAGCCTAGGGTGCAGGGGAGGGTCTGCAGTGAGATGTTAAACTATCACAAAGTTAAGCATGAAAAGTCATAACCATAGATCAGTGGTTCCCAGCTGTTTTGGGCTCAAGGTAGCCTTCCATAAGTTTTGTCAATTGAGTGGCACCCAATTTCAAAATCTAATTTATATTACAGTGCTTACATTCTTGCAGAAGAACCAAGCAGTGGGGGTGGAGGATTGGACAGGGAGTGACAAGCCTGAGTCTGTATTTTTCTGCTTATCTCCTCACATCTTGTACACCCTTCAAAGGATCTTATGGCACCAGGACTGAGAATCACTGCCATAGAGCTAGTCCTTTCACAGACACCGTTCATGAAAACAGAATTCTGTGTGGCAATATAGTACTCACTGAAGCAGCAGCAAGCAGAGCTGGTTCATGTGAATCTTGTTCAGCTTGGTTTCCTTAGCAACCATTTGTTATTGAATGTAATTTCATTGCTAACAGACTCTACATGTGTTTTGCTTTGCAGTTTGGGGTCACCTGTGCGCGTGCCAACTGTTTGTGAGCCTTCCAGTTAAAGTGAGTGTAGTTCTCTTATGGATTTTCTCTCATGCATATGCTGCCTCAAAGAGTCAGTTGTAGTTGTAGTCAGTCTCTAAAGTCTCCAGTGTTTTTCACAGTGGAAAATTGTAGTCCTTTAATATAAGATCCAAAATGTCAACTCACCTGTTGAAAACAGCATTGCCAATGCTAGGACTGGAGCCACATGTATTATGTAAGAGGTCAATATTGCTAAATGCTTTAGTAGCTTACTGAGGCACTCTACTGCTTTATGAAACTCTGTTACTCTAATCACTACAAATCTACATGGTAGTGTTTCACACTGAATATACCAACCCATGTGAAACAGAACCAGCATTCTAGGGGAAGCCATGATGCCCCTAGTGACCCCATAGCTATGGTCCTTCTCTGGCTCTAGGGTCCCCTCCCTTCACTCATGCCTGCTGCACCTTCATGTTGTTAGTTAATTTTGGAAAGGGAAGCTGCCTAAGAACTCTAGAGGAAACCCTGACCTGTCTTCCTGCCAGTGGGTCCCTCAGACCCTAACAGTCCCAATTCAGCCTTCTCACTAGGTGGGTTTTCCTGGTCCATGTGTGCCCATGGGCACCTGCTGCCTTATGGGCTATTCACGGCTTCTGACCTACTCTACAGCCATGCCCATACCTCACAGATATTACTGTTTATTCACTTCCCCTTGTTGGGGCCTTGGCCTTCCTGGCTTCCCTGTTCCAGCCCTTCCTCTGTTACCAGATTTGCCCATTACTTTGGGGTGTGCTCATTTATTAGGACACGTTTCTAGGGTCTTGGTAATTCTGTCAATGTGCTGATTGTGTTACTTGTGTTTCTATACAGAGCTGTATCTCTCCCTTCTGCAAGCCCTCACCCTCAGTGGAGCTACCTTGCAGGACTCTGTTTCAATGGGGCTGGGTTCCTCCAGTCACCAAATCTGTCATACACACAAACATGCACAGATTAACGTCGCATGCCTGACCTGGCCGGGTTGATCAGCATGGACAGGCTGACATCCTCATATGACAACAATCAGTTCATCAGAGCAACAATAAACTGCAGTCAGACACAAGCACAAAGGTGAACAGAATACCTCTGAATCCGGCTGGGTGTCCAGCTGACACCCTCATGGGCCACCACTCAGTTCATTAGAGCACGTCTGAGTCAAACTGGGTCAATCAGAAACTGATCCCCTCAAACTCAGCACGTCCCAGTCTTTAGCCCCTTGATGAGCAGACCCCACAGTATTTTGGGTCTTCACGGGGATCTTTAGCTTAGGTAAAAGAAGCGTTTCTGCAGAGCAAGTGAGGAAGGAGAAGTAGAGAAGGAAAAACATACCCAATTACTAGCAGTTTGACTATAAAAGTTATTTATTGCTAAAGCTTAACTAATACAGTTCAGGTTCAGAAATTTATGCCTAGAGAGAAAAGAGGGAGAGAGCGCTTGGATCTCACCAGTCCAAGGTACTCGGGTTGCAAAGCTGACAGGTAAAGTTCGTAGCACAATCCTTGAAGGAAGACAATATGTTTCCTCCAGCCTCTCAAGAAGAACAGTGGATGGTATCAGAGAGATTTTTTTCTTCTTGAAGCACACACACTGCTGCTTTTTTACTGATTTTTATACCGTCAGTTCAGCTTCTTCAAAGCATTCTTAATAATCTAAATCATTGTCTTGTCTATTGACAAGGGGTTATCTGGTTTGGAACATTTCAAGAAACTGATTGATAATCAGGAAACACATAAGGTTAGGGAGTAACCAGACACTTGGGAGCCAGCTTGAAATTCCTATGGATAGCAGATATACTGATGGGATATCTCATGGTTTCTTCAGAAGCAATAAATAGCTTGCAGCATCAGGGTTTTGGATTTTTACTTGTTGTGAACAAGCCTCAGCTTAGCATGACTTTTCCAGATCTTACTATAGTCTTTTAACAGACTTAAGGCAATTATTCGAGTGTTTATAACCTTTGGGCAGGAGGACTTCCACCAGTTGTCCCGGGAAAAGTATGACAACACTTGTGGTCAGAGCTCCAATGGGCTGGACGCTGTGATGAACCCCTTTACCATTGTTTAAATGTTGCCCATACCCCCTCTGACTCGGTCTCTTTGCCTCAGCATTCCCTAACCCGGCAACTGAGTTTTAATCAATCAAGTTTAAATAGGCCTCCCATAGTGGGACCGGGGAATGTATGGCCTGAGATGCCTATTAAACTTTACTTCTGCTTAGAGGTGTGGGGGGTGGGGTGGGGGAAGTCCTTTGTAAATCCAGATTAGAACTGGTCTGATAAATGCTGAGCTGGGTGTGTGTAAATGTGGGTTGATTAGCATTCCAGTTTCCTATTCTTGGTGGAAGAGGGCAGCTGCTTGGTAGAGCAACCTAATGGTTGCTGTCTTATAACAACTTTCAACAACTTCAAGGGGACAACATGGCATCTAGAAAACAACACAGTGTAGGGGTGTTGTGCCCATTTCCTTTTTTTGCCCACAGACTGTATTAGTAATGGGACTGATAGTGGTAAAAGGAGACTTTAGCTAAAGCTGTTGGACTCTTGGGGAAAAAATGGCTGTATTCTTTGGTCAGGATCAGGCCTATTCTTTTATTTGACCTTTCTTTTCTGACTATGTAATTTGACCTTAACAAATATTTAATGACAACTGTATTTGAAAAAATGTGGATGCATAATTGTAATATTTGTTTTCAATTTTCTGTGTCTGATTCAAGTTATTTACATTTACTTTTCCCTTCAGATAGAATGATTTACTGGTGCTCAAATTAATAACATTAGGGAAAGTTCCATTCTCAAGAACATTTGATTTTTTCCAATGCTTAATTTGAGCTGGAAAAATCTAGTAGTCTTTGTGAAAGTGGAATTCCTCAGTAAAAATAAACAAAGGCCATTCTAGGTTTCTGATGGGTAGCTGGTATTTATTACATCAACTGGTTATACATCATTACTAAGCATAAACTGTCTTAGCCAAATGACAAAATTCCAGGATTCCTCTTTCCTCCAGTCATACTACAAAATGTGGTACTTTGTTTTTAATGGAATCTGATAGCACCATTGATATACTCAATACCAGGAAATGCGTTTTTGTATATAGGGCAAAGCTCCTATGTCTACAATTGGTGGTGTAGTCTTCTGGTTCAATACCAAACATGAATTATATTCTATTGCAGCTCTTGATTCAGAAATTATTTATGTCTTTATACAGTATATTGGTGTTTACTAAGGTCCAGAGTATAGTTTTACAATATGCAGAAAAAGGTATAATCTTGTGGATGACCTACATATCTTACAATTACTGTGCAAATGTTCAGAAAATTTAGAAGAGTTCAGATAAGCATTCAAGCTATCTGAAGATTATTGAACCTTAAATCTTCTGCTGAAATCTCTCTGACTCACCTTTTTTCTAATCTCCTAGTTTAGAGGGTTTTTTTCTTGATTCCCTAACAGCTACAGTAGACCTTATTCTTATTTTTAACCACCACAGACTGTTCTCAGAAACTTCCAAATGCTGATTCAGAGGGTGGCATACTTGTTCAGAGAGGTTATTCTCTTCCACAGTTTGCAAGATGCTTTTCAAAGGAGAAATGAAGTTATTAAGGTGATATAATGCATAGAGTATGATTTATGAGCATTTTGTAAACAGCAGCCTGCTTTGTTCTCTATTACAGGTTTTATTTTTTGTTTTGATCCTTCTTTTTTTTCTTTCCTTACCTTCGCCTTCCTACTAAATCTATTTTTGGGATGATGCCAGAGCCAATTAAAGACCATTCTAGAGGGAATGGGTTTTATATTTTGTCTGTGATCTCTTTAATAAGATGTTCTGTAGATGATATTCTACTGCTGAAAATATTCTCTTCCATGCACCTGAGAATTTAATTTAGGGTATATTTGATAGCAGTATCTACCAGTACAATCACTGGGTGGACTCCCCCTTTTTGAGATGCTTTTTCACTTCCTCCATGCATTCCTTTCAAGAGGCTGCCCTATGCTGCCACTTTCCTTTGGTGTAAGATCCCACAGTCTGACTACTCCTCAACTGACTCTGTCTTCCAACTGTGTTCTTTAGCAGGCCCAATAACTATGGCATCAGCAACTTTCTTCCTTTGTGAGCCTGTGAACACTTACAGAATAACAAAGAAACAGCTTCCTCAAAAGAAAGTGCGACTCATTTGCCAAAAGGTGCACAGCACTTAGGTAAAAATATCTGAAACACTAATTTTAGACTGACCTAGTGTGACCAGGTCTAAATGGATGCATGCATTCACAGAAGCTCCATAGCTGAGAAAATCCAGTCAGTTGTCCAAGCCCCAGAGCTGTCCCTACCACCACCTTTACCCTGACCAGGGTATTTTTTAGCCCCCTGGACTCCCTTCTCCTGGACTCCCCTGCAGACTGACCCACCAATCCCCTGCTCCTCCCAACCTGCAAATCTCCTCCAGATCTCCCAGCCCTCCAGCAGCATGCGCCGCTCCTGGCTTATGTTTAGCTGCCTTAAAGTAAGCTGCCAAAGCTTAACCTGGGTCTTGGGAACACTTGTTCACATCTAGAATTCACAGAATCCGTTTCCTATTGGCAGTCACATTTATTCCCCAATATGAAGGGGTGATAAAATTGCAGTCTATAAAAGTATTCAGCTGCTTGTTCCTATGTGAGGTCCCCCAAAATCAAACTTTTAAACAAGTTAATTTAGAATCAGGAAAATAAGACTTACATTAAAAATTATGTCTTTTGGACACCCTAACAGAAACTGAACAAATAGAACAGTTAGATGTTGCAGGCTTGGAATTCCTCTTAGAATTGTAATCCAAGGAAAGCAGGGTAAATATAAATGGAAATTAAAATTGTAAAGGATTCTCAGTTTGTGTCTAATTGTCCATTGGTGGACATGGTCCTGAGTTGGAGGCAGTGTAAAGCCACCATGATGAGGAGGAGGCAACCTTTCCTGAAACTCCCTAGTGAGGGAGAATGTGCACTGCATCATAGGTTTGGAAGGGAAATAAGGGACACCTGGTCCAACCTCTTGCATGAATGCAGTAATACAATTCCTAACCTATCCCTTAAATGCTTATTCAGTCTCCTCTTGAAAACCTCTAGTGAAAGAAATTCTGCAACTTCCCTCAGCAGTCTACTCCAGTGTCTTGCTGTTCGAACAGTAAGGAAGTTTTCCCTAAGGTCTAATCTAAATATGCTTTGCTGCATTTTAAAACAATTGCTTCATATCCTGTCCTCTGTGAAAAGGGAGAACAATTGTTTTCCCTCTTCTTTATGGTAGCCTTTCAGATATTTGAAGACTGCCATAAGGTCTCATTTACTGCACCACCACTCCTAAACTACTTTTCTCCAACTGAAATATACCTGGATTTCTCAACCTTTTCTCCTAGGGGTTACTTTCCAATCCCTTTAGTTTTCTATTTAGTTTTATATTTCAGCACTTTGTTAAAACAGTGCAGCACACTGACTGCCTCCTCACATGGCTGGCCAGTAGACAGTGTAATTGCTCATTTTACTTTTCATCTGACATCTTCCTGCAATATGCATCACAGGTGATTCTGGACATTCACCTGAAATCAAGTCCCCTCAGTTTGTGCATAGGAAATTTACCAGTTCCACTGCCTCTGGAATTGTTCTGCATGCCACTGTAAGGGTTGGCTTGGACTCTCCTTTTATTGATCCTTACATGCTTAGCTACCTCAAAACATGTGTATCATTGTCTAGGGAGAGGAAACAAAAGCATAATGGTTGCCACTGTAAGGCTATAGAATAAAGTCTGTTAAAACTACCACCTACTTCTTCAATCTATCTGTACTTAGTCTCTGCATTTTATTAGAGCTGAACATGAGAAAGTTTGGAAGTTTCAGGTAAATGAATAACTCAAAAGAAAAAAAAGTTTCAAGAAAAGTAGAGGATTTTTATGAAGTTTCAGGTACCTTTTCTTGGTACTTCTGTAATTCCACTTTTAGGCCTAGTCATGCCATGAAGGATGACTGGGGGGAGATGGGGGAATTAACTGAACTTGTAGAACCTCAAACTGTCTCTCTTTTTTTTCTTTTTCTTTTTTTTTTTTTTGTGTGTTTGAGTTAATCAGATATTAACTCAATTGCTTCTTATTTTCTTTATCCTTACAACTATTGGTGTTAAAAACAGGAGTTATACTGCTGTTCCCATTGAAATATTAGTGTTGTTCTGTCATTCACTCAGAATAGTGCCATCCACTTGCTCTGCCCTTATTTTAATAAAAACAATTCATGTGTTTATAATGGAGAATTGACATGACCTTGAAAGATGATCCTGCTTTTACTGCAAAGGAGAGTATGCCCCCATCACTCATCGATCAACTTGTCCAAACCCAGGTACAGGCAATGTACTGTGAATGCTTCCAGTAAATAGCCCCTCATGTACTTATTCCTTGCCTTCAGTAGATTTATTTGAATTAGGATGCTGATTTTTGTTTGTTTGTTTCAGTTTGTTTTTAACTATGCACACCACTGACTACCTTTAATATAGTAAGCAGACACTGATGTTCCAAGATGTAGAAACCACAAAGATTTCTATTTTCAACCAAATCTGTGTCCCCATTTCAGTCAAGCTCTTGTGTAAATATTTTTTCAAGACACATCTGCAGGTTTTCTGTTTTGTTAGCGTGGATCCAATCCCATCCTATGTCTCTGATGTTAGGCCATGCAAATACCATCAGACTCACTTGTACAAACCAGTGTATAGTAGTGTAACTAGAGGTGGTTGAGAGGGTCACCTTCCCTGGATATCAAGTTAGAAGGGCACCAGAATTGCCCCCCACCTTCTCAGAGTTTGTGCCCTGCCAGTAAGAGCTGTCTCATGGCTTACCCAGGCTGGGAACTCCAAAATAGCTGATGCAAAATGAACCAGGCTGTGACTGCTGTTTTAAGAGCAATAGCAAGGGAAGGAGAAGCATGTGACAGCAGCAGCAGTTCATCCAAAAGCTGTTTAGGAGTTCCTGCCATGGATAAGACTACACCCCCACCTTCACTCTCTTGTGCCTCTGTTCTCCTGCAGGCTTTGACCCTGGCTCCAACTCTGCTTGTTGTGCCACTGCCTATGTATATGCCATCTAATTTTCCCAAGTATTTTTAATGCTTCTACTATAATGATACGTGGGTGGGATTGTGAGCACAATTGCATATCCTCAATGCAGTCACTTGACCTTAGGTAAGAATTGTTGCCAGTATGTAACAACTGAGTCAGAAATTGCATTTATAGTTTAATAAAATGCTTATTTGTCCATTCCATTCAAACTCTCTGGTGAATACTTAAAAACAGATAACCAACAAGCAAAATCAAAACAAAAAACACCAAAACTAAAGACACGTGATAGGTTGTGTTTGGTAGCCTCACCACATATTTCCAAATTTCAGCTGGATGCTGAAGCAGTGGATAAGCTAAATGAAGGTTGCAGGCATAGTCCTGCAATCCCTGAGAAGCAGGCTGCTGTGTAATGCCTTATTTTCCTGTTCCTCCTGTTGGTTTTAAGGACTAAAGAAAAAAGCTGGGAGGTAGTGCCAATAGTGGTTGGTGAAGTGGAGTAGTAAGTGGCATATTCATCCTAATAATGGCTCTAGGGGCCCTGACCAAGAAGATGCCTGCATCTTGTATCCCATACCCAACCCACCAGGTTTCTCTATGCCAGGGGTCCAGGTTCCCTCTGCTCCTTGGGATCCCCTAAGAAGTCCCCCATTTTGGGGGGGAACATAACTACTTAGCAATCCCCAACCCCAAAAGCTCTATTAGCCATGTCCCTCACTTCCACCTCTGCTTCCTAGCACCCTCAAGCTTCCACTGAGCTACTAGGGCCTTTGTATACACCACAAAATTGGCCTTTAAAGTGGTTAAATGCCCTTTTGCACTGTTTTAATGGTGTTGCTGTTTGCATGTTTGGCGGCGTATTCCACTTTAAATGATTTTGGTATGTAGCAAGATAAAACACCTCCGAGGTGTTTTAGTTAGCTACCTAGTGAAGTGCAACAGTGCATGGGGCACTGGAAGCCGATGTGCTTGGGGCTTGGCGGGGCCCCCACCGTTCACTGAGGAGAGAAAAAAAAAAAAAGCGGGAAGCTTGATCTTTTTTCTTTCTTTTTTTTTTCACTCCAGAGCCTGTCTGCCTGCCTGAGCTGTGCAGGGGCCTGATGCTTCCCTCCATGGCTGCGGCAGGGCTGGTGCTTCCCCCCATGGCTGTGGCACCCCCCCGGGACCACCCAGGTCAGGTGCCAGCAAGTGGGTGCCACCTGCGGGGCCCCCATGCAGCTCAGGGATTGCTTGGCCCGTCGGCAGCTCTCCCCTCCTCCCCACCACTGCTGAAGAAGCAAGTAAGGATTAGGCCCCCACCCTTGTGTCCACACCACAGGGATTTAGTTCGGTTCAATTCTGCCTATATTGAAGTGGTGTTTTTAAAAACCCACTGTTTCAATTTAGGGAGAATTAAACTGAATTAAATTCCCGTGGCATGTACAAGCAGCCTTAGTCTACCTCTCCCCCTGCACCTTAAGTTGTCAAGTTTGGTCAGCTCCTTGTTCTGCTTTCATCATAGATTGGGGAAAAGATATGTTGACTATGAAATCATTTTATATACAATTTATTTGCAATTAGACAATTTTTTCATAAAATGTAATGTAGGATGCAAAACAAACCTGACAGCTTCACAGTGACTAATACTGTGGGTCCCCTCTGGCATGCCAGGCCTTGAGACCATTCAAACTCAGCTGCTCCTAAATAATGACCTGTTATGAAATGAATGTAAATCAGAGTGATGTTCTAAAGACAGTTCCAAAGAGGCGCCTATTGTGTCCTTTGTGTCCCTATTCTGAAATGAATGTACAAGAGTGAACTTTTGGGACATCTCTTGTGTGCAGAATTCTGGCTTTGATATTTAGAGAATTTATTTGATTTTTATGGGTTTTTTTTAAAGGCATGGATATTTGCATCTTTCTGTCCCAGTTAAAATTAGTGTTCCTGGCTGATAACATATAAAATCAATATGTTTAACTTCTGAATAGGATAAATCCTTAATAAGAGATATGATACATGGAGGATGGTTCTTTTTTGTAAAGCAGAAGTGGGAAAAGGATGATAGGAGTTTAAAAATAATAAGAGAATTAGGTAACTTTATTCTCCCCCGCCCCTTTCTCATGAGAGATGCTGTTCCTGCAGCCAAAGATGTACTTGGTTTTATATGTATTTTATGATTTCACACCAGATCCGTGGTATACACAGGAGCCAAAGTAATATGAGGCAATGAGCCCACAACAGTGTAAATGTTACTATTATACATATATGAATAGTTTATACCACATTGGCTAGTTTTATATCTTTGGCTTGCATCAGATATAGGAACATGTCTCCTCTGTCCAGTGTGGTTTGACAAAAGACACGCTTGGGCTTTTATTGGTTTGCCTTTTCTAATCCCCATTAAAGACTCTACCAAGGCTTTTTACTTCTGCCTTAAAAATGTTAGAAGCTTAAAACATAAAATCCCTTTCTGTCATAAGCCTCAGAGATTCATTATTTAGAATCTCCTGTTCCCTTGTGCCAAAGTTTTGTTTTTTCATGGCAGAGAATATTTCTCACTCCAAATGCCAGTGTTGGAGGCAGTGGTGAGAACGAATGCCCACGGGAAGGAGAGGTGTTTTACCATTTCTGGGAGAAGGAAACCATCTGCCAGAATGATGAGAAGTGTATATATTGAGGATAACATTGAGAAGGGCTAATGAGCTCAATTGTACTTGCTGATATCAATGGAATTTACGAATAAGTGGGAGTGAACAGGGATTATTATGCCAATGGAACAGGCATTTATGCAATGAAACAGGTAAATTTAATTTACCCTGATGATTGTTCAGTTTACAAAACTGTGAGTAACAATTAAGTTTTATCGTTTTTCTACTCCCTCTTATTCTGCAAATGGGAGATGAGTAACTAAGAATCCTCAGGATAAGCAATCCTAACTTTCCCTCTTCAATTTTTAGTCCTTTTTGGTTCTAGTGAAGGGGAGAAAACCCATATTGTCATTATTGTGTGTTATATGTTGTTAAAGATTAATAACTATATTACATTAGCATGATATTTAACCGGAACAGTATATATAGAACAGTTCTTTGGGCAAATAATTCCTTTTATAAACTACATTTTAAAAAATAAAGCGTGGCCTTTTTGAGCTATAAGAACCTGACCTAGACACTAGTTAAATGTTAGAAAACTTGAGGCGCTGATGGATTCTGGCTGGCTGCCAACACCACTGACTCAACTTGCTCCAGTGCTAAGTCTTATGTAGAAACCCATGGTGTAGGGACAAAATTGTTTTCACATTGGCAAGAATAGTATAAAAAGACCTATGGGCTGGGACTACAAGCTCACAAGAAAACTGTAAATAGTCTGACTTCAAGAATCTTAGCTGGATAACTGATCATGGTTTACTACAGTGACACTACTGAATCTTGTGAACGTAACCTTCAGAATAGAAAGCTAGAAGGAAAGTTGTGTGGTACAATTTCTTATGTAACAAGCCCAGACCAAGAACGAGTCCTCTATTTTTTAACAACAAATAAATGAAGTTCTGCTATCCCTTGAAACAAATGTTTACAATAGTTATTTCTTACATTTGCACATAAATTGTTTTCTTCTTGTAAGTTTTAATGGGGCTAATATACATGATCAGATCTCTGGCACTCCAGGACTCAAAATAGCTTTCTGCTTGCTCGCAGCTGAATGAAAACAAGGGTGGGAGATGGCATTAATGACCATGATTTTCTATATGTATATTAATAGGAGGCTTGATGCTCCTGCTATTTTAAGAGAAGGCAGAGAGCAGGAGAAGTAGGTTGAAGGTTTTCCAAGAGCAATTTAGAGAGTTACCTGACCAGGAGAGGGATGGGTTAGCAGGATAAGCCCAGAGCTGGAGCAGGGCAGGCAGCCCAGGCCTTGAAGCCACAGAGGGAGTAGGTATTGGGTAACATTTGAGCTGGGTTAAGCAATTCTGGAGGTTTGAGGAAGGGACTAAGGAGAGGAGGATGTCCTAACAGGCCTGAGAGTAAAGAAGCCTGGGAAGACAGAGTAGAGGGCCTGGGGCCCAGAGGGAGAGAGCTTGAGCCAAGGAGGGGCTGAGTAGGTAGCGCCAGGGGCCTGTAGCCTGACAGGGGTGGAGTTGGAAGTGTTGATACAGCAAAAGATCTTGAGCCCCAGGTGGGGCTGAGAATGCAGGTATGGGCTGGGGGGCAGGTATGAGCCACCGCCCAGGTAAGAGCTGGGGGGGACTGAGGCTGGAGCCCAGGAGGGGCGAGTATCAACAGGGCCACAGCTGGTGATTGGTGGGGTCAGGACCCAGAAAGAGGGGCCAAAGACTGGGTTCACAGCCAGAGACTGAGGTGGTCAAGGAGCCTGTAGCCCAGAAAGGGTGAGGACTGAAGCCAAGAGCCTGTAGCCCAGGAGTGGAGCATGTCAGAACAGCTAGGAGGCCCATCACCCAAGAGGGGTGTTAGGAACAGCAGAGAGAGAGAGGGAGAGAGAAGAATGAGTAACATCCATGAGGCATGGGCATGGGTATTGGGGAGGAAGGATCTCACATAATTCGTACATTATTGGCCAATGAGCAGCCCCTCCTCATGAGTGGCACTCATGAGGAGATATGATTTGTGAAACCCTGGGGCAGCCTCCCTTTTCTCAAGGTATCATTTCATAAAGGCTTGGCAGGATAGGAGAAGGGGAGATTGCCCAAAGACCGCCAAGTAGACAAGGACTGAGACAGCTCCAGAAGCATCACAGCCAGCCCTGGAGTTGAACCCTGTTACAATATGTAAGCATAATTGACTATGTAGTTATATACATTAATGTGTTTTTATTGCATATGGCCAGTACCAAAGCAGTGAAATCAATGAAGCACATCACAGAATGTGCATACTGTTTTTTCTCAATGCTCTATTGTGCCTTGTTTTAAACATCATTACGTATGATATGGTAAATTACTCATCTTCAAGACCTTGCTAGGTTTTGTTGGCTTGCATAAAAAATAATAGACTGTTTTCAGCACCGATGCTCCTGTCTGAAGGACCAACTCATAAGCTCTACCCTAGACTTAAATGTACATTAATGTCCATTCTATGGCTTCTGGAAGAGTAAAGTAATTTTAGGAAGGCCCTTAGCATAGGGGTTATTTTAACCTCAGGTGAATCTGTGTAATTTGTGTGTATGCACACCTTGTAGCTGACAACTATTACAAATATGGTGAGTACATTTTTATTTCCTTTGTAAATGAATTATGTGTTTTCTTCAAGAATGCTTATTACAGATTTTTAATGTCAAGGCCAACTTTCAAATTAGGATATGCATGATAACATCTTGCAATTTCCCTTTTATACATTTAAGAGATCTCGGCACACAGCGGAATACTCCATAACCCTTCCTGAATAGAGTCGTGCAAATAATTTTATGTTTTTGTTTTGACAGCTGAACTAACAAATAATTAGTTTTTGACTGACCTGACTTTTTTCTTTGTTTTAATTAGCACAAAAAACATATTTGGGGTTAAACAAAACATGCTTAATGTTTCATTTCACTGAAGGATTTTTAACTCTATATTAAAATTAAATGTTGGCAGTTTTCAAAATGAAACATTATAATGTTTTGTTTCAATGTTCTCTAAATAATTCAATAATCCTATAATTTAGTTTAAAAATTTCTGATTTTTTAAAAAAATATTTTTTATTGGCTATAACTTGTCAATGAATTTGACCTGGATAGTTTCAAACCCCAGAAATGTCATATTTTGGTGACCCCCCCCCCCCTGTTTTATAACTAGACTAAAGATTTTTCATAAAGTATGTTGTTGTTAAACAAAGGCAAGTAAGGGAATGCTGATAATGAACAACACATTTGAAATATTAACTCACTTCATCCATCTGGATAACCTTTCTCTTGTGAGATTTTCTACTTACCAGATTACAACTCCCAAGAGCTTTTGGGGATCTAGTACAAATAAATCATCTGAGATTCAGTGCCAGCATTTCAGTATCTGTGTGCCTGCCCACTGGTGGATGGTGAAGCATCTGGGCAGTTAGCAGCAGCTAAGTGACTATTTTGAGAATCTCTGTTAAGGCACCTCAGTGGTGGACATAGGGGCCAGAAGAAGCAGGTAAGCAGCTAATAAATTTTGAAGATCTGTTTCTCAAGCAGGAAGTCTTAGCTTCTGATAAAGGGTATATTTTGCACATGCCACATTCTAATACCTGTAAAAAAAAGATATAAAAAGGCAGAAAAACCATTGAGACTGGCTTTAAAAATAAGCATATTTGTCCTGGCTAGACTCAACTGAGAGAGTCTAATTCCACGTAGGAGTAGTCTACATGTAGACACCACAAGTTAATCTTATTAACTTTTAAAGCGAGTTCATTTTGAAAGTGAATGAGGCTAAACAAAATTTTAGTTCACTTGATTCTGAATCAAACTTTGACATGGAATTAATGTATATGAATTAGCCAATTTAATTTATATTCAAACTGGGTGCATCTACACATGCAATTAGTTCACATGAATAAACTCTGGAACTTACTGCTGCAGAGTTTTTTTGCTCCTGGGTGCAACATTTGAATGTGAGCCCAGGAGTAAATACCTCTGGAGCAATCAGTTCCAGAGTTTAATCATGAGCATCAGATGGAGCCCAGTCAGAGCAGCCCCGGCAGTCAGTGGGCCCTGGGGGTCAGCCTATGAGCCCGGGGCTTCTCGGACTGGGCTCAGTATGCTGTGGAGGGACTGGCTAGGGCTCAAGGGTGCTTTAGCATGGGGCTAGCTGGCAAGCAGCCCCTGTACTGAAGTACCCTTGTGCCCCAGCCAGCTGTGTCAGCCACTACATGTGCTACTGTACACAAACTGCAACAGGGTAGTACTTGTAAATACTTGTAACACCCTGCTTCACAGTTTCCTGTGCCCTAGTAGGGGCACAGGTGTAGATGCTGAGACATTTACTACAGAGCTAATTAGTCAGCTCCACAAGAAACATCTCATGTAGATTTTTTAGTTAGTTTGATTTGATATTCCTGATAGGGTTGGCAAGCTGGTTAATTGACTGGTCAACTATTGTCAATTGACTGCATATTTTTGGCTGGTCAAGGATTATAGCAATTCTACCAAAAAAAAAAAAACCCCAACAACAAAAAACCCTACTTTTTTTGTAGTTTTCTTGCAGAAATATAATTTTTTTAAATTGTTTTTTGACTCCTTGCTTAATGGAAGTATTGTGCTTTTTTGTGTATTTTTTAGCCCTATTGTCTTTTTTTAAAATAATTTTTACTGATATTTGACTAGTCAGTTGACCATATTTTATTTGACTGGTCAAATACCCATCCCTAGTTTCTCAGTATCTCTGTTTAAACAAACACTAAAAGCCACTAGTGCGGGATCTCTGGAAAGCAGACAGTGTTCCATAGATTATGCTGGAGCAGTGTAACTCGACATTCACTAGAATGTTTTTGTGCATATAGACATGTCTTTAAAAGAGTAACCTTTTGTTTTTTCAAGTTTACAAATGGATCCTAATAGTAGGTACATTGTAACTTTTTATGTAAATTAAATAACTGCTTGTTATAAACAAGAAAAATCTTAATTATCTGTAATTCTTCTCTGAAAATGTGCATCTCAGTTGGTTCCCACTTCTGCTTATGTGCTCACTGAACAAGATGCAAAATTCTGTACAGGTTTTCCTCGATATATGTGGTACATGCATTCCCAGAGAATGGTGCATAAATTGAATTTGCATAAAGTGAACCCACTTTACAGTGTAATGAATAGGGATAGGTTCCCATGGTGGTGAGGGAGGGAGTGAGGCTAGGACTAGAAAGGGGTAGGGGGAGGGGTGCTGCTCCCAGGGCTGTACAAGGCAGCAAACCAGAGGGAACAGAGCAGCACTCACATCAGCCCCAGCTGCAGTAGCCCTGGGAGTAGTCGACTCCAGCTGCCTGTAGCAGCTGGGCTGCACCATGCCCCATCCCTCTCCGGGCTCTGTCAGTCCCCACTCACCCCAGCCTGGGCTGGAGCGGCTCTGGGAGCGACCGACACCAGCAGCAGGCAGCCACTGGGCTGCACCATCCTCTGTAGCAGCTGGTGTCAGCTGCTTCCGGGGCCCGGGTGAGTGCTGTGCCCTGTGCCGTCCAGGGCTATGCTTGTCCACACTCACCCCAGCCCGTACTGGAGTGGCCCTGGGAGCAGCTGACACCAGCTGCCTGCACTAGGATTGGGGCACAGTGCAGCCCAGCTGTTACAGGTGTCAGACTGCTCCCAGAGCTGAGGTGAGTGCCATGTCCCACGCTGCTCAGGCCTCTGCTTGTCCACACTGACCCCAGCCCTTACTGGAGTGGCCCCAGGAGCAGCGAACACCAGCTGCCTGCACCAGGGCATGGTACAGCCTAGGTGCAGAGGTGAGTGTGGACAAGTTGAGCTCTGGGTGATGCAGGACACAGCACTTACCCTGGACCCCAGCCACGAGGGTGGCAGGGGGAGCATGGTGCAGGCCAGCAGCTGCAGGCAGCCAGTGCGGGTCACTCCTGAGGGCACTGCAGCTGGGGCTGGGGTGAGTGGGACCATGGCCCTTTCCCCTCCCCCCACAGACTTACCTACTTGAGCGGGGGGTGGTGGGGAAATCTAAGGTGATCTCATAAGAGTGAATTTACCTCGCATATAACGAAATATAGGTCTAAATATGCTCATCCATATAAGAACGAATTTGCATATAAAGAATCCACATAAATCGAGGGAAGCCAGTATCCTTGAAGCTTTTTGAGATTATCTGAAGCATGTAGAAATACTTTATGCAGTTACTGCGTTATTCTGTATTTATACTGCTGGAGTTGAGAGAGACTTCTTTGGCCTGGAGGCTGTAACCAGACCATGGCAACTTCTGTAAGAAATAACATCTATTTAAACTCATCAATTGTTTGCTGTCTCGAATATTGTAGTGAACAAGTTTTGGAATGTTCTGCTAGGCTTATTGAAATAGTTGCTTCAGAACAACAATTATTAAACAAATATTTCAGTATATTTTTGGAAAGTAAACTTCAAATATGGATGCAAGTATGGAGACATGATTGTGAGAGTTACCATCTGGGAGCAGAAGCATGCTATTTAACCTGTTGATACAACTGAAATGGCTAACATTTGAAATTACTAATATTGATTTGGGATGACAGGGTTCACATGAACCATTTGCTGTAATAAGCACTAATAACTTTCAATAGTGAACACATTTATAGCAGTAGTTATCACTTACCAGATGATAACAATTTGCAAACAGAAAAATGGAATAAAATTCTTGACCAAATTGCTTGCTTTTAATAGTGTGTCCTTTTATTTGATTATTACTGGGCATGTCTACACATGCATTAAGATGCCTTTCCTAATACACATTCCATTTAGTAACTCCAATGTGAGGTACTAAACAAATACACATTAGGCTGCCTTTAATGCACAGTAACAAATGTGCATGTTTTTTAATTGACAATGTGCTGTAGCCTATTTTATTGTGCACTAGCATTATAGCATATTTTTTTTACATGATGCTTTAATGTGCAGTAATATAGACTATTGCACATGTGTAAATATGTCCAATGAAAATTTGTATTATGTGGTACCTACAAGCCCCAATCAGCATCAGGATTATTCTATACTAAGCACTATTAGACACAGTTATGTGATAGAAGCATGAAGGAAAGAAGATACAAAGAGTATATGAACTTTAGGAAGTAAGATAATCAAATGCATGCATGGTTTTAAATATAAATACTTATATTTGCTATTTTTTGCTTAGTTTGTAATTATGAAAATATGATCAGCTTTCCCAAAGTATCCCATAAACACCTGTATTAACTTTGTTCCTCAGCTGAGCCATAAAGTATTGACTGCTTGCTTGTGCATATTATAGTAAAGTGGGTCTTGTAGAATAAAGGGTTATGGATCTATTCCAAGCGGGTGTTCTCTGCAAAAGAATTATTTTGTGTAAGTAATTTTATCAGATGATGAATAACTGATGTTCAGCTAAAACTCAAGGGCTTCTGAAAACTAATTCTAAGAATTGTCCCTAGATGGAAAAGTCTGAATGCAAATGAGAAAAAAATGTCACATTTTTGGAAAAAGGCAGACATTATATAAAGAATACTGAAAAACCTGTACAGTAGTTTGTTTAAGATTTAGCTGTGATGGCCTGGGTTTTCATACAAATGATTGCTGATTATTTTAACTACACAGAAACAATTCATTATTTAAACATTATTAATGAAAACTCGAGCTGTCAATTAATCATGGTCAATATGCATGATTAACGTGTTAATTGTTTGCCTTAGTATTTTTAAAGTGTTAATTGTGCATGTAGCTTTGGAGCCCGTGCTTGGCCTCTACTCCGCTCTGCTGCCATCACTGCTGCCTCTGGGCTGCTCCACGGGGCAGTGGTGGCAGCACAGAGGACTGCAGGGCATCCTGGGTGCAGGCTCCAGGCAGCTGCAGTGGGGTGGGATGCACACACACATGTAGCCGCAGCCTGCAGGCAGACAGGAACGCAGCCCTGTGGTGCGTGGAGCAGCGCACAGCAGGCCAGTCTGTGAAGCAGGCCCCTTGCCTGCCCAGTGGTGGGAGGCACAGCATCACATTGTGAGGCTCGTGGGATACCAGCAGTGGGATGAAGAGCCCAGCGTGCAGCGGTAGCCCACCTCTGCTCTGCACACAAATCTGCCCCCCCCATGCCTCCCGCGGGGGTGTACACAGAGGCAGGGAACCCCCCCCCCCCTGAGTTGCCCACACCTCTGTCCCATGACCCACCCCAGCTCCAGGGCCCCATTCACCTCAGCCCCTGCCCCTGCTTCTGCCCCACTCCCTTCCTCACCGTGGGGGGTCTCAATCTGACCCTGCACACCCCTTCCCCCATATACACTTACCTGTTGGGTGGTGTGTGTGTGTGTGTGTGTGTGTGTGTGTGTGTGTGTGTGTGTGTGTGTGTGTGTGTGTGTGTGTGTGTGTGTGCCTGTCTGTCTGACCCCCACCCCCAAGCCACAGTCCCCCAGCACTGCTGCTGCCTCTCACTCCTGACCCACAGTACTCCATATACCCTGGCAGGACCCTGTCAGGGAATGTGGGAACCCCCTTCCCCAGGTTCCAAACCTTACACACACACCCACACCCCCCCACATGTTCACAAATCCCCCCCACCATGCACAAACTGCCCCCACCCCAACCATACAAAGTACCTGCATAATTATGCATAACTTTGAGTTTTCTGTGCATAATTTTGAGTTCTTAGCTGTCATTAAAACTGCAATTAATTGCAACTATTTTTTTTTAATTGCAGGATAAAAATTTTTAATCATTTGACAGCCCTACTGAAAACTAGTGTTTTGTAAAGTAACAAATGATGATGCATACTAATACATACTTGCTAATACGGCCATATTTTCGGGAGACCATATAATTCAGTCTCTTAGTGCATATGTATTATACTACACTCTTTAAGTACATGATCACATACTGTTTTTTCCACAGAACCTGGCTCCCCAACCTCTCTCCCTAGGCTCAACATACCCTTTAAATTCTTCTTTAGCCAAATTGTGATAGCGATGTAAAAAGCAAGCTCTAGACTTTTAAGAAATTTGGAATAATATAACTATGTGATCATATTACTATTATTTCCTTTCCTCCACTTCTATTTTTCCCTCAAATCTCTTTATCTTATTATAAGTTTATTTGAAAACTGTTCTGTGGTATTGTTCCATTGGCTCCCAGGCTTTTGGTTGTGTGTAAAACAATGCAGTTTTTGAATGGCTCCCAGGCTTTTGGTTGTGTGTAAAACACTGCTGTTTTTGACCCCTTCAGTGATGCAAACTGTATTATGTGTTCCAGCCATTAACTAACACAAACATAATTAGGCAATGCATGTTCTGTACAATTAGTAAGCACAATTTTTAAAAAAATTATTCTCCTATGATTATGTAAGATGAAGGAGGACAGAATTAGATTTTTAATTTTGATTAAGGGAGAGGTGTATTGAGAAATGAAGGATAGATTAGTGGTCAGAGCGCTACCTACCAAATTTACACAAATCCAAGATGACTTCAAATTTAAGACAACACTTCCAATAATTAGATTCCATATATGGAAAAATGATAAATTTGTTCTAAGTTTCCAGGTATAGAATCTAATTAGTAGAGAAAGAAGGAAAGCAGTGGCAGGTGGCTAGGAGGACCAGCCTTGCCCTTTGTGTCTCCCACTTCTTCTCCCTGCAGCCTGTCTGCTACCTCTATGGTGCCTGTACCCACTCTTAGGCTGCCTCAGCCTCTTCACTCCCAGAGCCCCCACCTGCTCTCCACAGCCTCTACCCCTTCCCCCTATCTCCCTCCCCACAGCATTTTTTCCCCCTCCCCTTTACTGTCAGATGTGGCTCTAGCTCCATTCCCTCCCAGGGCACTGACCACATGGAAATGTGGCCCCTGCTCAGCCACAAAATGTTATCCTGGTGCTGGACCTGCATTGTTGCTGATTGGTTGGGCAGGGGAGTTTCTATGTGCTCTGGGAGGGAATACAACCAGAGCCATGCCTTACTGTAAGGAGAGAGAAGCGGGAGGGGGCAGTGATTGCAGGGGCAGGCAGAGGTGGGGCTGGTGGCTGCTGCAGTTCTGACTCTGGCTGAGGGGTCCCCCCCATGCTGAATAGGGGGGAAAAAAAACACTTTTCTTGGGGTTGAGTAAATATGGTTGGCTTTTGAGACCTGGGTTGAATTCAGTGCTGGGCAACAAACTACTTGGATATTCTTAGCTGACTCATTTAATCTCTGTTTTTAGTTCCCAGGCTCTAAAATAGAGAGAGAGATTAACTACCCAGCCTTAAAGGCTATTGTGAAGAAAAATACATTAAACAGTATGAGGTGATCATGTATGACAGTCATGACTACAAGTCAAATGTAGATATAGGTTGTGTCTATGATACAAGCTAATTTTAATCTAAACTGAAGGAAGGTTGCTGAGAGCTATTCAAGTCTGCCTGAGACCTAGAGGTACTTGCTTGGCAGCTGAAGGTTATGCCACTGTAGCCTGCTCTCTGTATCTAAACTGGCTAGATCATAGCCAGATTTTGTGTGTGCATGGAAAAATCACAGCCAAGACTACAGAGTAGAAATAGGGCTTGAATGCATGACACATTGACAGCAGTGCAATTAGCCTTTACAGTATGGAATCATCCCAGGAAAATGAACTCCAGGTATCAACCCCTTCCCCCCCGCCCCCCTCAAAAACAAAAAACAAAAAAACCAAAAACAACCTATGGCAAAAAAAGGGGCAGACACAGAGGCTCAATCCTCCAGGGAGATGCCCTGGCTCCCAGCCAGACCATCTCCCCTCGTCTAGTCGTCCTCCAGCACATCAGGACCTGAGAGGAGTGGGGAAATTGCAGTTTCCCTGAAGTGGTGCTATTTGCTCCACACAGCACACTGTATGGGCTGGGATGTACACAGCGACAAAAAGTAGTGGCACAAATTTGTGTATGCATGCATAGATAACTGCTGAGAATTTTGTATGGAGATAATGGTATTTTGCAGTGAATACAAGAAAAGTGTTTACTCTGAAAAATAATTATTTTTCAGAGTATTGGAACCTTCTGATAGGTACTCGGTGATCTTTACAAATGTTAAATAAGGGAACTTTTATACACCAGCTTACACGGCTTTCCCTAGGGGCTGTCAGTGCATGCTGATACAGCCACTACAAACCTGTAATCCAAAGAAGTGGAATGTCCCAGTGAAAACTGTGGAAATTGTGAAGAAAATGTCTTTGGTAATCATTCTTGTAATGGTAATACTCATATATGTTAATACCCATTTATAAAAATCCTGGCCAGAAGAGAATAGTTTGAGATGAAGTGCTAGAATGTTTTTGGAAACAATAGTTTTAGAATGACCTCTATCTGGTAATCCCCTTAGGGTTTCTCTTGACTTTTGTGGCTAATACCTTCATGGCCCCATTGATTTAAGATGCAGGACAGGATGTACTTGATTGTGAAGCTGTGAAAGGTCTGAAAACTTATGATGAGATGACAGGCTCTGTGGATGTGGGGAGAGCAGTGGATTTAGCAAGGCTTTTAAGAGTCTCCTTCAATGTTCTCATTAATAAGGTAAGGAAATACAGACTGGATGAAAGTACTATCTGGTGAACACATAAATGCTTGGATCATGCTCATCAACTAGTCCTCAGTGGTTCAATGTCTAGTTTGGAGGAGATATCAAATGGACTTTCCTAGTATTGCTTAAGGTCTTTGTTAATCATTTAGGTGATGGGGATGAAGTGCCCACTTAGCAAATTTTCAGAAGGCACCAAGTTGGGTGGGATTGCAAATACTCCGTCTATGGACAGGCATTACATTTGTGCCTGGAGAGAGCTTACAGCTGTTTAAGAGGTTTCTTGGAAAAGAAAACTGGCTCTTCTGCAAAAAGTTGTACCTCTTCCAAACAGGAAGATCTCTCCCTTCCCACTGTAACCTGAATGGCTGTATGATTCTCTTGACCCTGTGGAGACCCTGCCATAGAAAATTCCACATCCCTGCCAAAGCTGACTTACAGGAGGAGGCGGCATTTTCCTGTGGTGGGAACCCTCCTGGAGCCCAATAAAAGATATCACCCACAAATAGCCTTGCCTCTCAAATTTCCTGAACCATCACAGCTACATCATCACTCTAACACTACTAATATTTGCACAAACATTTTCATTATCATGACTGTGAAAGATGATATGTGATATTTGTTCTTTGGATAGGAAATTTGGAATGCTGATTTTCTTAAAATGTTTATATAAGAAATATCTAGGATGTCCTGGCTAATACCAAGAATAGGATCTGAGAGTCAGGATCTTTTTGGCAGCACTGTCACTAGGGCACTGTGAATGAATCTACATGTGCAATTAATTCAAAGCAATAAACTCCAGAGCAGTTTCAGCTGGAGTAAATTACTCCCAAATGCAATGTGTACATATGTGCCCAAGACAGCAGTAATTTGAGCCAGGGCAGAGCAGGCCCTGGCTGGCACAAGGTGGCAAGGGGTCAGCCCTTGGCTCTGGGTGGCAGCATTGGACAGTGGAGGGGCTGGCTGGGGCATGAGGGTGCTGAAGTGCTGAGCTGTGTGGCTAGGCAGCTGGCAGGAATCTATCCCCTGGCTGGCTGGGCTGACTGGGTACAATTTTGCCCATGGTCAGCAGCTACATATGCATTTCATTGCAGTTAATTACACTGCCATAAGATAGTACTGTCCCCAATAGTACTATCTTACACTGGCATAAATTAGTTTACGGCGGCCTAATAGTATCACACATGTAGATGGTGATACTTTACTCTGCTGCTAATTAGTGTACTCCACAGAAGAGTTCACATGTAGATGCACCCTATGTGACTTTAAGAGCCTTTAAACCAGTGATTCTCAACCTGGCTCCTGTGGCCCCCTGGACCCCTGGAGATTCTTTCAAAGGCACTGCAGTGCCACACAATGTTAGCACTGCTAGGTGTCCAAATGTGATTTCACATGATAATCCTAGAGATTTCAAATAAGAATTCATAGATTTAAAAACATTCTGATCTGTTATGGTCTTTCCAAGTATTTTGTAATTTAATAATTGCTGTATCATTTTTCTGTAGTCAAAAAATGAACACAAACTAAGAGTGGGTATTTTCAAAGGTGTACCTTGAACCTAATAAGGAATTTCTTGAGTCTAAAAAAGTTGAGAACCACATCTTTAACCTTTCTGTGATTCTGTTTATCCATCTGTAAAATGAGTGTATAGAGATCTTTGTACTTCAAGCTTTCATTTAATAAATGAAGACCAAGGATTTTTAGATCCTTGGGGAAAGTCCTCTGCATGACTGCATATTATGCATGTTTTCTATGTGTGTGTGTGTGTGTGTGTATAAAACAATTATTATGGTTGCAAAGGAAAAAAACACACCACTCGAAGAATAGGAAAAGCCATAATTAAAGTTGTATGTACATCTCAGTTCAGTCCATTTGGATGGTCTTAATTATGTGTGCACATGCTGTTTCCATTATTCAGAAATGGGATATCCCTACAGTCTTCATTTTTCTGAATTCAAGTCAGCCATTTTTTCTTCACTGCCTGGGTACCAGCAGGACAGTGGGGGAAGTAATAATGCGGATGTGGGGAAGGAAGCGAGAGAGAGAGAGTCTCAGCACTTTGCCCCACAGCAACTTTTGGCTACCAGAAAGAAGAGTGTTTTCTTCTCTTCTCAGGCCCCAGGATGGAACATGCTCAATGGAGACAGAACCTTTGGTGGGTTTAGCTGCCAGTCTCTAAGGGCATTTATAGACATGCTCAAGGAGGTGGAGGGATCTGCTTCAATTAGCGAGCTGTGCTAATTAAAAGAACCTGAGCATCATGTGTATCAGCGCCCTCATGCTGAAAAATGGCAGCAGGGTGCTTTAAACTATCACTCATTCAATGAGTTTTAGTTCTAAGTGCCCTGCCATTATTAAAAGCTAATTAAAAGCACCTGAGCACCATGTGTATCAGTGCCCCCATGCTGAAAAATGGTGGCAGGGGGCTTTGAACTAAAACTCATTGAATGAGTGTTAGTTTAAAGCACCCTTCTGCCATTTTTCAGTGTGGGGACACTGACACACGACACTGGAAGCTACTGGAGCATGTTAATTTCCACAGTTAATCAAGTCTGCACCAATGCACTGGATTTACAGCATGTCGGAGCAGCCTCACTGCACGTCTGTAGGAGCCCTAAGCTTCTACTGAGCATTGGCAATAGTTATTTTTCAGCTTGCAAATACCCTGCCAGATTTTGCCCTTATGCTATAAACCAGGACTGGCCAATCTATGGTGTGGGTGCCACAAGTGGCATAAGCAACCTATGTGTGAGGCACATAGCAGATTGGGGAGGGGTTAGGAACAGATACAGCATGGAGCAGAAAGCAAAGCAGCAGACCAGGCAGAGAGCAGAAAGCAGGGCAACAGATTGGGGAGGAGATAGGATTGGTGCTTGGGGAGGGTGAGGAGGTAATTTTGGCATGCCTGCCAAAAAAGGTTGTCTTTCATTGCTCTACATAGGTGATGTACTAGAGCTTATTAAAGAAACCATTGTAACTGGTCAAATCCATGTGGACAAATTAGAGAGAGTTCAGCAGAGGGCAAGGAAAATTTGTTAGGGAGCTGGGGCACATGACATATGAGGAGAGGCTGAGGGAACTGGGCTTCTTGAGTCTGGAAAAAAGACCGAGAGGATTTAATAGCAGACCTCAACTACCTGAAGCGGGGTTCCAAAGAGGATGGAGCTAGACTGTTCTCAGTGGTGGCAGATGACAGACCAAGGAGCAATGGTCTTAAGGTGCAGTCAGGGAAGTCTACATTAGATATAAAGAAAAACTCACACAAGGAGGGTAGTAAAGCACCGGAAGAAGTTACCCAGATAGGCTGTGGAAGCTTCATCCTTAGTGGTTTTTAAGACCCAGCTAGACAAAGCCTTGGCTGCAATGATCTAGCTGGAAATGGTCTTGCTTTGAGCAGGGGGGTGAACTAGATGACATCCTGAGGTCCCTTCCATTCCTAATTTTCTATGATTCTATTATTCTAATATTTAGAACATGGGGAAAAAGACATTGTTTATCCACATGTCATTCCTCAAATAACTGATCTTTTAAAAAAACCTGTATCTACAAAATCAAATTTAAGGCAATAAATTTAAGCTTAGATGGTTGAAGAGTAGCAAAATTTAGAAGCAACTGAATATAACATCATATAATATGAAGTGTTCAGCAATCTTAAACATAGGCATGACTGCCAGCTCTGCCTATATCATAGAAACACATTAGAAAATCTTCGTTTTGTTCCTCAAAAATGTCAGTTGTCTAAACGTTTAGATAAAAATTGGCTACTGGCCAAACAATTCTGATTATATGCTCTTAAAAGCTCTCTTTGGTCACATAAGATACACATGCAGCTAAGTTCAAAGTAAAAAATATGAATGACTTAATCATAAGGATGAAAGAATAAATTTACTAGGAAACTTGGAGACAAGCCACATTTGGAACCTTGAATTCCTTGGATCCAATTCAACTCTTCAGATTTTTGGCCTAGGTTAAACTTGACTTCTCAGGCCTTGAAGCAGTTAAGACAAAGCCAAAGTCATCTGCAGGTAATGGTTTTCAATGTCTTTTTACAAAGCATGCCTTTGCTTACTTGTTTGTTGTGTATTGTAATGCATAACCTGGGACAGAGTACTTAAGGGAAAGGTTCACTCTGACTTATTAATTTCCCACAAATAAGGTAGAGACATGATCTCAGATCACACATTCAGTTTCATTTTTGTATTGGAAAACCTAAAAAGTCAGTCTGATTATATTTATTGTAAATTCTCCTTCATGTCTATTTCTACAAAAGTAAAAACAGATGTAACAGCACTGTATATTATCAATCAGTAATGGCATTAAACAATCTGAAATTCATTACAGACCCAGTCTTCCACATCTCCTTATCTCCTTCCCCTCCCCTTTTGTGCCGAAGTATGAGACTATCTGGGAAGTTGAAAAAAATCAACTTTTCTTTTGAAATAGCATTCCTGTTCACTGTCAACTGTAAATTCAATAGAGGTCTTACTCTTTTGCTTTATCCAAACTAATCACTATACTGATTTGTTGTTTTCAGACACAATTATTAATGTAAAACTAGATAGAATTTTGATTAACATTAGTGTTTGTTTTATGGTAATATCACATTTACTGTAAATGAACATTTCATGCTGTCTCTCTCAAAGTCACGAATGGAAGCTGAAACAGCTTGAATAATCTTGAATGGTTTTAGGATGCATTTAAATGTAAACTCAATAATAAACATTTTATAGCTAGACTTTTCTCATAGATCCTTGTTTAGATTCATAGATTGTAAGGCCAGAAGGAACCTTGGAAGTTCATTGGGTCCAGTTCCATGCACCAATCAGGAAACCCCAGCAAGGTGACTGTCTAGTCTCCTCTTGAATATTTCCAGGGTAGGTGATTGCACCACGTCTGGAGGGAGCTTATTCCACAGTCTGGACACCCTGACCGTGAAGAAGTATTTCCTAATGTTGAGCCTGAATCAATCTTCCAGGAGTTTGTGGCCATTACTCCTAGTTCTCCCCTCGGGTGCCCTGGTGAACAGTTGCTCACCAAGCCCTTGATGTACCCCCTAGTGTAGCGGTAAGCTGCTACCAGGTCTCCTCTCAGCCTTTTTTTCTTTAGGCTGAAGAGTCCCAGATCCCATAGCCTTTTTCCTCATGGCTTGCCTTTTGAGACTCTAATCATATGGGTGGCTCTTCTTTGTACTCTCTCAAGCTTGTCCACATCCTTGTTAAAGTGTGGTATGCAGAACTGGATGCAGTACTCCAGCTGTGGTCTCACCAGTGCTGAGTAGAGTGGAAGAATCACCTCCTTGGTTTTGCTGGAGATGCATCGATTGATGCATGCCAGAGTATTGTTTGCCCTACTGGCTACAGCATTGCACTGTTGGCTCATATTCATACCATGGTCTATTATTACCCCCAGGTCTCTTTTCTTCATGGTGCTAGTTAGTTTGGTGCTGCCAAGCTTGTAGGTGTGTTGGGGGTTGCTCATCCTGAGGTGGAACACTACATTTCTTGACACTGAACTTCATCAGATTCTGATCCGCCCAACTTGCTAGCTTGTCTAGGTCCACCTGTAACTGTAGCCTATCTTCAAGCATGACCATGCTCTCCCATAACTTGGTGTTATCTGCAAACTTGGCTAGTGAGCTCTTCAATCCCACATCCAAATTGTTAATAAAGATGTTGAAAAGTACTGGACCGAGCATGGACCCCTGCGGGACACCGCAGCCCCCTTCTCACCAGGATGACACAGATCTGTTCCTTACCAGGATGACACAGAACCATTCACTATGACTCTCTAGATTCTATCCTGCAGCCAGTTTTTCACCCACCTGACTGTCTTGGAGCTAAGCCCACAATCCTCCAATTTTCTTATAAGGACACTGTGGGATACTAGATCAAAGGCCTTTTGGAAGTCAAGGTATACATTGTCAACCTGCTCTCTCATGTCTAGGTGGCAAGTTACCTGGTTATAGAAGGAGATGAGGTTAGTAAGGCCTGTGATGAAGCCATGCTAGCTGTCAGTCAGAATCTTACCTTCTGCAAGCTTATTGCAGATAGACTCCTTGATGAACTTTTCTACAATTTTCCCTGGGATGGAAGTTAGGTTGATTGGCCTATAGTTACCCAGATCCTCCCTCCTGCCCTTCTTGTGGATGGACACAACATTGGTCCTCTTCCAGTCCTCAGGGACTTCTCCAGAGCAGCACGAGTTGTGGAAGAGTTTCTCTAGGGGTTCCACAATGGCTTCGGCCACCTCCTTCAGCACTCTCAGATGAAGATCATCCGGTTCTGCTGACTTGTAGATGTCAATTTTTTTAATTGGCCACACACCAATTCTACAGAAATAGATGGAGGCTGATTATTCCTACTGTGCTCATCCTCTTCTGTACCTGGTGTGGTTTTTCCCCTTGGTCTGGTGAAAGACCGAGGCAAAGTAGTCATTCAGGAGTTTAGCTTTCTCTTGAGTACCAGTATCCAGCTCTCCTGAGTTGTTGAGCAATGGCCCCACACTCCCAGTTGTTTTCCTCCTGTTCCCTATGTACCTAAAGAAGGACTTCTTGTTGTCCGTGATTCCCATTGCTAGTCAAAGTTCGATCACCACTTTAGCTTGTCTTATCTGTTCCCTACAAATGCGGGCCATCATGGAATAGTCCTCCTTGGGGCCTGCCCCAAGCTTGTTTATAAGCCTTTGTCTTCTTTCTTAAGAGGACCATGATTTCCCAGTCCTTCTGTTACCTTTTTTTCTGTAAAGGAATGAACTTCCTTTGTGCTTCAAGGATCATGTCCTTAAGGAACAACCACTCTTCATGCACACCTTTCACCTTCGGTCCCTAGTCCTGCAGCATTTGCCCTACTAGTGACCTCAGCTTGTTGAAATTTGCATTTTTGAAGTCCAAGACTTCAGTCCTCCTATCCGATTTGTCTGCCTTATGTCGGACAGTGAACATGATGGTTTCATGCTCACTGTTGCCCAGACTTCCCTCTATATTTAAGTCGGTCACCAGGTCATTTCCTTTGGCCAGGACCAAGGTCTAGCAGAGCATTACCTCTAGTTGACCCATGCATCTTCAGAGTCAGGAAGAACTCCTTGACACAGCTCAGGAAGGATCGTGATTGATCCAAATTGGCTAAGTGTTCCTCCCAGGAGATGTCTGGACAATTAAAATCACCCATGACGACCACGTCACGTGCATGTGCAGCCTCAGTCAATTCTCAGGCAAGCTCCAGATTGAGTTCCTCCTTCTGGTTTGTTGGTCTGTAGTATATACCTACAGTTAGGTCTGTATCGCTGTGCCCCCTCCTCCCCACCCCCCCTGCAATTTGACCCAGAGGGTTTCAAGCTGTCCATTTTTGGGACTGATGTTCGCCTTTATGGAGGTGTACTGCCCTTTCACATAGAAAGCAACATCTCCACCTTTCTTCACCACCCAGTCCCTTCTATTCAGGGTGTAGCCCTCTATCTCCAGTCATGTGAGGAGTCCAACCAGGCCTCCGTAATCCCTACTAGATCATAATGCCCACTAGAAAGTAGGAGGGCTAGCTCATCCTGCTTGTTCCCCATGCTTCTGGCATTAGTATATAGGCACCTGAGTCCTCCTACTGGGGCCCTTGTCTTTCCGTCCCACTGATGAAGATCTATTCCCTCAGCTCCTGCAAAAGTGGCTCTACCAGTGTCCCTATCTACAGGGCTTACTTGTATGTTGGTCCCTGGACATGTTTGAATTTGTGTATCCCCGTCCCCCAGCAATCTTAGTTTAAAGCCCTTTCCAGAAGATCGGCCATCCTGGGTGCAAACAGGAACTTACCTTTCCTCTTGAGGTGGATGCCATCCCTTCCCAGGAGTCCTCTCTCCCTGAAGTGCATGTTGTAGTCAAGGAATCCAAAGCCTTCTCAGTGGCATCAGCGTCAGAGTTGCTGATTCACTTCCCCAATGCATCCTTCCCTTCTGGGACAGGGAGCACAGAAGAAAAGACTACCTGGGCCCCTAACCCCTTGATTCCAGCCCGCAGAGTCCTATGGTCGTGCTCATGACCTGGTCTGGATTACTCTTGGGGATGGATGAAGGTTGCATAGAAAAGATATTTTTTGCCTGTAAGACCCTGCCCCATGCTTTGCAGCAGTTGGTACATGTATAGTGAAGGAGGTAGGGGACTGTAAGAGGAAGAGGGATGGTCTCATGGTTAATGCACTTAAATACTCCTCTACAGAATTAGGTTATATCATTACTTATGCCACAGGGCACCTGTGTATTTGCTAGTCAAGTCTCTTCAATCATTCTTTTCAGACACTTTCATTATCTGTGTGGTCTTCATTTTACTGGGTGTTTCACTTGAGAGACTGGATTTGAATACACCTGCAACTAAAGTCAATGCATGTTGTGTTGTGTATACATAAAAATGATATGTAATGTTAAATGCTCTGAAAAAAATGCAACAATCCAAAACAGGTTTCAGGCATTTTAGATTGGACTCTTAAAGCTGATGGATACTTTTTTCCCCTTGAATTTCTTTGTGCCTTGGTACCCCTATCTCTAAATTGGGATAATATCTACTCTTTTTGCAGTGATATTATAAAAATAAATCAATTGATACTTATGAAGTATATGATTATTCTAGTGATTATGGCTATAGATAAGTCCATGAAGAAATTAACAATTCTGCATTCAGAGGATAGTTTGAATAGGGTGCAGTAAATAAGGTATGGGATTACAAAATGAATAATGAGGGCAAAACAATTGTTGAATAGCTGCCTGCTAAATGAATGCATTCTGTCCTGTGTACTGAATGAAGTACACACTGGAAAAAAAATAGTAGGTGATCGTGTAATTAATGATTGTATTGTCATGATTATGAATAGCAGGCAATCTTAATTCTGGCATTTTGTAATTTTGGAATGCTTGACTTTGCAACTGTAATGCTGTTTTCATATAGATTCTTTTCAGCATAAAAGATATGTCTAAGTACATAAAATATATTCCTATATATTTTACCAATTCTCACTTGTCTGTAATACAAATATGATGTATTATTTTTTAGAACAAAACTAGTTCTAAATGCAGTAGTTCAGGGAAGCCAGCAGATCTGTTAGAGAGTATACAGAAATTAGGAATAATCCAAACATACATTTTCTAAATATCTTTAGAAAATAAGTACCTGGTGTAACAAAATGACAATTCTTTCTATGTACCATCCAATGAACAACTGTTTTACCCTTTTGGAAACAACTGTATTGATTGATTAGTTTCATAGATTCATAGAAGTAGGGTTGGAAGGGACCTTGTATATCATCAAGTCTGAACCCCTGCCCTAGGCAAGAGAGAGAACCAGGCTCAAATGACCCCAGCCAGGTAGGCATCAAGCCGCTTCTTAAAGACCCCCAGGGTAGGAGCTATCACCACTTCTCTTGGAAGTTGGTTCCAGATCCTAGCTGCCCTGACTGTGAAGTAGTGCCTTCAGATGTCTAGTCTAAACCTACTCTCTAACAATTTGTGGCTGTTATTCCTTGTTACCCCAGGGGGCGCTAGGGGGAACAGGGTCTCTCCCAAACCCTGCTGGTCCCCCCTGGTGGTTTTAGAGACAGCCACAAGGTCTCCCCTCAGCCTTCTCTTGTGAAGGCTGAACAGGTTAAGGTCCCATAGCCTCTCTTTGTAGGGTCTGCCCTACTGTCCTTGGATCATGCGGGTGGCCCACCTCTGAACACTCTCAATGCTGTCCACATCCCTTCTGAAGTGCAGCACCCAGAACTGAACGCAGTACTCCAGCTGTGGCCTGACCATTGTTGCATAGAGGGGGAGGATCACCTCCTTGGCCCTGCCTGAGGTGCATCTGTGGATGCACGACAAGGTACGGTTAGCTCTACTGACCATGCCCTCACATTGTTGGCCCACATTCATCTTGGAGTCAATAATGACTCCAAGATCTCTTTCTGCCACCAGGCTCTTGAGAAGGGAGTTTCCCAGCTTATAAGTGTGCTGCTGGTTCCCACTGCCCAAGTGCAGTATCCTGCACTTGTCAGTATTGAAACCCATCCTATTTTCATTAGCCCACCCCTGTAACCTGTCCAGGTCCTGCTGTAATCTGTCCTTCCCTACTAGCGTGCCCACCTCACCCCAAATCTTGGTATCAGCAGCAAATTTAAACAGGCTGCTTGTTACCCCATTGTCCAAGTCACTAATGAAATTGAAAAGTGCGGGCCCCAGGACTCCACTGCCCACTTCCCTCCAGGTCAAAAAAGACCCGTCCACCACTACCCTCTGAGTACGACCCTTCAGCCAATTTGCAATCCATCTTTCAGTGGTTGTAGGTCATTAATTCCTCCTTGGATGTCATAGAGCAGGGCACTTCAAGCAGCAGTGCATGGCAGAGGCAGTGAGGAAAATCAGGACCTGCATGGAGGAGGAGTGCATGGCCAGGAAAACAAGGACCTGTCATGTCCAGTTCTTGTTGCTCTCCTGCCCCTGTTGCAGCAGATTGTTCAGGACAAAGATTGGGTTTATAAATCATCTGCGTACCCATGCGACCTAGCCTCCACCCCTTTCCTCTCTTCTTTTTCCTCTCTCTCTTTTCTCCCTCCCTTTTTCTTTCCTGCTTCCTTTCTTTCTTCTGCCGCCACTGCCAAATGTGGTCATTTTTACTGGCAAAGGACAAACAATTTGGATATCATAGAACCACAGGGTTGGAAAGGACCTGGAGGACTATGTAGTCCAAACCCAAAGACATGGAATTGTTTTTCTGGATAGTGAGGGTCTAGCTCCAATATTCACCCTTCTGAAATTACTTTGCCATTGGTTTCAGTAGGCAAGAAGGTCATCCTTGGAATGTTTAAAACTGTGGGGTGTATTGCATTTGTTTCGTCTCCTCTACAAATAAAGCCATTGTATGTGGACTGTATTTTGGAGAAGTTAGGAAAGCCATTGCTCAAACTGGGTGCATCTATATGAGAAGTTTACTGTAGAGCTGCCTAATTAGCTCTGCAGTAAAGTCCCAGTGTCAAGACAAGTGGCCCTATTAGGCTGCAAGATACTAATTAACTCCACCGTAGGTTAGTACTTGTAAACACAAGCAGTATCAAATGCCAGCATTTTTAGTGTGCAGCAATGCACATGTAGACACTGACGAGGCTGGATGAGGCATGAGGGTGCTTCAGTTTGGGGGATGCCTGCCAGCTATCCCTGTGCTGGAGCACTGTCATGCCCCAGCCAACCTCTCTATAGCATGTTGAGCTGGGTTGGAGCAGCCCTAGGTTGGCAGGCTGATCCCCTGGGCCTCCTGCCAGCTAGATATGCTTCAACCAGGCTCAACTTGCTGTGGTCTTGGGCACACATGAAGACACAGCACCTGGGAGCAATAAACTCTGGTATGATATGGACCAGAGTTTATTGCATCGCATTAATTTCACGTGTAGATGCATCCCCTGATTACTATGTATGAACAAAATATATAATTATAGTACAATTGTCCAACAGTGCATTGTCTTACCGTGAGAATATTACATTTGTGATACAAGTGCTATGTTCTAATCAACGTGTGCATAGGGTTTTGAAGAACTAGAAAGGCTGATCATTAATACTAATTAAATATATTTAAGATTTAACTACATACGCTTTTATGCCAAATGTAAGTATAGTTAGATCATTGTATCAAAAACTTGCCAAGCTTGCAGTTGTAGAAAAATAAGTAAATTGGCTCGTAGCCCAGTAAATTTTTAAGGCCTAGTCATGTTTCCAAGAATTAAGACCTATTGTCAGCAGGCAGAAGAGGCTTGCACTTCCACATATGGAATTTAGTTCAGGTAAAATTCAAACCTCTGACATTTTTGTTCAAAGTTTATTTAACTTTTGTTCAACTTTTACTTTTATTTATGGAGGACATGAAAAAATAAATAAAAACGTTGTAAGGTAGGAGTCATGGGCTAGGAACTCTTATTCATTCCATTCAATAATGCCAGAGCAAAAAAGCCAAGCATGAAATTAGAGAGACAAATTTAAATTTGTTGAAATGAAATAAATGATTGTATAGTGAATCTGTGGAACTCATTGTCAAAAGGTACCACTGAGGATGAGAGTGTAACAGAATTCTAAAAAAGATTAAACAAGTATGCAAGAGAAGGCTGTTTTGGGCAATAATTTTTTTTAAAAAGAGTTTTAAAAGCTAGTCCCCTTGAATCTTAAGAGCATAAAACAACCTCTCATTACTAGATGGGATTAGGAAGAATTTTTTTCTTAGGGACAGTTTGTTTCCAAACTGCTGACTGAGGGAGTTTTGCCTAAATAGATGGCATTAGCTATTGTCAGGAGCAAGATACTGGTTTCTGAAGACCAAATACTTGATCCAATATGGCTGTCCCAGTTCAAGTAGCAACCTTTGACTCAACCTGAAACATCTGTCACACATCATCCAGGTCACAAAATGCTTGGATGCAGGAGTAGAGCTGGATGTCGTATACTTGGATTTTAGAAAGGCCTTCAATACGGTATCTTATCCCATTCTCATAAATAAATGAAGAAGCTGTGACTTAGATGATCACACAGTCCGGTGGGTGGCAAATTGGCTTGGGGGTCGCCCTCAGAGAGTGCTAGTGTACAGGTCGGTATTGACCTGGAAGGATGTGGGCAGTGGGGTCCTGCAGGGCTCAGTCCTTGAACCTGTACTCTTTGATGTCTTCATCAGCAACTTGGATATGGGTGTGAAGTATATTCTGTCCAAGGTTGCAGATGATACTAAATTGTGGGGTGAAATGAACACACTGGAGCGTAGGAAATGATTGCAGGCAGACCTGGATAGGTTAGAAAAGTGGGCAGGACACAATAGGATGCAGTTCAACAAGGACAAATGCAGAGTGCTGCATCTAGGGTGTAAAAATATCAAGCACGTCTACTGGCTGGGAAATGACCCTCTCAGCAGCACGGAAGCAGAAAGGGATCTTGGAGTCATAGTGGACTCCAAGATGAACATGAGTTGTCAGTGTGATGAAATCATCAGCGAAGCTAACTGCACTAAAAGAACCAAGGAGCTGTTACTTCCCCTCTATACGGCACTGGTCAGACTGCAGTTGGAGTACTGTGGCCAGTTTTGGGTGCCGTACTTTAACAAGGATGTGGATAACCTGGAGGGGGTCCAGAGGAGGGCCACTTGTATGGTTAAGGGTTTGCTGGCCAAGCCCTATGAGGAGAGACTAAGGGACCTGGATCTCTTCAGCCTCCACAAGAGACGGCTGAGAGGTGATCTTGTGGCTGCCTACAAATTCATGGTGGGGGCAGCAAGGAATCAGAGATGCTCTGTTTACTAGGGCACCTCTTGGGGTAACAAAGAACAATGGTCACAAATTGGCAGAGAGCAGATTTAGGCTAGATATCAGGAAGAACTTCTTCCTGGTAAGGGTGGCAAGAATTTGGAATGGGCTTCCAAGGGAGGTGGTGCTCTCCCCTACGTTGGGGGTCTTTAAGAGAAGGCTGGATAGGTGTCTTGATGGAGCCATCTGACTCCAGCACTCCTTCCTGCCGAGGCAGGGGGTTGGACTCGATAATCTGTTGAGGTCCCTTCCGACCCTAGCATCTATGAATCATGGGAATTTGGTCTCAACGTAATCCTCTCCTGGTAAGGTTTTATTGTTTAAATAATTTAGGTAATGAACTCTTGTTATAATTTACATAACAAACACAAAGCTACTGGTAACAATATTGTAAACAGCAGCATATACTAGTGGATGGTGCCTTTTACTGGAAACAGCATGCAATTTTTTGGTGTGGAGGTACTGGGCAAGGTTATCAAAACCTATAATAAAAAAAGTAAGGAAACACATAAATGATATCTGTTTTGACATGAATCAGAATAAAATTGTTAAGTCTCCATAGAATGTCTTGTAGAACTATTAAAATGTTATGGATTGTTGTTTGAATGATATACAATTTAATGCTGTTGGTTGGCAAATACAAAATGTTTTAAAAATACAGATTGTTCTACACTCCTTCGAGTGCCTTCAGGCATGAAATATGGTGCTATTAAGAAAAAGGACCCATGCAACAGAATAGAGAGATTTCATTTGTCAAATCTCTACCACTTGAACTATAAATGCTTCATCATTACTGAGGCTTCTAAATTATTGAAAAAAAAAAAATCAGTAACTTGGCCAAGGAAATCATTTCATAAAACATACAAGACAAATACCTCTTTGAAACTTTTGCTGGCTTTCTTTTCTTTTCTTTTCTTTTCTTTTCTTTTCTTTTCTTTTCTTTTCTTTTCTTTTCAATTGTTATGGAAATAGTTTTCCACTTGAGTTGAAGTATCATTAAACTTTTCTACAGATTGGGCATGTCCTGACAAGTAAGCACATACCATTTGCAGTGCTACAAGCCACACATGGTGCACATGCACACTTTTACTGTGCTGCTAAATTGCAGCACAGAGTTTCTTTTTTTCTTTCTATCTTTTTTGACACTGGGATATCCTGGTGTAAAAAAAAAAAATGCCACTAAAAAAAGTGTCATGGCACATGTGGCAGCAGTGTGCATCGCCACAAACTGGAGCCGAGCCAGCCAGAGCCACTTCCTGGCTGCTGGCCAGGTTCCGAATGCCCAGTAGGGCTGTGCGAAGCTTCAGTCTCTGATTCGATTTGGCAGAGATTCGGCCTGATTCAGGGGCTGCATCTTTGAATCCAAATTGAATCAGGAGACCCTTTAATCTCTCTGAATCGAATTGGAACCTTCCAAATATATTCAGAGAGATTCAGAAATATTTGACGATTCGGACATTGACACAGCTTTAAATGTTTTTTCTACATACCTCAAGATACCAGGTGGCTCATGAATGCTGAGATGGTGGGGTGGATAGAGCATCCCACAGGAGATTGGTGGGAGTTCCCAGCGCTCTCAGCAGCAGAGCTGGAAGTGGACCAGAAGCACTTCTGGTCCGCTTCCGGGTCTGCTGGGGAACATGTGGAGGGCCCCCCCCCCGCACCTCCCCTGCTCTAACTAGTGTCTCCTGGGTCTAGGGGGGCACCTGGGGTTCCCCGCAGCTGATCGCTGAGCTGGGAGTATGGGTGGAGGGGGGGCCTCTGCATGCTCAGCAGTGGACTCGGAAGTGGACTGGAAGTCTAGTTCATTTCCCTGTTTGCCGCTGAGCATGCAGGGGCCCCTCTGCACTCCTGTGGGATGCTCCATCCTCACCACCATTGCAGCATTCACAAGCTGCACCTGGTACCTTGAGGTGTATAGAAAAAACATTTAAAGCTATGTCTAAGACCGAATCGCTGAATCTCTGAATCAGCATTGAATCTTCAGATTCAGATTTGGCTGAATCGAATAGGGACAGTGATCCAAATCAATTAATTGAATCACTGTCCCTGATTCAGGTTTTATCCAAATCTGAATCAAATACAGGCTGTTTCGCACATCCCTAATGCTAGCTAAGCACCGCTGCTGCCCCAGGAGGCACCCAGGATCCCAGGTAAAGATGTTTCCAGGCTTCTCTACCTGACCTGGGTCACTTTGCTGTGCACCGGAGCATGTGTGCAGGGGCATGCCCGGAGACAACTGGAGTGGCACAAGCAGCAGCAGCATAATATAGTGGCTTGGGAAACAAGTGCCACTGCATGTGCATGCTCGTTGCGATGTGCCTATGGGTTGCAGCTACATGAGCAATTAAGGCATCTGGTGCAGTTCATGCTGGAGTAAACTGCTCCAGGACACAGTGTCTACATGTACACCCAAAACAGCAGCAGTTTGAGCTGGGGCAGAGTAGCCCCAGGCTAGCAGCAGGCTTGGAGGGGTCAGCCCCAGCCTCCAGGTGGAAGAGGGGCTGGCTGGTGTATGAGAGTGCTAAAACGCAGAGCCTTGCAGCAGGCAACCCCTGCACTTAAATACCCTCATTCCCCAGACAACCCCTGTCAACATCTACATGTGCTTTGCTGTACTTAATCACTGTGCCACTCTACAGTTTTGCTGTATTTAATTAATCTGCTGTAAGATAGTACTGTCCCCAACAATACTGTCTTATGGCAGAGTTAACTTACTGCGACCTAATACAGGCACATGTATAGACAGTGACATTTTCTGCAGAGCTGATTAGTCAACTGCAGTAAAGTGTGCATGTAAGTGCACCCATTAGGGTGTTGTTAGAATAAAATGCCCATTTTAACAGACTTCTGTTTTCTGAGAACACTGTCTCTTACAAAGCAAACATGATACAAAAACTTGTTTTGTAATTAGCTCTTTGTTATAGATGCCCCACACACTCTCTCTCTCTCTCTCTCTCATCCTTATCCCCAATAAGGTAGAAATATTGTATTTTGAAATTAAAACTTGAACTACATTTTTTCTCCTTTACTCTTTAAGATGTATTCATATTATTTCAGAGTTTAAGAAGGGACACTACTTTGTTCCAAATTGTTTATTACTTCAGAGCTATTGAATTTGCCTCCTCCCTGTATCTATGTGGCCTTTTGCGTGGCCCTATGTGGCCCAAAAAAGAACTTTGGAACACTAGAATAGTAATACTGTATAATGGAAGATTGTATATTCTGCTTCCCCTTCCTAGCTAAGGAGGTTTAAGAGATTGTGGCAGGGCATGTTTGGGTGCCTGCCGCTTTAAGGCCAGAGGCAGGCAGCTACCAGGTGCCTGATGAGGGCAGCCATTTTGGAGCACTAGGTATATAAAGGCTGCAGTTTGCTGGTGCCAGCCCAGCCTGAAAGAGCCTGAATTTTTTTTATTCCAATTTTTTTCCAAAATTAAACCATAAAGCAGATTCAGAGCATAGAGTACAGTGTTTTTCTGATGCATTTGTTTTCATACATTTTGATAGTATTCAACATATTTACTGTTCCACACATTTAATAGTGTCTACCACAAGTGCTCCAGAATGTTCCTTTCATTGCAGTTGTATTGCTAATTATTTTCATCCTTTCTGTCATTAGGAATTGGGTGTTGCTCACAGTGATGCTTGTAACAAATCATTTTTTTCAATATTTCAGGGTTAAATATATGTTACAGTGCACACAATTTTATTCTTCATCACCACGTATTAATGCATAATCAATTAGAACTAACAAAGACTTTTTGCTGGCAGACTCCAAGCAAAATATTTTTTTTATGGAAACGCACTTGAAAAAAAATGTTGAGGAGGTTGCCTTAGGTGTGGAGGAAGGAATTATTTGGTTAAACTAGAAGGAAAAACTATGCTAAAAGAGCCAGTATCTTCCTAGTCTAGCACTTTTGGGGAAAAGCCAGTTCAAGTCCCATAGGTAGGGACCGATGTTATGAATATGGATGCCTACATCTTTAGGTGGGTGCACTAATTGGTGAGTATGAGAGACCCTAGGGCTCCTGTTACTTTAAGTAATGAATAGCAGCAGGGAAACCCTCAGGTGGGCTGCAGGGGGACAGGTATCTGGGGATTTACAGGCAAGAAGTGCCTATGGCAGCAAGCTATGTAGTAGTGGTACAAGAAAGTAGAACCTGGGCTGCAAAGTGCCTGTTTCAGGGCTAGCTGCTCTGTTATAATACTGCAAGATGGAAGCTAGCATAGGAGATAAGGCACTGCTACAGTGGCTAGGACACCAGCACCAGGCTAGCCTTGGGAGCAGTAAGCAAGCCTAATTAGGGAATACCTGCAGTTGACTCAGGGAAATCTCTTACTGGAAAGGGGCAGGGCCTAGGAGATATAAGGCAGGGCATGAGCCAGGGCACTCAGTCTGGCTGTGGAGGGAAAAGAAAAGGAGCTCTGCTGCATGATGACTGTTGCTGAATGACTACCTGAGACCTTGCCAAGCCAGAGAATAGCAAGTAAGGACCTGAGGGCTGGTAGTGGACCTGGAATAGAGGGATTTTAGTAGGCAGCCAATGTGCTTACAACTATTAAGTTATAGCTGGAGGGCTTATGTTTCTGCTTGAGTTCTGAATGGCTGTTTGTGTGGAAGTAGAAAGCGTCCCAGAGTGCCAGGTAGGCACATGAAGCTGGAGATTACTGGAGCAGGGTGCAAGCTTCAGTGTAGCCCAAGTGGGGCAGAGACGGGGCTAGAATGCCCACAGCCCAGTGAGGGGCAGTGGCTGGGGCCCAGGGACCCACAGCCTGACAAGAGCAGATAAAAGTGGAGGGAAAGCAAGGGTTGGGGACTGATAGTCCAAGAGGGGCAGAGATAGGGATAGAGAGCTCATAGCTCAAAGAGGGGTGGAGCTTCAGGCCAGGGTGCCCAAAGCTTAGGAGGGGAAAAGATAAGAGCCTAAGAGGGCAAGATAAAGGCTGAAGCAGAGGCCGAGAAGGCCGAGGCCTGGACAAGGGAGTGATGGCACGATGAGAGCTGCGAGGCATGGGCATGGCTGAAGGGGAGGTTGGAGACCGTGACTAGCCATGACAGATGCCTTGGGGCACATGCAGGCCAGGAGGGCTTAATGGAAGAGATTGGGATTAGCAGATTCAGAGAGAGAGGGAATCTGCTGGCGGGAATAGACCAGGGTTCACTTTAAGACCTGTGGGCAGCCTCACTTTCCAAATCTAATAGGAATACCAAGGCATGACCTGTGAAGAGCGAAAGGTTGGCATCTTAGAGACCAAGCAGAGCCGGAACTGTGTGGTCACCAGGGGGCATCACAGCCACCCCTGCAACAACCTGTTACAGTGAGCTATTTTGAGCACTGATCTTACCCATTCTGTTTTTCATGAAAATCAGCAAAAAGTCTCAGTTTACTCTGCACATAGATGAAAATACACAAATAGATTTTCAGTGAACAAGAATACTTTGAAATCTCAATGTTTGCCAGGCCAGGAACATTGCTAATATAAGAATTCTTGTATTCTGTAGCTGTTAAATTTGGAAATGATCCTTTAATTCACTAAATGAGTCCTTTTAAATTACTTCAAATAAATTATGAAGGCCAGGGCCCTTCTCATCCATCTACCAGAAAATGCTGGATCTGTGTTTCTTGGTGCTTAATCGTCTCAAGCAGGTTCTGATCCTGATGTCCAATCTTGACAGGCAGATTTCCACACCTGCACAGCACATCACTGAAAGCAACGGAGGACACAGATCCAGTTAGAGGACAGTGGCCTAAATCAACCCCTCAGGTACAATTGCAACCTCTGCAAGGGTTTTGCACTGCAAGAAATTATGACTCCAGGGAATCCAGGATTGACCTGCTATTGATTGCTGTTGTTTCACTTCATATCATATTGTGCTCCCTTTTGAGTTTACTTTGTGAAAAGTTAAATGTTTGTTTTATTTGAAGAGACTACAGACGTATTGAGAGCACCATTTATTGAGAGCATCCTGTTTCAGATGCAGTAAGACTGGTCAGAAGACCAAAAGCCAAGAAAAGCCTTTAGTTAGCTAGTAATATTTTGGTTTGATGTTGCTTGCACTCCAAATCACACTTTGTTCATACTGTATAAAAGCTTTGCTGCCTTAAAGTAAAATATTATTGTGAGGTTAGGAAGTGTCAGCTTGGTCCTTTTCATTTTAGCTGCCCAAGCCAAGAAGTGCTCCAGGGGAGCATTTTCAAGTTGCTCTGAGTGATTTCATACTTATCCATTTAATTATCTTCACTCACAATAAGCCCTGCTTTGTAGCAGTAGGCAGTGCTCTACCTTGTGCTAATTAATGAATTGGTTAATGGACAACCAGCAGAGTCACAGTATGCTAATTTAGATTGATCTAGTTAATTTTGTAAAACCTACTGATGCAATTCAAGCTGTCCACCACTTAGATCCTTATAGTACAGAAGCTGCTTCAGGTTGCCACTAGTGTTTGCTGGCAATAAAGCTACAGAGTATTAATAATTCTGAAATCCTTCACCTTATATACTTAATAAACTTGAATGAGGAATCGCATCCTTAAATTAACAGCAAACACAGAACGGAGAAGATGAACTGTATGCCCCATGGAAAGGAAATATACTATGTAAACAAACATCAGTGAATAAAATATAGACAGACGAGATTCCTTGGGTAAATCCAATATCTTTTATTAGACCAACTCAGATAGTTGGAAAATTCTTCTTAGCACGCTTTCAAGCACAAAACCCCTTCGTCAGGCTGAGGAAAGGTCTGCAGATGGTCTCTGCTCTTCCAGGATGGAGTGAGTTGGTCTGATAAAAGATATCAGAATTTACCCAAAGAACCTTGTCTGTCTATGTCCTTAGACCAACACTGTTACAGCCTACACCCCTGAATAAAAATATGATACTTATACACTGCGTAATTAACTCCTGGAGTTCATTGTTGTTGGATATCATTGTGGCCAAGAGTTTACTAACATCCAAAAAATCCCTGCACCTTTATCTAGATAATAATGCCCACAGCTAAACTGGACTCTTATTTTTAATAGAGTGGATGAAAACCCTCATGCTTTGGGGTATCATCCAGATACTTTTTTTCCATGAAGAATAATGAAATACTTTTCCTACAGCCAGATTCATTTATGATTTCTAAGTTTTTTGCAGCTGCCTCTGAATCATTTGATGCTGCTTACTTTGAGGATGCTAGACAGCAGGTTAAATGACTTGCTGGCTTGCTTTTAAATAGCTGTTGATGTGAATGTGATGTGATGTAAATGAAAAACCCTATTAACTATTAGAATTTAGATTATAATATCTGGCTATGAATTATTGGAAGCATTTAAGTTTTATTTGGCGCTCAGTTCCGGCTCTCTGCATAGCAGGTGCTGCAGCAGTGCTGATATGAGAATTTCAAAAAGGTTTTTCCTCCTCCCTCCCTTCCCTAGTCCTGAAAGGAGAAGGAAAAACCAGCAGTGCTGAGCTGATTTAGCTACACATGGCACAGCGAACTTCAAGAACAATTAGATGCTGCATAATGAATAATTCAGTGTTTTGTCACTTCAGGGGCTTCCCGCTCTGGCTTTACAATTTAGAACTGTTCCTCCTCCACCCTCTTTCTCTGTTAAAGGAAGACCCTAGCTCCAAAAGGCAGAATCCCTAGAGACTCTGCCTGCCTGCTTAACATGCAGGTGGCATTTCTGAAGGGTTTTCTGGAAGACCCCCATCTGGAGGTGTGTTTGACTCATTTACGCAAAAGGAGCTGTAAGGTGTATGTATACTATCCTAACTCATCCAAGCACTAGACATCAGAGGGGCTCTCCTATCAAATAAATGTTTTAGTTCCACCCCCCAATCCTCTTCTTTATTTGGGGAATAGGACGTGGCATAAAATTAAAGGGAAGTGGCGTTATCTGATATATGCAGACTACGAATGTTTTACAGCAGAGACTTTTTTTAGTCAGTAACAGCATTGTCTGATTAGGGAGAATGAGTAAGACATGAGCGAGCAGATAGGCACATACTATGACTACAAGCATGACACAGTGGATGACAGTTTTCTAATGCGTAGCTTTTGCAAAGAGATCTTTCTGTCCTTTTAACAGAGATTGCAAACATTCAGCTCTGTTTGTTTATATGCATGCACACACACATATATATGTACACCTCTGCACAAAAAGCCCTTTACTGTTCTTGCTGCCACTGTCATTAGGAACATTGCATTCAAGTGACAAAACACTAGAGTGAAGAAAACCTGCACTGAAAGAAAAGCTTTAAAATAGACTTTCAAGGACAGCCTATTGTGCCAGCTCAGAATACAACAGTGCTTTTAAAATGCCAGGGAATGCAAACCAATGCATTTTTAGTCTAGGGGTTTATTATTTCAGTACTAGAATTTCTATATAAATCACTAAATATTGAAATGCTGTACTCAGCCAAGTGTTAATGTTTTGGGATGACTGGGTTTTTTGGTTTTTTTGTCATTTGGCCCAAATTTCAATTCAGCACAAAAATGTTTATGCCACAGTGGGTGTTGTTATACACATGTATTTGCTAACTGTTATGCTCAAAAATTATTTTATTCTAGAGAAGGACTAGTCTTGCTGGGTCACTCTTGTCTTGCTGCAGCAATGGAGATGTCCCCTCATAGCTTGTGTTGCACAGGGGAAGTAGTGTGGATTTAAAGATAAGCCAAAACCACTGCAGAAATTGTCTTCTAGTTTTATATGTGTATTTATTTTATTTTATGTTTTTTATTTATGTTGCCCTTCCCAACAAAGGTTCAGGGTGGCTTACAATAAGAAAACATAACAACTTAAACACCAAGAGAGTGACAAGAGGACCTAGACAGCTTAGAAGAGAACTAGAACATAAAGATTAAACAGAGACCCTCCTCCCCAAGAAAATCTTGTCTTAGCTTTGTTTGATAAATGCCTACCCATATAGGAAGGTCTTGCAGCACTCCTGAACAATGTCCAGGCTTGGGCTCTCTCAAACTGTAAAAGGGAGGGAATTTTAGAGCTAAAGAGCAACTTCCGAGAATGACATCCATGCTACCTAAATGTTGCTGTTATGTCCCCCAGCTCGAAAGAAGTTACGCTCCTGTATTTAGCAAATTCACTTTAGTCCCAGACTGCAACACTCTTCCACTTACAGCTTTGCAGAGGTTTTCTATCATGATGAGTTTTCTAATTGTGCTCAGGTTGTTTTTCTCATTTATAAATGGCCTAGAAATGAAGCACCCCCATTCTCTTTCAGCACAAGATTAGATCAATACATTTGGCAGCTACACTGCTTAAACTCACAAGCTTTAAAAGCTCTTGCATGGCTTCACAGTGGGTTTCTGCATTGCAGAAAGTGGGCATATATTTACACAGTCTTGTTCGGTGGTCACTGAAGAAGTGAGCATGCTGCCTCCTTGTCATTTTGTCTTGTTAGTATGGATTTACAGTATTCCAGGCTTTCTGCTTTTAAAATAACACACTTTTTTTACTCAAAATCTTTTGAACAGTTCTGTGAAATAATTGTCTAATATTGCAGGCTGTATCTGAACAGTGACTATTTTTCCCAAAACACTTGCATCAAATACTGAACTCCCTGAACAAGAAGAGATGGGGAAGATGATAGTCCATTTACATAACATAACTAAAAACCAGGCAGAAGGCAGGGTAGCCATGCATCTTATACACTAACTGAATCAGAGATGCATAAGGTTTTATGAGCAAGAGCTCACTGTAAGATATGTGAATGTGTCGAATCTGCACTTGTAAATCTAAAGTTATTTTCTTTTACTTTTGTTTGGGTCTGTTAATGTCAATGAATGTATAGTTTTACTTAAGTTTACAAAAAAGTCTGTGCTTGCCAGTCTGGCAGCACTCTTTCCCTCATGCTTTGGGGTATCATCCAGATACTTTTTTTCCATGAAGAATAATGAAATACTTTTCCTACAGCCAGATTCATTTATGATTTCTAAGTTTTTTGCAGCTGCCTCTGAATCATTTGATGCTGCTTACTTTGAGGATGCTAGACAGCAGGTTAAATGACTTGCTGGCTTGCTTTTAAATAGCTGTTGATGTGAATGTGATGTGATGTAAATGAAAAACCCTATTAACTATTAGAATTTAGATTATAATATCTGGCTATGAATTATTGGAAGCATTTAAGTTTTATTTGGCGCTCAGTTCCGGCTCTCTGCATAGCAGGTGCTGCAGCAGTGCTGATATGAGAATTTCAAAAAGGTTTTTCCTCCTCCCTCCCTTCCCTAGTCCTGAAAGGAGAAGGAAAAACCAGCAGTGCTGAGCTGATTTAGCTACACATGGCACAGCGAACTTCAAGAACAATTAGATGCTGCATAATGAATAATTCAGTGTTTTGTCACTTCAGGGGCTTCCCGCTCTGGCTTTACAATTTAGAACTGTTCCTCCTCCACCCTCTTTCTCTGTTAAAGGAAGACCCTAGCTCCAAAAGGCAGAATCCCTAGAGACTCTGCCTGCCTGCTTAACATGCAGGTGGCATTTCTGAAGGGTTTTCTGGAAGACCCCCATCTGGAGGTGTGTTTGACTCATTTACGCAAAAGGAGCTGTAAGGTGTATGTATACTATCCTAACTCATCCAAGCACTAGACATCAGAGGGGCTCTCCTATCAAATAAATGTTTTAGTTCCACCCCCCAATCCTCTTCTTTATTTGGGGAATAGGACGTGGCATAAAATTAAAGGGAAGTGGCGTTATCTGATATATGCAGACTACGAATGTTTTACAGCAGAGACTTTTTTTAGTCAGTAACAGCATTGTCTGATTAGGGAGAATGAGTAAGACATGAGCGAGCAGATAGGCACATACTATGACTACAAGCATGACACAGTGGATGACAGTTTTCTAATGCGTAGCTTTTGCAAAGAGATCTTTCTGTCCTTTTAACAGAGATTGCAAACATTCAGCTCTGTTTGTTTATATGCATGCACACACACATATATATGTACACCTCTGCACAAAAAGCCCTTTACTGTTCTTGCTGCCACTGTCATTAGGAACATTGCATTCAAGTGACAAAACACTAGAGTGAAGAAAACCTGCACTGAAAGAAAAGCTTTAAAATAGACTTTCAAGGACAGCCTATTGTGCCAGCTCAGAATACAACAGTGCTTTTAAAATGCCAGGGAATGCAAACCAATGCATTTTTAGTCTAGGGGTTTATTATTTCAGTACTAGAATTTCTATATAAATCACTAAATATTGAAATGCTGTACTCAGCCAAGTGTTAATGTTTTGGGATGACTGGGTTTTTTGGTTTTTTTGTCATTTGGCCCAAATTTCAATTCAGCACAAAAATGTTTATGCCACAGTGGGTGTTGTTATACACATGTATTTGCTAACTGTTATGCTCAAAAATTATTTTATTCTAGAGAAGGACTAGTCTTGCTGGGTCACTCTTGTCTTGCTGCAGCAATGGAGATGTCCCCTCATAGCTTGTGTTGCACAGGGGAAGTAGTGTGGATTTAAAGATAAGCCAAAACCACTGCAGAAATTGTCTTCTAGTTTTATATGTGTATTTATTTTATTTTATGTTTTTTATTTATGTTGCCCTTCCCAACAAAGGTTCAGGGTGGCTTACAATAAGAAAACATAACAACTTAAACACCAAGAGAGTGACAAGAGGACCTAGACAGCTTAGAAGAGAACTAGAACATAAAGATTAAACAGAGACCCTCCTCCCCAAGAAAATCTTGTCTTAGCTTTGTTTGATAAATGCCTACCCATATAGGAAGGTCTTGCAGCACTCCTGAACAATGTCCAGGCTTGGGCTCTCTCAAACTGTAAAAGGGAGGGAATTTTAGAGCTAAAGAGCAACTTCCGAGAATGACATCCATGCTACCTAAATGTTGCTGTTATGTCCCCCAGCTCGAAAGAAGTTACGCTCCTGTATTTAGCAAATTCACTTTAGTCCCAGACTGCAACACTCTTCCACTTACAGCTTTGCAGAGGTTTTCTATCATGATGAGTTTTCTAATTGTGCTCAGGTTGTTTTTCTCATTTATAAATGGCCTAGAAATGAAGCACCCCCATTCTCTTTCAGCACAAGATTAGATCAATACATTTGGCAGCTACACTGCTTAAACTCACAAGCTTTAAAAGCTCTTGCATGGCTTCACAGTGGGTTTCTGCATTGCAGAAAGTGGGCATATATTTACACAGTCTTGTTCGGTGGTCACTGAAGAAGTGAGCATGCTGCCTCCTTGTCATTTTGTCTTGTTAGTATGGATTTACAGTATTCCAGGCTTTCTGCTTTTAAAATAACACACTTTTTTTACTCAAAATCTTTTGAACAGTTCTGTGAAATAATTGTCTAATATTGCAGGCTGTATCTGAACAGTGACTATTTTTCCCAAAACACTTGCATCAAATACTGAACTCCCTGAACAAGAAGAGATGGGGAAGATGATAGTCCATTTACATAACATAACTAAAAACCAGGCAGAAGGCAGGGTAGCCATGCATCTTATACACTAACTGAATCAGAGATGCATAAGGTTTTATGAGCAAGAGCTCACTGTAAGATATGTGAATGTGTCGAATCTGCACTTGTAAATCTAAAGTTATTTTCTTTTACTTTTGTTTGGGTCTGTTAATGTCAATGAATGTATAGTTTTACTTAAGTTTACAAAAAAGTCTGTGCTTGCCAGTCTGGCAGCACTC
>NW_005841859.1:3778760-3786334 GCF_000455745.1 Alligator sinensis | reverse complement strand
TCTTGTGGCTGGAGTCATTTGTTTATGAAAGCCCTATGACAAACAACAGTCATTTTATCACATCATCAGAAGTGAATCCTTTCTCATAAAACCTTATTCATCTCTGATTCAGTTAGTCTGTAAGATTCATCCCTATCCTGCCTTCTGCTTGACTTTAGACTATCATAGCTACCTACCATTCTATAACTAAAAGTGTTCTCTTGATGAAAGATTATAATTTTGCATTTTCATTATTTTTATATGTATCTGTGGCATTTCTGTGCTACATTCTGCAATATCTCATCTATGAAATATGACTCATACTGTGGAGGAGATAATGTATGTATGGAAGACTAGTATGAAGCCACGATAGGTAGAGATGAGACAGCCACATGTACCCAAATACTTCCACACTGACAAATGCACTGCACTTTCATATCATAATATTACTGCAGAAAAGGATTAAGAAAAAATGTTGATCTATCAAAATCTTTCCCCCTAATGACAGCTGGATTTTATGTTTGTAAGGTGTTGAAACATAACTATGTGATGGCATTAAATAGACACCACAGAAATCTCTAATGTAGCCATACTGATGAAAATATTTAACATCTCCAATCCCAATCTAGGGCTAGGGAATGGGTAGGAAAAGGAACAGAGCATTTTAGAACGTTAGTCATTTCAGTAAACTGACATTCTAATTTTAATATTCCATTAATATAGGGATATTTATTGAATTATGTAGAAAGATCAGCTTCTCTATAGTGAAGGTTGCAGCTGAGTTTTGATTACAATCTAATTTTGCATACCTCCTTAACGTATCTTTAAAGTCTTTTCAATCTCTCAGTAGGTAGGTTAGAACTGAAACTGAGGTCTAAGTTTTCTCCCAATGTGAAGTATATTAGACTAAAGGTATTTCAGTTCAAGTATAGATATTTTCACAGAAATATAAGAAATTTAACTTTTGCATACTTTTGGGAGGGGGGAGGAATGGGGAGATGAAGAGAATTAAAAGGTAGCTTCTAAGTTTCTTTTTTGATGAGGCTTGGTTTATAGAACCAAAATATCATTAATTCAAGACTAATATAAAAATATTTACATTTTGGGCTTTGAACTTTTGGAAATTTACACTGATACATAATTTTATGCACTGTGAATAGTCTCGAGTTATCTAAGAAACTGCCTATGGCTCCAGAATGAGGTCTAGGGTTGACAATTTGAACAAGGGAACTTGCTATAGTAAGATGAAACTTTTCTTTTTAGGAGAGAGAACTTTCCCAAAAGTCCATCTAAGACTGGAATGTGCTTCTGGAGTAAGTGAGGACTATACCAAACCAAACCTCCCCTCATTCCACGCCAAGTGCAGGGTGAGTTACTTTGACCATGCCTTCTGCAAGCAACATAATCAATTATGTTAATATCAGAAACTCTACTAGACAAGACGTTCTGCTCTTGCCTGGGAAAGTTGAGAAAATAAACATAGACCTATGTGCAATCACATACCTAATGCACTTCCTCAGGTGCCTCAGTAATGAGTATGGTATATGAATCTATATAGATTAGAATCATCCTTTTAAAATCAAATAATCAGTTCACAGTGCTTAAAGTTAAGCATTTGTGTTGAGTTTTTCCAAGATTGGAACCTTAAGTGAAGATCATGCTATAGGCTTTCAGCTTTGGTGACCTTAGAATAAGAGACTAATTAATGGCCAGGTGCTAATTAACCTCTAAGGCACCTTCACTTAGGAGTTGCAACATCTGAAATTTAGACACATTGCCCAAGGAGGTAAATTGACAGGGTTAGGCACCCAGACTTCCTGTAGAGTGATTGGGGAGACCTAGGTGCTTCCCAGGACTGATTCAGATCACCACTTTGTTCAGCAGGCATATGTCTATAGTGAGCTAATAAAGAATGCTAGGACTCACGTGTGTGTCTAAAGTGCTGTTCCTTCATGGAGCCTAGTCATTGACCTTGGGTCTGTAAGGGAGTTGCTTCCATCCTACTGGGATTCAGATCACTCACAGGGGAGACGCCTACCTCAGTCAGCATGCCTAAATGACAGTGGTGTTGAGTTTAGATAAAGAACAGCACCCTGTATTTACTCCTGGCTAGTGAGAGTCCTACTGCCCTTTTCTCAGTAGCCTAGTGGCAAAAACACTTGCCCAAGGAGTCAGAGACCTGGATTCACCTTGAAGGGGTTCAAAGCCTAATTTCCCTTTTTCCAGGAGAGGGCCTTACCCACCAGGCTCTGGGCTAGGTTGTGTAAAGACCTTGCCAATCCTTTCTGTTGCAGCTTGGCCACTGAAGCTCTGAAGTGTAAGAGAGCAGGCAAGTGAGAGCATGATTCTGTAGCCTAGTGGTTAGTGTGCTGCCCTGAAAAAAGGTGTCTTGGCTTTAGGTCCCTACCATTTGAGCCATGTATGCATTTTAAATTAGACAGTCATTGTTAAACAAAAAGGAATAAACCGGGAAGCAGGGGCCAGAACTCAGGGAGGGTTTCCCTCCCAGGTGACACCATCCTCACTGAGGCTATGTACAGACATTCGAACAGCCTGAGGTGGATTTGCACTAACTTAGGCAGGTTTTTCTAGGTCGACTAGGTAAGTTTGGTAGCGAACAGGACCCAAGTTCACCCATTGGTAGGGAGAGGGGGCATGTAAGCTGAGGTCAGCCGGTTGGAGGTGCTCATGCTCTGCTGAGTGCAGTCCAGTGGCTGGGCCATCTCTGATTGGCTGCCAGGCACGTGCCCCACTTTCCTTTTCAGCCACAGGCATCTGTCAGCTGCAGATAAGCTCAGGAGGCAGCAGTGTTGTCTGTTCCCTGGGTCTGCAACTGCTTCTGGAGGGATGGGGGTCCTTGGGTGAGCTCCTGCACACCCATCCAGGGACCCCCATACTTCCTGCAAGCAGGTGTAGTATTAGCGGGCTTCAGGGGACAGTTAAGCACCCCTCCCCTCATCATTGTTGGGAACTGTGCTAACTGCTCTGTGAGAGCCCCAGGGGAAGGGCCAGCTGGGTGTTCAGCTAGAACAGTTGAGCGCAGGCCATGTTTTAGTATGCCTCTCTGCGTGGGGAGTTTAGCGGAGGCCTGTTAAGGAGCCTGGGATGCTGGAGGACAATGCACTAACGCCTCAATAGGGAATCTGATACAAAAGGTTGATTCTCCAGACTAACCTAATTTGAGGTTAAGCTTGAGAGCACATCAATCTAGGGCTATCCTAGACTGGGTTTTACCATCTTTAGTCTGGATTATGTGCTCCAAACTTCTGTACAATTAAAGGCTTGATGCCTGGAGACATGCAGGATGCCTGCTCTGACACACTGTAATTACAACACATTGGAGCAGACTCAATTAATTAGCATGCTCCAGCAGCTTTGACATCTAATGTATTCAGCATCCCTACACTTCAAAATGGCAGCAGGGGCAGTTTAACTAGCTTTAGTTAAAGCACCCCCACCAACACTTTGAAGCACAGAATGCTGAATACGTGACACACTGCAGGCACTTTAATTAAAGCGCTCCCCTCCAGTATCCCCGGAGCATAGTTTACTGCAAAGTAAGCATGTGTGTCTACACGTGCACATGCTTACTATGCAGTAAACCTCACTAATCACGAGTAAATTTGCTACCTGCACATGCAAGTAGCAAATTTTACTTTTCATTCATAGATTTCATAGACATCAGGGCTGGAAGGGACCTCGGAAGATCATCGAGTCCAGCCCCCTGCTCAAAGGGCAGAAAGTCAGCTGGGGTCATAGGATCCCCGCAAGATAAGCATTCAGTTTGCTCTTGAAGGTGTTCAATGTAGGCGCTTGAACCACCTCCGGTGGCAGGCTGTTCCAGACCTTGGGGGCTTGGACAGTAAAGAAATTCTTCCTTATGTCCAGCCTGAAACGGTCTTGTAGTAGTTTATGACCGTTCAACCTAGTTGTCATCCCTTGGGGCGCTCTGGTGAACAAACGTTCCCCCAGATACTGGTGGTCACCCCTGATAAACTTATAGGTGGCCATCAGATCACCCCTGATCCTGCGCTTTTCCAGGCTAAAGAGCCCCAGGGCTCTCAGCCTGTCATCGTAGGGTCTGCTTCTCTGACCTCTGATCATGCGCGTGGCTCTCCTCTGGACTCTCTCAAGCTTCTCCACATCCTTTTTGAATTGTGGAGCCCAAAACTGGACGCAGTACTCCAGCTGCGGCCTCACCAAGGCTGAGTACAAGGGGAGAACGACTTCCCGGGATTTGCTTGAGAAGCATCTATGGATGCTTTTGATTAATAACATCACAGTAGCAGTTGTATAGATGACTGACTGGGAGCAAGTCTGCTCCTGGTCAGCTGTCCATCAAGGAGCAGGAGATTTCTCCCTGGCCCTGCTAGCTGCTTTCTGCCTCTACTATAGAAGCTTGGATGAGGACTACATCCCCCTTCCCCGACAGTGGGGAGCTCCAAGCACCCTGCTCTGAGATCATGATTGGGGAGCGGGGGCTGGGAGATCCTTATCGCCCTGTGCCAGTTCTATGGTTGTGGAGGTGGTGCTGGGAGATGAGGGATCAGGATTTCTAGCTGTCCCCTCACTCTCAGTAGGTATTAAGCACCTTAGAAGAAGGTGGGTGATACTGTACCCTACTGATGAGAATGAGGCAGGTAAGTTCATAGGTAAGTCCCTGAGTGGAGTGTATCCTTTGTAGCCTGCTTTTCTCACACTACACTTGATACTCTCAATTACCAAAGACCTCAGTCTCTCACACGGTAAAACATCCAAGCCTCAATTGTGCTTTCTATCAAGCTTCACTCATAAACTTGACTACATGTACACGTCACCTTACACGATGCACACAAGCCTAGTCATGCTTGTTTCCACGCACCTGTTTCTGCACACATGCACATGCCAATGCTCACACATGTACATGCTGAGATGGTGCCTCACACTGGTTTTTGTAGTAGTTGCCTCACACCACTTGCCAATCACACTCTGGTTCAATCATTGTTGGCATACTTCAGTGCATCAGTGTCAATCAGTAGTATCTTTCACATGGACCACTCACATCTATCACTACTACACAACTCATTAACATAGTTTTCCTGCTCTTTGGTTACATAACCATGTCTGAACTGCTCAGGCTCCCATCTCAAAAGTAGGTCATAGCATCATCAAGGTCAGAAATGTAGATGTTCCAGAGGCTTCCAACCACTGGCCATTCTACACATGCATGACCAGGTCAGGGCTTGTACTCTCTAAAAATTGGGTGATTGAGGCACATGGCGTGGAAAAAGCTGCAGGGATGGGACAGGTCTCAGCCCCCTGCCCCTCTAGGAGTGAGCTAGCTTCCCCACTGGTGCATTAGGGTAGGATGCTGGAACCTGCCCTTTCCCTGCACCTCTTTCCAAGTCCCCTGCCCTTTATTGGGAACCCAGGGCCAGGAGCTCCCTGCCCCTGCAGCAAGCAGCCCCTGGGGGCAGGGTGTAATGTCCCAGCCCCAGCCAGGAGATTGCTGTCTCCTGGCTCCCTGCTCCTTGCCCACCCCTGAGCTAGCACCTGAGCTAGCTCTAGGATCCCCCTGGTGGCAGCAGGGGCCTATTGCAGGGCCCCAGGAAGCAGGAGCAGTTTGCTGCCATTAGCAGCAAATCTGCTCCCTCTTCCTTACATGTGTAGATGCCTGCCTGAGAGTGTTTGTTTATTCAAAAGTAGTTTACTTGTGGGTAAACTGATCCCAGATCAAATGTATGTGTAGATGTACCCATTGTGGCTTAGGTGACCGAATTCTGTCAAGTTCCATTTAGAAGCTGATTAAGACCTGTCTCCAAATAATTTTAATCAAAAATACATTTCTAATGCTCTTTTATTGCAAAGATAATCCTGAAAAAATAACCTACTTCCTAGGGAATCTTGCTATGGCAGGGGTATTTTTGATACCCAAAAGCCTCTTAGAGCACTTCTAACATTTTTTTAAAGCTATAGTTTACTCAACTGACTAATGTGATCCAGAAACATTCAGTTCTCCTTCTCTAAGGATGAGAAACTTAACCTAGACCCTTCCTCCTTCCCCCCAAAACCACACATATCCCCAAGACTATAAAATCATAATTTCTTATACCTAGCTGAGAAGTGGCACTGTACTAGGTTGATTGAGCCTTTATTCTGGGGCCTTCTACATGAGGATTTCTATTCTATTTTCTTCACTTTGCTCTCCTCACTGCCTCCTTCAGAAAAAATATCACAACTTTCCGCCTTGTAGCTTTGGAGGATTAAATGGAAATCCCTGTGAAGCCCACTGATGCCATGTAATTGAGTGAGGGGAGGGTTGCTGTTGAACAACACGAGGCATTCCCTCATCAGCAGAGCCTGGCACCCAGGTTCTTATTTATAGAAAGAAAAGGGTTCCCTTTTACCACCCAAAAACTGTACGAAGGGGTCTTGGCATAAAGGAAAATCAGACTTTGCATGTGTTCTTTTCTCATTGGTGCCTGGATCTAGTGAATGAACCTGTTTTATTTGTGCCCAGGCATAGCATTCTTGCTTGGTCACTTGTCTGGCTTGCAACTGATTGTCTTTGATTAGAAGAATTAAAGCAGGTTTCCCCCCACCCCTTTTTTTTTTTAAAGTAATCTGCTCACATGAGAGAGCAATTAGCCATTTAATAATCCTATCAGTCCTGTGCTTAAATTACTATGCCTAGCTAGCAATAGCCCTGCTTCTAAGAACAGAATGAGCAGCAGCACAGCATGAATAATTTAACTCAGGTTTGCACTCCCTGTTTTCTAATCACAGGAATAGCACAGGCTCTACAGCCAGCAATTATTCCAAATGAAGAGAAGAAACGGTTAATGGATCCTGCTTTTTAAATCTATATTATTAATTCAAGGAAAGAAACAGCATGTACTATCTGATGCCTATGGAGTTTTGATCTAGGCTTGATGTCACACTGAAGTAAGTGGTTGCCATGGTGATTTCAGCATAAGTCTGAGTATTCCTCCATTTGAATTGTAAGGAGTGTTCTTAGGGAGGAAGTGCCCATCTGTAGTCAATGTCTATTGTTCTTGCTGTACCAAATGCCAGTCTTGCTGCAGACTGCAGAACTGCGTCATAACACAGCAGTATCAGCTCCTATGAATAAAGACTCCCTGTAGCACTAGATTTATCCACCCTGCCATTTTCACTGTCATTTGATTATCTGCTTGTATTTTCTGGCTGCGTTAATGCAGTCTCTTAGTACTATTATCATAGAATCCCTACGGTTTGATATCTCTCAAATCTGGACAGATCTCTCTGGGCTCAGTTGTTTTGCTCCTTGCTCTCTCCCTTTGATACAACACAGTCACCCTTAAAGTGCCAGCTTCTCCACACATTTTCTTTCCTCCCATTTATGAAATGGGAAGTCCTTGAAAACTTGAATGTATTTCATACCCTGCACATATTCATGGCACCTCAAGATGGCTTGAAACAGATTCTTGTATTCAATCATCATTGTTATTTGCCTAGTATACGTTCCTAGAACAAGGATTGGCAGCTTGGCACAGTCCACCATGATTATTGAATATATCTGTTTATTAACCAATTAAGTAATAAGCTAGCGTGCCAATGATGCACAAACCAGGGGT
>NW_005841859.1:3755639-3778729 GCF_000455745.1 Alligator sinensis | reverse complement strand
TGTTACCTAAATGCAACAAGATAACACTTTTTTTGTTTTTGCATTATATGTAATGATCTTAGGGTGCTTTTCTTTCTTTTGCTGTAGTAATGCACGTTACATACCAGTCAGAGAAATCAGGGATCTAACACTTTGAATGCTGTATATGTTCAAACAGTTGGCTATATCTAGGAAGGACCTAAACAGGCGTTTTTACTTGCATTATTTTAATTATTTTTATTCTTGTTAGATTAGACAAATCTTATAAAATCATTATTGACTCCTTAATGAAAACAATATCAAGCCAGACATCTGGAATAAACATTTCAGGCCAAATAGAGTTTGGTGAAGTTATAAGCTACTGAAAATGCTGGCTATGTCTGTGCTGAATTAGGTGGTGCAATAGTTCCTGGGTGCCTAGATGTTTACTTGATGCCTGTGACATCATGTTGTTGATACCCAAACTGATTAATTTAAAGCTAACTTGGACAGGTGTACACAGGCTGCAATCACACTGCAAATAGCAGTGTAGTCATTACAAAGTTTTTGGCAACTTTAGCTGTTGTTATTGCTAGCTACCTAATTGTGGTGATTTGCAGCTCTGTCAGGAAGGGCATGATGGTTTCATATTCAGTCCTAGAATTTTTTGGCATAGAAAATATTGAGAGAGCTGTATTCAGCATAGAGGAACATTTAGGAGAGTGGAAGAGTGATTTCTAACAGCTCCCACACATGTCATTTAGAGCTGTACAGAGAAAAAATATTGTACTTCATGAATTATTTCAAAATTTGTTTTCCTCCTGTCTTGCAGGCTGCTCCGAAGTAATGTACGGCAAAAGTCCTTGGGTCCCCAGCAGGGTAACGGGGGCAGACATCTCCCCTGATGCTAAATAATGTGGCATTCTTGGAGTTTCACCCAGAACTGTAAGCTGCTGAGGGGCTGTGTAAGTATTTTGATTAAATTGGTCAACTGCTGCAAAATGTTCCAATTGTGTTAAATCAGCAAATTCTGATGAAGAAATGTTTCCCAGGAATACTTCTGACTAACTCTAGGGGTTTTATCAACACCGTGATGGACATGCAGATGCTGCAAGACTTAGAACAGTATTTCAAACATTTGTGATTATGAATTTAATTATACTTTTGTCAAATTCCAGATCATAGAGAAGTATGATTTAAGGGAATCTCACCTTGATTTTTTAAAAGTCTGTTGACATCATGAGGGAAGAGAGAAGCTTGAGAATGGGTGCATCTAGATGTGTAATTGAGCAATAAACTCCAGAATAGTTCCTGCCAGAGTCAGCTTGTTCCTGCTTGTAGCATCTATGTGTCTGGGACTACAGCAGTTTGAGCTGGGACACAGCAACCCTGGGCTGGCAAGAGGCCTGGGTGGGGTCAACGTTGGGCTCTGAGTGGTGGTGTCAGGAGGTGGAGTGGCTGTCTGGGGCACGAGGATGCTAAAGTATGGGACTAGGCGGCAGGCAGCCCCACACTTCAGTACCCTTGTGCCCCAGCCAGCCCCTGTCACCATCTACATGTGCATTTCAGCACATGTAAGTACTCCGTCATACTGTTGGAGATAGTACTATCTTATGGCGGAGTTAATTTACTGAGCCCTAATACCAGTGCACACATAGATGGTGACACTTTACTGCAGATCTAATTAATAAAACACACATGTAGATGCACTCAGCGAGTGCGTCTACACCTGCACAGTACAGGTACATGTCTACATGTGCATGCCCGTACTGCACAGTAAATATGGCAACTTATGCTGACTAGAGCATAAATTTGATACCTGCATGATGCTGATATCAAATTTATATCAGATTAGTTACTGCACAGTAATGCATGTGTAGTTGCCTTACCATACAGTAACACTGTGTCCACACACAGCATCAATGCACTTTAATGCCTGCATATGTAGATGCTGGCTTAAACCTGTTTACTGACTTAAGTCCATACATTTAAGCCGGCATAAATGCACGTGTAGATATACCCAATAAGACTAAAATGTGCCTTATGGATGCAGAAACTGAAAAAGCAAATTAAAGCTCCAAAATATATGTTTTTTTTAATTTTGTTTTTAAGTCCAAGAACTTTATTTCCTGATATTTGATCTGCAATTTTGAAGTTTTTGTAGTTGGTCAGTACAAGTAGTAGGATTCAGCCAGAAGTGTAACAGGGTCTCTGTACCCTAGGCAGCAGTGGCACATGAGGCACTGCCAGCAACTGTGCTGCTGGCGATGGCAGTGTGGCCAGGTGCCAGGCTTGGGGGTTGGCTATTTTTGTGCCTCACCCAAAGGCAGTGCCACAGGCTGATGCCCCAGTTGTTCCCTACTCAATTCCTTTATTCAGCCCTACCTATACAAACTGTCCAGGCTCAATACTGGAGGGAAGGATTAGGGGCAGGTAATACAAGAAAGAGGCATATTTTATCCAAATAAGTTCTGGAAAGGAGAAATACAGCTTCTCTGGTAGTGCTGTCTAGTAAGTGGACTTCATTATCAATGAACAAGGTAATTTCTTTTCTTCCAAGTCTAAAAATACTCCCAGGCCTCCCAAGTATTTCAAAACCTGCATACTTAACGGCTCCACTCTTTGGACACTTCATTCCCAAAATCCCTATCAAGGGAACTGTTGAAGGGTCTGGGAACCAGCACTACCAGGGAGGTGGGTCATTGCATGAATGGACAGGAAACAGAAAGCCTTTCATCAGAAAGTCCCTGAAATTGACATAGTCATGAAGAACATGCTGATTTCAGTGCAACTGCACTTTCTGATAACAAAATTTTCCACCAGAAAATTTCCAGTCAGTTCCACTCTCCACTAGAGCTGGTTAGGAATTTTCCATCTGAAGGATTTTGCAATCGAAAATACACATCCTGCAAAAAAGAACGTTTTATCTCTAGTGAAAATTTTCACATTTGTACAAAGCTTGTTTCCCACAACTTTTGCTCCCCTTCTCTTTGGCAGCCATTTGAGCTTCTGAAAGCCCAAGTTACTGACTTGGGTGAAGCATATTAGTAGATTACTGTGGATCCAAGGTAGTCCTGTAAGTTCAGGCTTCCACATGCAGTTTACCAGGATGACAGCCAGAAATCTGGAGAAGCATATTTATTTTGGAAATACCAAAATGTTTCTATCATGTGATAATTTTGATATTTTCTACAATGAAACATGAAATTTCACTTCTGTGAAAAGTTTTGAATTTTAAGGGTTATGTCCTGAAAGTTAGTTTTCTTTTTTTAAAGGAAAATCACCATTCATAGAACAAACTTTGCTTCTTGAACAAGTTCACTCTTCTTCCACCTGGAGGAAGCCTGAAACTGGTAAGTCCAAAATTGTTGATTTTAAATGGGGGGAAAAAAAAAATAAGGGAAAGTCTAAATTCAGCTAATTAAATTGTGCTGCAAGAGTGTTTTTTCTGTTTATTTCTCCCTTGAGCTTAGGACATTTTACATCTACTCTCTGAATCCAAGGGATCACTCTGTACTTCTGATCACCCAGGGATTATTTTATGGTCTGGTCTTACAGAGCGAGCCAGAATGGCCCCTTCAACCAAGGAAGTACCCAGTTTACTTACTATTATATCAGTACACTGCATAGTTCATGTATCAAGGGCACAAGACTCTACAACACCGTAATGGCATGCTATGGTGTAGCGTCCGTTGACAAACTGTGACGCCACTGCTACATCACTGTAGCAACATGCTTGCTCATAGTGTGTTACTATGGTGATGTAGTGGTGAAAAATAACCGTGCATGGCTGGCACAGTGCAGTACGGGCTGTTATTTTGCTGCCTTTTAGCACTTCCAAAAGGATGTACTAAATGACGGCTTAATAACAAAGGCACCATACAGCCACGTGCAGATTCATAGATTGTAAGGCCGGAAGGGACCTCAGCAGATCATCAGGTACAGCCCCCTGCACCAAGCAGGAAAGATAACTGGGGGTCAGGTGACCCCAGCATGGTGACTGTCTAGTCTCCTCTTGAAGATTTCCAGGGTGGGTGATTGCACCACCTCTGGAGGGAGCTTATTTCAGAGTCTGGACACCCTGACTGTAAAGAAGTTTTTTTCTAATGTTGAACCTGAATCAATCTTCCAGGAGTTTGTGGCCATTACTCCTGGTTTTTCCCTTGGGTGCCCTGGTGAACAGTTGGTCACCGAGCCCTTGATGTACGCCCTTAGTTGATGTGTCCCAAGAGACCCATTGGAATAAGTAATGTCTTAGGGCCATATTTTATTAATTTTCTTGAAGGAGCCTAAACATGAAAAAACCTTCCATTTTTATTACCTTTCACTGTCTATGAGGTTAGATGGTTCTGAAGGGAAGAACAAATATCCTCCTTCACATTTATCTTTAGCCTGAGTTACAGTGGGGAATAGAGAGAGAAAGTGGGAGATCCTTTGTCCTCTGGTGGGAACATAGAGAACTATTGTGGCAACACCTCCAAAAAACATTGGCATTAACACATGCTGCATAGAAAAGAAAATAGCTGGAAAGATGAAATTTTTTTCTGTTCCTATTGTTGTTGCTGCTATTATTGAACATGTTTTATAATAGTTATCAGAAAATACGGTCATGATCAGGGGATGCCTTACAAATGGATAAAACGTCATGGCCTCTGTCATGAAGGATTTATATTCCAGGGGGATGTTCATAAACTTTGAGAATGAGCGTAATGTTATCTGATTCCTCTTGTACTGCAAACTGTTGGTTCTTCAAACTGTTTGTCATTTTAAAGATGTTCCCCTAAAATGGTGTTCTATAACCATCTTTCATGCAGCTATTCCCCTACTGTAATCCTAATGTTAGGTGACTGATTAACCCAGTAAAGGGCACCACAACAATTTCCTCAGGAGAATTTCTTTTGTGTACTATAGAGGCTTTATGCTTATGTCTTTATTTCTGTCTGCCTGTGCATAGAAGTATTGTACATGACATTAATGAACTCTTGCAGTAAAATATTCTTTAGTGGTTTTGAAATGTCAGAGTTGGAGTTTTAGGTGTATCCCTTGGGAATAGGGTGTTTTGATGTTATAGTCTTGGTTTTGAGATTAGTCTTTGAATCAGAGAATGATTAAGGGGTTGGGCGGCAAGAAGACCTATGTCTTAGAATAAGATACAAACTGTCTTGTCTCTTGGCTTCTCCAAATCCTTTCCAGTCCAGTAGATTTCATTCAGAGTTAACCTTCCTTCCAATGAAATAACCAAGTCAATCCTGACAATTGGGCCAGATGGGAAGATGTATCTAGGGATTTGGAGATAGAGGCAAAACTCGACCCTAAATTATGATGAACGGCAGCTTTGTAATCAACAGGCATGTGTATGCATGTTAAGGTAAGTATATACTTGCACAGTATAGGAACAACAAAGACCTAGATTTATATAACTATACTTGTATGTAGTTAACTAAGTGACCTTAAATCCTAAATTTATTAGGAGTGTAATTAACTGAGTGTAATAGTAGTATAATGCAAGGAATAACAAAAAAAACCCATTTTTTATTCAATTTGGGCTCAGTTCCTCTACCCCAGCAATGGACAAGCCATCTGGAAAGCCTTACGTGAGCATAGCAAGAAAGAACTCTTGGTAGGATGGGTACCTTTTAAGTAGAGAAAGCTGGATTGTTTGTTGCGAATATAAATCTTTATCCCATATTTAAATAGATCTATAGAAAACAAAGCCTATGTTGTCAAAGTTACTCAGTTTGTGAACAAATCTCAAAATACGGGATGTTTTCTAGTTGATGACTTTCTTTTTATGGGATGTGAGTTTTATAACAAGTCACATAGCTTTTGCTCAGTGATTGGGTAACCAAAGCTTTTATTAAAGGAAATTAGCAAATAACGAATACAGGATGCTTTGGTCATGTGTGGATGAATATTTGTACAAACACTACTCATTCCTGAAATAATCTACACATGCAAAAGCATGCTTGCAGAGTGCTCAGGGTGGGTACAAAACTATTTTGAATTACAGAGTTCTTCAGAATTCTAAAACCGTTTTTCAAGATATGACTAATTCTGGTCTTGAAGATACCATGTGGGCCTGAACATAGAGTGAAGGGAAAAATTGGGGTATTTTTGTGATTAATCTATGAGAAATAATTGCTATTAGCTTCAGCATTCAGTGGTTTTGAGGATAAGTGTAGCAGGGTTAATTAACTTCAGAAGTCAGTCATTTCTTCATCTACTCCATTACAATGGCTCTTATCCTTTATTTTACCTACTGTGCAATATCATAATATGATTTTTCTATCCAGTAGTTCAGATAGGAGTCCAATTATCTATTTTAACACCAATTGTATTCCTGGGGCTTTATTCTACTGAGGTCAGTGCAGCTGCAGTAGCATAAAAACTGGGTAAGCAGAGTGTAGAATCAAGTTGGAGGGTTCTGAGATGAGTGAGTGGTCTTCTCACCATCTGAATGCGTAACTCAGTTTACTACTTTGGATCCAGGCCTAAAAACCTGTATGTAGGATTTTAGTGTATTTGCTGATATGTGGAAGCTATTCCTAGTACGGTATTACAGTGGTGGAAGTCATGCAAAAAAAAAAAAAAAGGGGGAGACAGAAACCTGACAGGTTTCTCTGTCTTGTTCATTAGCTTATATTCCTCTAGCCAGATTCTGTCCCACTGTTTATAAAACAGCTTGTACATCTTTAATGATTTTATCAAATTGGTTCTATTAAGCTGTACAGCAAAGAGGACTGGCTCACAGGTCCCTAAACAGACAGACAGAATAGGATACAGAATGTACTTTAACTTCAGTACAATTCAAGTTACTACATAGTACCTCCTACTCACCACACTTCAGTGAGTCACAGCATGCTAAGCATAATTATTTCTCTTTCTTTAAAGTGTTCTGATGCTAATTTTCTCATTTAAAATGATAAATGCTATATTCATTTTTTTAAAAGGCCACAAAATCAGCTTGCTGAAAATATATAATACTGTAACAATATAATTTTAACTCATTCATAAATCCATTTTTCTGGTTGTTTTACACTATTCTATTTTGCATTATCCTTACATACGTGTTCTGCTAAAATATTGGTACAGATGCTATTAGTATTTTTTGGCATCTCTTTCTTTATGATTAGATTACATATTACCACATTTGAATAAAACATCATCTTCTAGAACTGTTGAATTACAGTGCAGCTCTTGCCTTCTTCTAGAATTCTGGCTTCAACTGTTTTTTTACAGCTGTGCTGACTACTTTTGGGAGTTCATCTAAGATTTGGGCATTACGGGTAGAGTTCTGGGGGAAGGGTGTGATATATATATTTTTTTACTACTTATTTATGGAGAATGCAGGATATGTATAAATTTTATAGAAGTGGAAACCAAGGACTGATTCTCCCTGCTCAAATTGGGCCCTAGTACAAGATGATGTTCTTCCCACTCTTACTAGTAACAGCAAGTGTTGTGCAACACAAATTTCAGCTTCTCTAGGTCTGGTCTTATTGAAGGGAAAAGCTCCCAAGTAAGTTGTGAAATGTTCTAGATAAATAGTCCTTGTAAATTAGGAAGAGGCCACAGAAGGAGTACTAGCCCTCAAGTAGCAAGAAAAGTGGGGGCCTAAGTGGTTTTGAAAGAGGATAAATTCAGTAATGACTGGACAGATATGGAATATTGGATTTAGACTGCATTTTGAAATAAAATGGGATACATATTAATCCATGAGTATCCAGAAGGTTTTAGCCATTCACTTCTGATGTAGACCTCATCACAAGATGCAATGATTTCTGAGACATCATGGCTGGACTACTGCAAGATTATCTACCCTTGGCTAACCTTAAAGAAGGTAAAGACGTTCCAGTATTTTCCATTAAAGGTTTGCAGACCAAGAAGAGCATATACCATCTGTATTCCTTATTCCAGGAGTATCAAACGTGACCCGCAGGTAGGATCTGGTCTGTGAAACTGCTCTGTCTGGCTCACTGGGCTATTGGCAGGCCACTGGAAGTTGGGGAAGGGGACAGGACATGAACTGCCACAGGATTTGGGGCCCTTTGGTAGGGAGTCAAGCTCACTGCTGCTGCCTTCGACCATTGCTATGCACATATTTTATCTTCCCACAAAATAACTTTTGCCAGCCGACCCTTCCAATCTCGGGACCCCTTGCTGCTTCTGGACAAGCTACTTCCTCTGCACCCCTCATTGCTCCAGAATTCTCACTGTTGCTGCTGCCAAATCCCTTGTCACTACCAGATCCACCACTGCTATTGTGGCTTGCTGGTCTTTTGCGCTGGGCTGGATCCAGCCTGTGAGGAGCCCTGCAGTCTAGAACTGGACTGGGGCCCAAGGTACGTTTGCCATCCCTGACATTCCTTCTTAACTGCCAGTTCATGTGTATTAATCAAAACACTGTTTGTGACCTACAAAGTCCCAAACAGTTGGGGATGCTCAGCATGCTCTTCTGATTAGCATTCTAAGGGGATTGATATGATAATAGAAATCAAAGGTTCTGTATTGTAGGCAGAACCAATATTTTGTGTTGCAGTTGAGGCTACTTGTGACAAGCAATGAAGGTACTTGCTCATTTGTAATCTGCTACTGAACCATGACGTTTCCAGTCCTCATAGATATGATCTACTCCTCCTCTTTGTCATCATCATTCATGGGTTCTATTGCAGGCTACTTATAATGTTCCCAGATGAACCATCATGTTAAAGCAATTCTCTCCAAATTCATGCTATCAGTACTATTGCTTTGAGCAATCAACAGCCTATGTTCTAGTATTATATGTCCCTGGGATTACTTATTTTCCTTAATTATATTTCTTTTTGGACCTAAATCTTTTCAGAGAAGCTCTGAGGCCTTTGGACAAACATTTGGGAGCACAAAAAAAAAAAAGCAGTTGTCTAATGCTATTCTGTGAAGAAGCAAGTAAAGGAGGAGGCAATTATTGTGATTCCATACGCAGCGGTCAGGTCCCTTGTACCTCTACAGCACTCCATTATTTGTTGCAGATAAACTTTCAGCGTGAACATATGTGAACAGTCCTCTTACTCAAGAGTTGAAGTGATAGGGATTTTTTGCAATATCTTTTATTGGACCAACTATACAGTTGGGTGAGTTTTTGGACAAGCTTTCAGGCATCAAGTGTGATTTTTCCCAATCTGAGAAAGAAATCAGTGCAGGCTGAGATAAATATCAGAGGAAAGGCTCTATGCAAATACAAACAGTCTGCTTGGACTGATAGTGGAGGACTGTGAACTAGGAGCCTTTGTAAGACAGAAGTGCAGTAGAATAGGCCATCTAGCTAGGGGTAGAGTGAGACGATCTAAGAAAGTCTGTAGTCATAATCTATGAAGGTTATTATGAGTGGTCAAAAATCACTTTCAAAGTCCAGATTATTTTTGTCTGTCCAGTAGAGGTAATACTTTTTGTTCCCAGGCCTGTCCTCTGGAGGTATTTTGTAAATTCCCCTTGAGCTCAAAGATTGTAAGGTCAGAGAAGAAGTGGTGGTTCTGTGAAAAAATGTGCTCCTTCTGTGGTCCATATGTCTGTCTTTTATATTTTTCTGTCAGAGTTCATGTTTGGTGCATAGTTCCTATAAGGCATCTGTTACACTGGATGAGATGCATCACATGTGTAGGATCTGTGGACTCTGATGGTTTTGCTGTGAGGGGGTGTTTACTGTTGTGGTACTGAGAATGTTGACAGTTTTTACAATTATTGTTGAGGTAAGGTTGTGTCCCATTTAGAGTCTGTGGATCAGAGCAGAGCTTGCTTGTTTGGGGGTTTCTTGAAGACCAGGAGTGGGCTTTGGGGCTTTCTTGAAAACCGAGTAGGCTTACTCCTGGTCTTCTTGAAGACCAGGAATGAGCCTACATAGATGGGAACCTGAAAGAAGTATTATCACACCATTCCAATTCTAGGCTATACAATCTATGTAGAACAGGTATCTTGCAGGTTTGATGTTACAATTTTCTAACAGTTCTTCTTCCAGTTGGCTTATAAAGACGTTGGCCATCTTTGTGTGCATAATTGAGCCCAGGGTTTGGAGGAATAAGAGGTTGAAAGTAGAGTTGTTGTGGGTGAGGATACAATGGGTGGCTTCTGTGATGTGTTATTTGAAATCTGAATGTGGTCCATATTGTAGGTATTTCAGGCAGGCATTTCATAGAAATTAGGGCCTGGAAGGGACCTTGTGAGATCGAGTTCAGCCCCCACCCCAGGCAGGAAGTCACCTGGTATCAAGGCATTTAAGTCTACGTGGTGTGAAATGTTGGTGTGTAGGCCAGCCATGTCCATGGTTGCCAGTATGGCCTTCATTCTTAGAGCTAAAGAAGGGCATTTGATGCCTCAAAGCTTGTCCAACAGCTTTCCTCACTATATATAGCTGGTCCAATAAAAGATACCACAAAAAATCCTTGCCTCAGATATTTCCTGGACCATCACACCAGCAACAACAGTCCAACCCAGAGTTAAAAGCTCTTTACTGCATGTAAGCTGTTCTGCAATAACTGCCTGCATGCATAATTTTACTCTAAGGTAAGGGGAAACAAACTCATGGTAACTTACCTTTCTTTGAGAAGTGCCATTTTTAATATCTTAGTGAAGGTCTACAGTATATATGGCAATGCTTAATAACCCGTATACCAATCCATCTTCTCATGCATTAACAGTGCCATCTTTGCAAACTTACAAAGTGCCAGACTTGAGGTTGATCTCATAATCTTAACTGTATCCAAATCTATATACATCAAAATACAACAAGATATTAACTGGGACATGTACTATATCTAATAGTCTGTGATTAGTGGTGCAACTGCAATTAGATAATTGATGGCTATACCATAAGAGACAGAAATTAAGAACATGCAACACCCTATTGAAAGAAAGATATTAAGAATATGTAGGCAACTTTTATATGAATAAGTGTTGTCCTTACATATATCCTTCCAGAGAAAAAGTCTCTATCCTTTTTTCCACCCAGAAATTGGTTCTTCCTTTTTCATGTGCTGTGTTTTACAAAGAAATCAAGAAACCATATGTTCTGCTGCCCATCCTGTGATCTTGACTGCTGCTCTTCTTGGATCATGTGCAGCCATAGCCTTTTTTTTTTTATTTACTGTTTTCCATGATTCTTAAGATCATCTCAGACTCTTTGATGGTCCTGATTAGCCAACCTCCTTGTTGCTGAGGTGCCCAGGAAGTTTACTGCTTTCTCACAGGAGAATAGGGCCTAGCAGAAGAACTGATATCAATGGTGGTCCACCAAAGCATTGATGCTTATTAATACCACAGCAGTGGCATAGCAATGGGGGGGGGCAGAGGGGGAGGCCATGCATCAACCTGGGGGGGTACCAGCTGGGTCCTCCACGGGGCACTCAGTCCCCTGAGGGCCTGGTGGCACTTCCATTTTTGCCACTGGCACTTCTGGTTTCACCACCGGCATTTCTGGCTCAGCGATTGGCTGCTGGGGAACCCCCGCCCCCTCCCCCCCTTAGCGATTGGCCGCAGACGGGGTGGGGGGCACAAATGTAAGCATTGGCCTCTGGGTGCTGGAGATCCATGCTATGCTACTGTACCACAATAACACAACAGGTTTATTAAAATATTTGTTTTATCTGATTTTATTTTTTTAAATGTTCCGATTCCCTTAAGTTAGAATTAAAAAGAGTTCTAATTTCATAATGGCATCTGTGAGTACAATATTTTAAACAGTCTGACATTTAAGAAGCCATGTTCTTTCCCAATGCACAATTCTCCACTTGTTTTCAGAGTGGTGTTAATGTACTGGTTAGTAATAGCAGACTGTGTTTGAAGTAAGGGTATTAGCCATTCAAGATCAAACTACAGTTAGGCTGATAGACAGCATACATGAAAGCTTCCATCCTTTATTCTTACTCTTTCCTTTTAGAATGCAGACCACATTATAAAAAAAGGCTGCCAGGTATTGAACTTTCTAGTGGAGTCTTTCCAAGCAATGAAACCACTTGGGGTGCAGCACTACCATGGATCAATGCTGTGATTCAGTAAAACTAAACACTAGCTGGTTGATATAACTACACTTTGAAGCTGTAAGTTCCTTCAATGCTGTTGACATGAGCTAGACTGAAACATCACAGCATAATACACTGATTCATGCGCTTGGAGTTTTTACTGTTATCAAGGCTGTAAGTTAGCCTGCAAGCTCCTTGCTTATCAACCTAGAAGTAAATCTAGTGTAGTAAAGCCAGAAGGTTTTTGGGATTTTTTCAGCAGCCTGGATATTCTTGCAACACGAGTAACAATAAGTACAGCAGCCAGAGAATGAATGTGAATGTAATTAATTTAATATAGTAATACTAATACTTTTACTTAAAGAACATAAAAATCTATCCTCAGTCCCAGATTCTGTCTCTCTCACATGGCATGGAAGGAAAAAAAAAACTATGTTTGAAAGCCATTTTATATTCAAGCAACATAAGCAAGATGTGTGAGGGCAAAAAAGCCCATAGATATATGAACTGTGCACATAAGGGTTTGTTATGGAGTAAAGAACCATCTTTTCCTTTACTTTTTTATGGATGTGCCTTCCATAGTTGATGTATACCTCCCTTTTCTACAGGAGGTGAATAGGGAATGAGTAGAGGTTTGGCTTTGCTACCTCAGTGAACTGACCTGTGCAGCTGAGCTGGCACAAATAGAATTGGAATGAGTATTAGCCAACAGTAAATTACTTGTGGAAGTGAAAGCATGCTGATGGTAACATGCAACAAAATAGCACTCCTTATGTTAGTGACCTACTCAAACCTCACTTATTTTGGAAGTTATTTTTAGCCTTTCTTGGTCCATAATATTGTTCCTTCTGGAATACCAAACTGTGTTAGCTATGAGTATGTTTGAACATATTTGGCAGCTTTTGCCTAAGATCATTTTGCTTGATGAATGTAGGATGTGATGCCCTGATGTAGTCAGCACTGTGTAACAAAATAAACCTAAATGCATTCATTTAGATATGATTTGAGACTACCCTGTGATAAAAAGGTGAGCATTGAAAATAGTAGCAGTTTTGAATCATGTTGTAAATAGATGCAGTATATGTTACAATAATGCCTGTACAAATGTATTTGAAAACATTCACCATCTTACATTTGTAGAGGACTAAATTGTGTATTTCTCTTACATTAACTGTGAAGAAAAAATTCTGTTCTTAATTTTATTTTTGCTTTATGTATGAAATAGCCTGCTCACTTCTAGGGACTAAGCAACTGTGTTTGGCTTTTGTTCTGGGCTTGTGGAACATGCTGATTAGCCTCACTCTCAGAAGAAACAAAGGGCTTGCTTCTTTGGTATCCAACTGTAGTGTGCTGCTGTGGAGGCAAACTTTTCATAAACCAAGTGTAACTAGCTGATTGAACTGGATTTTACCAGCTTTATGAGTGCTAGATTGGGAAAAACAGTCGGAGAATGACAGTGAGCATAGTTTCCAATTTCTAGCTGTAACTGTTAGTTGCTTCTTGGTTTGCACTTTATATAAAATCTAGCTAGTGAGGAGGGATGACTTTGTGATAAGTTTTTCAAGCAAGTTTTGGAGGTGTTTGCTCAGAAGATATTTCTCTCTAAATTTCTTTGACGTCATTAGGGACCTTCTCAATTTGTCATTTTATGGATTTTGCAGAAATTGCAAAATAGGGCATTGTTCGTGAAATCCACAACCCCTCACAAAAAACAAAACAAAACCTAAAAATAAAATGCAACCCACTTTGTGGGGAGAGGAATGCTGGCACAAAGAAGCAGCCAAGATGGTGGCTGCCCCACCCCTTGCTGCTGACTGGCCAAGAGAGCTGCCCATCATGTGGCCCCATCCTTGCCACCAATCAGTGGTGAGGGGCAGGGTTGCATGATGGACAGCCCTCTTGACCAATCAGCAGTGAGGTGTGAGGCCACCAGGGCTCCCTGGCCAATCAGAGTCATGGGAGGGACACCACCATGATAAGCCTGCAGAAATGGTGGCCAGCCCCACAATCTACCCATGAAATCAGCTGCCTGCCCCCTTAATTTTGGTTGGTCCCTAGTCATCATGTATCTTATCTGTTGTTTACATGGAAATTTTGGCATTACTTAACTATTTCTCTATGCTGTACAATATATTACCCTATAAAAATGCCATTTGTGATCTAGTGTAGATGATGAGAATGCTCTGATGAATGTGTGGAGAGATGAAGATGGATAAAATGAGGTATACTTACATCAGAGTATCGGTGAAGATAGTGGAGACATCTAAGAAACTACAAGAGAGAAAACTGTCATGGTATGATAATGTTCAAATGGGTCCAGAAGAATACATGGGAAAAGAAGTTTACTAGAATGGCACTACCAGGGAGAGGGAAGAGGAAGACCCAAGATGAGATGGAACGATATAGTGGAGAGGGACACTAGAGAGAAGGAGTTGAAATGAGAAGATATGTATAAGCAAAGCTGAAGAACAGCCAGGATCTGCATCAGTGACCCCATTTAGACAGGACAAGCAAGTGAAGAAGAAGAAGATATAGTGATGTAGTATAAGTATACCATATGTCAGTGCTGAGGTGTCTGCCTAACAAAGATATTTTAAAATTATGAAAATAACTTCTTCCTTAATCATCACAGAGACAGATCAACAAATTGTATCTGCTTCTGAAATTATTTTCATATTCAAAGGTTATTTGCAATTAGGGAAATGATGGAAACATAAATGGGGAGAAAAATATTCACATTTTATATACCAGCACAACAAAATCTCCACCAGCATGCACTTTGTCTGTGTGTCTGTCTGTCGATTGTATGAGAACTGACCAGAACAAATTTACTCATAGTGATTGGCAGCAACTCGGGTGCTGAGCAAACAAGAAGAAAAAAGGGAAAAGTAAACATCTGAACTTTGGAAGACAGCAGTAAAGATGAGACCAGTTTGAGGCATAGCTGATTCCTTATGATACCGTATTCATGGAGTTTGTAGACAAGAGCCAATGAAAGCAGAGACTTCTGCAGTAGTAAACAAGACTAGGGTTAGTCAATTCGCATCTAAACTAAGCTCAAAAAAGTTCATTTGTAAAGAACATTATCCAGAGGGAAATGTTTTAGAGTTTCCTTTTGTAGCAAGAATTGAACCTTGTGTTTCAACAAAAGGTTGAAGAGACAAATTGATCAAGATTCTAAATGTTTCCTATTGCAGCATTTAGCCTTTGTGTAAATGGCTGCTGTCCCGGATCCCACACAATCTAAACAATAGGGGGACAAGATAGGGAGGAAAGAACAAATTAAAAATGGAGGGTAAAAGCAATAAAAGGAGAGAATAGAATGTAAAGGAGGTATTGAAAATGGAAGAAGAAGAAAGCAAATAGGGAAGAAAACTAAAATAAGGAGAAACAAAAGGGCAGGGAAGTATCAACAGTTAAACAAGATGAGAGGGGATAGAGAGGCTAAAAGCAATGCTTCTTTTACTGGCTGACACAGCATCTGCACTTCAAGCAGCTGTACTAAGCTTATAATAGTTGGAAACGCAAGTATTACCTTTTTTCATACATACATTTCTTCTTCTAGGTGGACAGAGGTACTTTTAACACTGGAAGACACATCACATTAACATCCTCAGTTTTGGTTTTATTTAAGTCTTTTTAAATGCAACTGAATTAGAGTTATACCTAAGATCAGTAAGTGAAACCACGATGTGTACAGTACAATGCAGTTCTTGGGTGATTGAAAGCACGTTGCTTGAGGCTTCGTACCTCTAAACATACCTTGGTATCTGTCTCGGACGGCCAGAGCTGACTTGAGTTGCGTTAGAAATTGGTCGTACGTTAGGGCGGGCTGGTGAATGGAGAGGCAGACACAACTTATCGGTTGCAAAAAACTTTACTCACGCCGCTTGTAATCACGACGCAGGTGGTCCGGTCGTCTGAACAACCACACGAGTTGTTCCAGCTGGCGGGGCCCAAGCCAGTTAATCCGTCCGCAATTTGAAGCCGGCGGGGAAAGGGGTACGTCGGGGTTGCGCTCAGCGACGGGAAGAAAGATCAATAGGTGATCAGTCTATCGATCGGCAGCCGCAAGTCAGATAACTTCAGAGGCACTCTGCAGCGTGCTCAAAGCTCTTCGACTTGGGCAGAAGTCGCGCGGAATTTTAAACAGCTAGCGAAAGAAGAAATGCCTCCTTCAAAGGAAACTGCAAAATGGCGGGAACTCTCTCCTACACGCGGGTTCTCAATTGCAGCAGAACACTCTGCCGTGCAAAGGAGCTCTCATGTGGCCAGGAAATTCCATAGTGCCGAGGCACCAAAATCACTGGGTCGTGACAGTATCCAATAGTATTTCTGAAGGACAGGGGTTGAGGTCATACACCATGTACATGGGCTGAAGGGTGGGTACAGAAAATCTCACCCCCCTGCAGCATGTAGTATTAGAACCTCAACACTTAATATATTCTCACTGTGTAAAGACTCCTTAGTAATCATGGCCTTTCCTTGCACATATTCTGTTAAGACATGTGCTGCCTGAGACAAAGGCTTTGGCAGAATTGCTAGCCCATGTGCACTTTCTGTGTATATCCATGTATACTGCTCAATATGCCATTTTCAAAGGCTCATAATGTAGTCTAATCAGAAGCTCAGAACCAATTTTCACTTCAGCAATTTAAGGCACCTGTCCTGAGTGACAGCTTTTTCCAAATTCTTTTTCATTTTCAACCAACATGTACACTTGGAGATTAAGAGTCAGATTCACTGTGAAACTTTGGATGTTATTCCAGAACTACAAGGCACAGTAACTGCCTGGCTAAAGAAGACTTACTTTGTGGACTCTTTTAGTAATTTAGGGTTTAATCCAGTGACCACTGAAGTCAATGAGCATTGGTTTGGTCCTTTAGGGAAGACCTCTCTCTCACCTAGTTGTCAACCATTGTGTTAGCTTGAAACTAACCCTGAATTAACCAACTACTGTGTAGGAATGATTCTATTGCCCCTTTCTAGGTGCATAATTACCCCAATAGGGACAGATTTGATGTCCAAAAATGTGCAGTCATGTCCCTTTCTACTGCAGGGGGGGCAGTTACACACCCAAAGTTGGCATACTTTGGTCACCCACAGGGTGAAATGGAATTCTGCCCTGCTGTTTCTGACACTGCAAACCATGACCTCCCAATCTGGCTAAACAGGCACCTACTCCTTATCTGGATATACTGATTTGTTACCTTGAGGAAATTAGCTATAATTTTCTATTTGAAGTCATTAATGTATTTTTCACAATGGTTTTGTTTGGTATGGTGTCAGTTGTTTTTTTCCAATCCTGTCCGATAACTTGATGTTATTGGACATCAAGTATTTTTGAAAATCAGGGAACTTAAATGTGGCTTTAAGAATCCAATGTTAGGCTCCTTCTTTTTTCTTTAACTTGCCTAGGAGGTGCAGAAATCAGGAAGATGAGAATCTGTTTTTCTCAATAGGTTCTTAATTAGCTTTATTAGAACCAGTTTCTTACAAAGATCTCTTCCTTCCCATATGTTTTGGCTGTTAAGTTCAAGGAAAGAAATACTTATAATAGAAGGAAAAAAAGCATGAGTAGGCACCAGAGATGCCAGTTTCTATGTTTAACTTTTAATACTAATATTGGAACTGTGTAGTCGTGCTGTCTTTTTAAAGGCAACTACTCTATGTCTCTGTCTAGATTCTGTGATCTTGTATGGAAAGTAATTCAGCTATTTGAGAGCTTTGCTGTATGCTGTGTACAAACTGTGAAGCTACTTACGTCTGTTCTCTGTTTTATCAGTACCATTAAAAAGTCATATCAGTTGGGAGGATGTTCTGCTTTATAGTTTCTGCTTTTGTTGTTTCTAAGGAAACCACTCTACTTATCCATGTACGTTTGGCCTGCCAGCTTCACTACATCTTTAATTTGCCTTTGCTCAGACTGAGGAAGATGTGCATCAAAAATCCACTTTTCATAAATGTATCTGAATTGCTTAGCTTAGGGCAGTGTTATTTAAATTTAGCCATGGTGTTTTGGTGAACTTTATTGGTGGTTTTTGAAGTGGTAGAGGGGAGAATATTAGCATAATTTGCAGAGTCCTGAGCTTATCAATGCCTAGGAAAGGTCAATGATTTGAAGGACATTTTACAATAGCAAAGATCAGAACAACTGCTTTACTGGGAAAGACTATAAAGGCTGCATTTTGTTTGAACAAATGATGAATGAAGTGGAGAGGACAGAAGAAAAAAATTAAGTAAAGATGGATCAGCCATATTGAATGACTAAGAAGATAAGGAATAAAATTAAAGCATGCTTTTTCTCCTTTCCTGCTTAGTCTCCATGGCTGCGTCTACACATGCATTTGATCCCAAATCAGTTTACTTGCAAGTAAACTACTCGCAAGTAAACTCACTTGGGCGGGCATCTACACGTGCAGGGCCAGCCAGGGCTGGCGGCTGCATGTCATCCGGAAGATCTGAGTGATGAGCAGTGGCTGGAAGCATTTTGTATGGCCCAGGCTACCTTCCAGGACCTCTTGGAGCAGCTCTGGCCACACCTGGAGTGACAGGACACCACCATGTGGCTGCCCCTCCCTGCGGACACCCAACTGGCCTTTGCCTTGCTCAAGCTGGCTGTGCCCACCAGCCCCACTGCGTAGGCCATCTCTTTGTGGTGGGCAAGGCCACTTCCAGGGAGGCCATCCTGAAGGTGTGCAGCACCCTCCAGAATGTCCTGGGGCACATGGTGCTCAGGGTGCACAGCCCCCTGGCAGTGGTGGCAGCGGTCCATGCCCTGGGATTCCTCCAGTGCATCGGGGCCCTGGACAGGATCCACATTCCTGTCACCTGCCCACACCGTGGCAACTGTCCCCGCTACAACTGAAGGGGCTTTCACACTATTGCGCTCCAGTCCATCATCGATCATCGTGGCACCTTCACCAATGTGAGCCCATGGACGGGCATGTGAGCCATGGACGGGCAGAGTCCATGACACTTGCATATTTTGGAACTCTGTTCTTCCAGTACTGGTGCAGAGTGGGCACTTTGCTCTGGGGGTGCCAGACCTGCACCTGGGCACCGTGGTCATTCTGCCCTTCCTCATATGGGACCTCGCCTACCTGCTTCTGCCTTGGCTCATGTGGTCCTACACCAGCCTGCTGGACCCCTGCAGGCCCACTTTAACTGGTGCCTGAGCCACACCTGCAGCCTGCAACCTGGAGCATGCCTTTGGCTGCCTTGAGACACTGGTGCACCCTCACTGCACACCTCATTTGCTGAGGACAACATCCCCCAGGTCTTTGCTGCAGCCTGCATGTGGCATGACATCTGTGAGGCCTGGGAGGTGTTGGGGGAGCTGTTTAATGAGGCCTGGATAAAGAAGTTGTGGTGGGTGGACAATGCCTGGCAGCAAGAGCACCACCTGTGCCAGCAGCAACAGTGTCAGCCTCCCCCAAAGAGGCTCCAAGAGAGCTGCACACCTGCCTCCAGGGGCAAGGGCACCAGGTGCTAGAAGCGCCAGCTCACCACCACCTCCTACACTCCCTGCTGTAGCCTATCTGGATAGCCACCCACGATCCCCCGCCCCTCTGCCCACCACCAGCACCCTGCTCACTGCGGACATGTCTCAGAAGAACAGCAGTTTTTATTTCTCTCACATCAAACAGATGCCCCCAACAAACAGACTCCGCTTCCCAACAAACACTGGTGCCACTGATGATGAGGTCACTGGGGTTCCTGTACCAGTTCTCTGGGCCTCTGTGTGGCTGTTCCTGTGCTGCTGGGCCTGGGCAGCTGACTGTAGCATCTAGTGCAGGGGTACAGCACAGGACTGGCAGCCGCATGGCAAGGCGATGCCCCACAGCACTTGCAGACTCCAGGCAGGCTGCTAGGTGTTGGCTGCAGGCAGCTGGAGTTGGCTGTGGTGGCCAGGAGCTGGCTGCAGCCAGGCCTGTGTGCTGGCAGGCCTTGCAGGAGCCTGGAGCAGCCCGCAGGCCTGAACAGCATAGGTGTCAGAGGCGTGTGGCACTGGTGCCAGGTGGTTGCGCCAGGGTTCAGGCAAGCTGATACAGTGAGCCTCCAGCTTCTGCAGAGGGATTCAGGTTCTGGAGTGGCCTCAGGCTGCCTTTGTTTGCCCCAGGGCTCAAACTGCCTGCAGGCTGTTAAGGGCCTGAGGCTGGGGCAGGCATACAGCTGGCACAGCCATGGGGCAGAAGAGGCTCTCAGCCTAGAACCCTGGGGCGAGCCTCAGGCTAGCTCCCTAGTGGCAGGGTTGACCAGGAGTAAATCTGCTCCCAGGTGGTGTCTACACATGTGTTATGGTGCTGTAAGTACTCGCAAGTAAATTTACTACTTGCATTTGCAGGTAGGAAATTTACTCATGAATAGTGTCATTTACTTCACAGCGTGCACACATATAGACGCAAGCATTTACTGTGCAGTAAACTATGCTACTGTGCAGTGAAGCATCTTGTGTAGACATGCTCAGTAAGAGGCTGTCATTTATTTCTATTAGATCATGGTGCTTTAGGTGGGTTTTTTAAGTGGAGAGGGGAATCAAGCCATTTATTTTGAAGGTATGGAGTATACCTGGAATAGTACCAAGGGGATATGATGTTCATTTGAACTTCATCCTTTTCAGTGTTTTAACACAGGTTTGTGGGTTTATATTAAAAAAACCCACATAACTTACTTTACAAGACAATATTTTCAGACCTCGCTTTAGCTCCTAAAGGTCAGGAGTTGGTGGGTGTGTACGTGCACGCACACATGCACATGTGCATACATGCACATGCCTAGGTTATATATATCCATAGACAGGAAACTAAAAAGTGGTGTGATTGCATCTGTAATTTCTGCTGAAGACACTTGCATTGTGATTTAGTTCCAACAAATGCTCCTGGGAGGAAGATGGGTACCTCTTCTCCTACAATGGGGTGCTGGATACCTCAACTCATCAATATATTAAAAAAAATCCATTGTTGGAAATGTTGAAATATGGAATAATTTCAAATTGTTATCCAATATTGATGAAATTAAGTGCAGAAATATTGGGATTTTCCATGAAATGTAAATTCCGTTTTTTTTTCCCCCCAGTTTTACTGGCATAAGCTTTAGATAGCACATAATTGAAACAGTGGTACACAGTAAAGTGTTCAAAAATCAGTTTTGTACTAATCAAACAGATTAGTGGAAGCAAAAAATAACAGCAATGATATATGCAACAGAGTTACACAATCTAAATTTAATGTGAATGTTCTTATTTGCCAGGTACATAGTCATGAGTTAAACATGAAAGAACACTCAGGAGTTTAGCTTACATTATATGATTATATGCAACACTAAAATCTTCTGTGCAACTTTTTGAAGTGTGTCATTTGAAAAAAACATAATGTTGGCAGCATTTTGAATTTGATTCATCATTATTTATTTTGTATTATGGTTTGCAAGTATTTCTTTTCCTACTGGGTATTATAATATGTCTGTGAAACCTAATAGATTAATGAATTTTGTGAGATGTGACTGTTTAAACATTCATTCACTGTTAGCTTTTTGTCATTATTTCAACCATCAATAAGTACCTCAACGTGACTTAGATGACTAGGCATGACAAAATAATGTTTAGTAGATAGTTGAAAGGAATAGTTTGTGAACTTACTCATACACTAAAAACTCTATCCAAACTATTTATCTAATATTTGTGAATATTTAATGTTTTCAGAGATTGGGATTTTATTTGACAACTCAGAAACAGTAAAGTGTAAATTCACAACAGGTGTTAGCTGTGGATTCCCATTTTAAGAATAGCTTTAGCTATTACTATTTCCTCTTTCTCTTTGAAGGTTTTTCCTGTGTCTGCTTATGCCTGTGTGATCTGTGGTTTTAGGACAACTACAGTGCATAAAATGGGGTATCAAAGTGGTCATATATGATGACGATGTAGAGGCTAACTCATATGAAACCAGATGGAGATTGCCATAGAGTTTGTCTAGTGACATGGTCAATACGTTACGTAACGTAAAATCAGGGTATAAGAAACAAGATACCTAAAATTATATAATCTTTTTTCATAATAAACATAATTTATAAAAATTGGGTGAACAACTGGATGTAGTGTAGCTACCTAATGTTATCACCATAGCCTTTTACATGAGATGGCAGTGGAACCAGAATATTAATAAACAGTTCCTATTCTCTCAGTTTCAAGTAAAGAAAGGTTGGGGAAGGGTTGTAAACAGACAAGAAAATTAGGTTCCATTTAATTTCTTTTTAAAAAATCTTTTACAGTTTTTTAGAAACAGATATACAGAAATTATGTAAATAAAGGCTTTGTTGCACATTAATTTTAGGCAGCTCCTGGAGCTCTTGCCCTCTGAATTGTGCACACATTAATACCTGAAACTAGTTTCAAGTACTCTTTACGCAGCTTAAAATTACAGCATTCCAGGGCAGATTTATCTGTGATCTATGTTACCCAGATCATGTTCCATTAATATGTGGCCACTCTCCACAGATGAGCTGCCCAAGTTGCAGTCCTCCAGCATCCCAGGATGCAATGTCCTCTTCCCCACCCTCCTGTTCTGTGTGGACAAACTTTCCACCCCCCTGACCTCTACTGCCCAAGGTGCAGCTCTGACACCAAGTTAACTCAACCTCCTGCCCCCAGAGGTGGGACCTTCCTATCACCCAGTGGTGCAACTCCGTGCAGTCTACAGAGCACATGTCAGCTAGCCAGGTTACAAGGTATGGACAGGTCCAGGGTTGGGGAGAAAACAAGGTAGGGGTCCAGATCGGATCCCCATGATCTGGGGCTCACTTCCCAGGGCAGGGGCAGAAGTTCCTCCAAAGTTGCTTTTCTTCACTGCTCCCATCTCCCAACAACCCCAGGAAGTATGACCAGCATCCTCCACCCCAGTCTCAAATCCCGCTTTATTAAAACATGAGATCTTTAATTTACTTCCTATTTATTTATTTTTACTACATTTTATTTTCAGTGGCTGGCTTCCTTCCTTTCACCAGACTTCCACCACCCCAATTTCTATTCCGTTTTCTGTTTCACTGCCCACCTCCATTCTATTAACTCTTTGCCTCCTGGCTTCATGTTCCTATCCCCTCCACCCTCATCTCTCACCCCCCCCCCCCCCCGCGCCACCAAAAACA
>NW_005841859.1:3739546-3755108 GCF_000455745.1 Alligator sinensis | reverse complement strand
AGCCTATCCTGGCTCACCAGCCCTGTAGTGGAAAGTGAGAGCTGTGCAAGTGGGGCTCAGCCAGTGAAGGTTTTCAGCCTTTTAAGATGTGACTGCTTCAAATTTGAGCTAGTACTAACACCAATTAACATTTAAGTGGCTCAGACTTCCATCTTCAGCTCCCTCTGTGAAAAAATGAAGTTTATTTCCTACCTTTGGGTACTTTTTACCAACTTGTACCATCTACACTTTTCCCAGAAGCCTGACGAAGGGACTTTGATCCCAAAAGCTTGCAGAAAAGCACAATTTTCTTGCCATTTTCCAGTTGGTCTAATAAAAGGTATTTTGGAACCAAGAGTTCTAGTTTTTTGTATTACTACATATCTAAGTACTCAGCTAATATATCTGTCATAGACCCCTGCCACATGTTATTAAGGCCTTTTCTATATGTTATGTATAGTACACAATTAACTGGTTAATTGTGCAATAAATTTAGCCCGGCCATGTATGCAAAATAAGACTGGCCACAAGTGCAAAGTAATTATCACTTAACTAACTGGTTAATTGTGCAATTAAATATAGACCAGCCACCTATGCCAAGTAATTATTACATGATAAGAATGACTATTCAGCTGTTAAAAGAGCCAACCTGCTATAAAGTTAGTGCTTGAAAATGTGTAGTTATTTTATAGTTCATTTCTATCTAGCTTTAATTTGAACATGTACCAGGGACCATAGTATTGTTGTTGATAGGCTACTTAACTTGGCTGAGAGACATAGCTAACTAGCCTCAGCCCTCTGCTGCTTCAGTGCTATCTTCTGAATCAGAAGCAGCATAGTCATCAGTTCCTCTTGGCATGTTCCAGCAATGTTAAGTGGTAGAGCTAATTTGTGTGAATGTGGTTTCAGGCACCATCATAATACACCCTTTCAAGAAATGAAGAAAGCTGCTGTCTGGTGTCAGTCTGGGTCCAACTGTTAAAAGTATTTGTATACACACCAGGTGACAGTCCCAAAATTCAGGAATGTCCTGGAAAATTCACGATAATTCTGTGGAAGATTCATACTTGATGACAGATCCATCGCCATTTTTTTTCACTCTCGGTCACCTCCCTTAATGCTTGCCCACCATGCCTTGGTGTTCAATTGAAGAAGAAGAATAAGGATAGGAGAGATAGTTGCTATGGTAGTGTGTTGGGTGACTTGTGATCTTCCTTCACAGAGCTCTGCATCCCCTACACCCTGTCCTTACCCCATCATTAGAGGGTTTGACTTGTGACCCGCTTCAGGTCTCATTCTCCCACGGATGGAGTATTGATGCCTGGTAACCAACCAACTATCTTCCTGATATGATTCTTCCTGGTTTGATACTTATTGCAACTTATTCCTGGTTTACACCTCCAATTAGCATCCTTCACCACGTCATCAGATTTCAACAATTTTGTAATGTATATCTCTAATAAGCACCCAGCGTCACTGTGATCCATTTCTCACTTGCATCACATCAATTAACTTGTCTCTCATTTGGTTCATCAATCCTTCCCTACTTCATCAATTCCCTTCTTGACGAACAGGGATCATACCATATGCAATTAATTGACTCTTCTTGATCCCCCTATAATTCATTAAGTCCGGCAGCGCCAGTTTCCTGTTTAAGTCCACTGGGGAAAAACCCCTCAGCTAGTCAACACGCAAGCACCTAACCCAGTACAGGATCCTGGTAAAGGAACACTTTATAATCCCATTTTACCAGTCCCAGGTAATCCTTCCCTTTTGTCATAGCTATATGGGTCATCTTCCCAGCCCTCAACACCCAACTTCAACTCCGTCCTGGTCCACCAATCCGGCATCTCATATTAGTCCTGTGCTTTTGCATGGCTTGCCAAGCTCTGCCTTGCTCATCTTCCCCTTTCCAGGGAAACTCTCTGGTGCCTGCACAGTCTTATCTTCTGGTCAGGCTCCTGCTGGCTAATAGGAAATGGCTGCGGAGTCCCATGATCTGGCTCCCCCACATGTTGGGTGTGGAGGCTGCCATGTCCCCCTCAGAAGTCAATGTCCCAGCTCTCTCTGCCATGCCACTGGTCCTTTGCCTTTTGGTGAGTTTCCCTGCATGGCCTGGTTCAGTGAGGCTCTCTGGACTGTAACAGGTTATAGATTGGTCACTTTACACCATATATGTCAAGGTCTAACATTTTTTCTGGCCAGCGGTGGCGGGGTGGGGAGATGAGGGGCATACATATTAGGAGAAAAAAAACCCTTCAGTTTGTACTGACTTTCTCAGTGACCTGTGTGTACAAACAAGGAAATAAATATTATAATAAATGAGATAAGAAACATTATGAAAAAATTCCCTACTCCACTGGCAAAAAAGAAAATTATGTTACAGTGAAAACAAGAGCATGACACTCAAGTATTTAAAAAAAAAAAGAAATATCAGTCCATAATTATGTCAATAAAGATCACTTTAAATAGTACAATGCATGCTCCAAAAGTAAAAAGGAGAGTCAAACCTTGCTGTCAAAGAAGACAACTTCAAATAAGCAGTTGGAGAGTTCATAACTCAACACTCACCTGAAGCATTTTAGTGGCAGGATTCAAGTGTTCATGACCCCATGGTAAATAGCATGTAGGGAATAGGGTACATTTATAAAGAGGTTTAACAAATGTTTTAATAAATGGTCAATAAATTGTTATAAAGTCTAAGAATGCATCCCCACATGCAGGGGCATGCACTTTGTGCCAATGCTTTTTGCCACTATGCACCCCTGCATGTGTAATTTGGTGTGAGGCAAAATGCTCCACTTGAGAGAAACTGCCATTTCTCTGCTTCTTCCAGCTCCTGGTAAGCTGGAGGAGCTGATGCAGAACTAGAGGAGGTAAGATTTCCCACGAGGAACAAACCTCCGTGCCTGCTGGTACATGCTCCTGTAGCATGTGCTGCACTGTTTTTGTTTTTTCACGCCTTTTTTTTGCTACCAGGATTTATTGGTAGCAATTTTTTCCCCTGTGCTGCACATCTGCAATGTGGGGTATGTTTTAATGTGCTGGCTGTGTGGTTTGTGGTGCCACAAACCACACGTGCCTGTGTCTGGGGTAAATGGCCACTAGGTTGCTTGTAATATTGCTGTTGCTGCTTCTCTTCTTCTTCTTTTCTTCTCCTTCTCCTGTCCTTGTCATAAAATAGATGGTTTTGCAAAATAGTGGCTCTTTCCATTGCAGCAGCAAGGATGGTTCTCCCTCATACACGTGTCACCAAAGAGTTGGCAAATGAGCAGGTGCTCCGCTATCTGCACTTCACTGCACTCAGGTGTATTTATGTCATTAGAGCAACCTCATTGGGTTATGTTTGTTTTTGATTTTCCACTTTGCGTGTACAGGCAATTCAGGCATTGCTGTGTTGGGCACTTTAGGTCAGGTGCTCTGGGAAGTTCCTCCTGGGGTTCCAGGTGCATTTCAGAGCACCTTATTGTGTGTAATCTTTTCTTTCATAACCTTGGTCACACCTATCAGCCATTGTGTCCAATGTCACAACACTGGTCAGAAAATTCTTTCATGTTTTAAGCTGTTTAGTAACTTCTGTGTGACCATAGTGTGGATGCCTGGGGTCTTCCATCTGCTGTGATGGAAGACTTCTTTTTGGCTTGCTACCTTTCTTCTAATATCTGGTGGTACAGTGCCAGCCAGTAAGTATAGGCTGCCCTTCAGTTTTAACATTAGATTTCCTGTTATTTCACAACAGCTGTCACTTAGAACTGGATCTAGTTCCTTGGCAAGAACTGATCACTCCCAGACTGGACATGCATACTCTGCAGTGGAGTAACACAAGGCAATAGCAGTGGTTAGTAATGTAGTTGGGTTTATTCCTCATTTGACGTGACCCACTTTTGCAGTATGTTGTTGTGGGCGCTGACTTTTGCTTTCATCTTCTTTACATGTGCTTTGAAGGTAAATGTTCAGTCCAGTGTAATCCCCAAGTACACTGAGGTTTGGGTGATTAGTCAGTAGGATTCCATCCCAGTGTTACGTCTCAGCTGTGTGTTCTTGGGCAACCCTGGCACAGGATGCAGTTTGTCTGACTCACAAAGGACTCACCCCCCCTCCCTCCCCTCCTCTACCTAAACAAAACTGATTAAGATGAGGTGAGAGATGCACCTAAGACCCTCAAGATAAGGGTGACAAGAGTGAACCAACTGCCCTAGGTCTCATTTACATCTGAGATGGAACCAGATGACCATTCATTTACATGAGAGATGGAGATCAGAAAGCCTGAAGCAGGGGAGCACTGCATGATGGGGAATCTGTGCTCCAAATATTGCTGGAGCCCTAATCCCAGGTGTTGTCATATCTTTCCCGAGACGACTGGTGGGAGTCCTCTCCACAAAAGGTTATGAGCACCCCAATAATTGTTTTAAGTCTGTTAAAAGACTATAGTAAGATCTGGAAAAGTCATGCTAAGCTGAGGCTTGTGCACAACAAGTAAAAATCCAAAATCCTGATGCTGCAAGCTATCTATTGTTCCTGAAGAAACCATGAGATATCCCATCAGTATATCTGCCACCCATAGGAATTTCAAGCTGGCTCCCAAGTATTTGGGTTACTCCCTAATCTTAAGTGTTTCCTGATTATCAATCAGTTTCCTGAGATGGTCCAAACCAGATAACCCCTTGTCAATAGAAAAGACAATGATTTACACTACTGAGGGTGCTTCGAAGCAGCTGAACTGAGGGTATAAAAATCTGTAAGTGTGTGTGCTGCTAGAAGAAGAGGGAGAACAGGAAGAGGAAAAGGAAGGAAAAGAAGTATAAGCAGGAGGAAAGAAGGAGAAGAAGAAAACCCCTGTGCTGACACCATCCCCTGTCGTTCTTGGGATGCTGGAAGAACAGATCATCTCTCTCTTCAAGGATTGTGCTATGGACTGTGCCTGTCAGCTTTGCAGCCTGAGTACCGTGGACTAGGTGAGATCCCAGCGTTCTCTGTCTTCTTTCTAGGCATAAACTTCTGAACCTGAACTGTATCAGTTAAGCTTGAGCTAAGTTTCCCCAAATACTTAGTGAAACCAGGGTAGTATTGTCATTGTTGGTGTTTGTTTTTCTTTTGCATGTCTATTACTACTAGTACTATTATATATTTCATATGCTTAGCAATAAATAACTTTTATAGTCAAACTGGTAGTAACTGGGTATATTTTTCCTTCTCTGCTTCTCTTTCCTTCTGTGCTCTGCAGCAACACTTCTTTTACCTAAGCTAAAGATCCCTGTGAAGCCCAAAAATATTGTGGGGTCTGCTCATCAAGACGCCAAAGATTGGGACGTGCTGAGTTTGAAACACATAAGGGGATCAGCTTGTACAGGCTGATTGACCCAGTTTGACTCAGACGTGCCCTTATGAACTGAATGCTGGCCCATGAGGGTGTCAGCTGGACACCCAGCGGGATTCAGAGGGATTCTGTTCACCTGCGTGCTTGTGTCTGACTGCATTTTATTGTTGCTCTTATGAACTGATTCTTGGCATATGAGGGTGTCAGCCTGTCCATGCTGATCAGCCCGGCCAGGTCAGGCATGTCACGTTAATCTGTGTGTGTTTGTGTGTATGACTGATTTGGTGACTGGAGGAACCCAGTCCCATTGAGATTGAATCCTGCAAGATAGCTCCACTGAGGGTGAGGGCTTGCAGAAGGGAGAGATACAGTTCTGTATAGTAACACAAGCAGCACATTGACAGAATCACCAAGACCCTAGAAACTATCCCTAATAAATGAGCACACCCCAAAGTAATGGGCAAATTTGTTAACACCAGGTGATGTTTCATTTCCACTTGGCTTTTCTATGTTGACAGTGAAAAGTTGTGACTAGCATTTTTGTTGAGTTGGTGCAAAGCTGGTTCTCATTGTAGTAATTTGAGAGGTTGCTCAGTGCACATCAGTCTGTTCTCAGCAGTGATGAAGTCCTCTTGTGATCTGATACATAGCTCATTAGCATATATGTAGGTCTTCATGTTACTCTGTATGTGTTGGTCCTTGGTTTGTGTGTTAAAAGGAATCAGTGCTAGCAGCTATCCTGTGGCAAGCTGTTTCGTTGTTACCTCCAGCAGCTCCATTTCTTTCACAGTTCTGTGTAGAAATATCTGTTCTTCAGAAGAGATTGGATGAGCTGTACTAGGCGGTAGTCATGCATTATATCATAGACTTTGGCAGGCAGGTTTCAGTGGCTGACTGTTGTATGCTGCTAATAGGTCTATAAAAACAGCACCTGTTATCATCCCTTTCTCGAATCCATCTTCTTATCAGGGAAGAAAAAATATAGGCTGTGGGCTGGATTTGGCCTTCCAGGCCATCCTATCTGGCCCACAGGGCCCCTCCAGAAGACAATTATTCCTGGCCTGCAGCTGCTCTCTGAAAGCTGGCAGGAGGCATGTGTTTTCAGAGACACTGGCTGTAGCAACAGCTCAGGCCCTGGTTGCTGAGAAACCAACCCCCACCCCAGCCTGGCCTGACCCACCCTGTCCCCATCCCCAAGGTAGGGGGTGCTGGAGACATGAAGCTGCTGCATAGCAGAGGCAGAGATCCCCTGGCTCTTCCCCAGCCCTCCCTCCCTGCGAGAACGGCACCTCAGGTGAGGGTCCCCGGGGAATGTGAGCAATCTCCCCGCTCTCTGCCGCATATGCGGCTCCTGGGACTCCAGCTGGCCCAGCACCAGTTGGTGCCACTGCGTATGGTTCCCAGGACTCTGTCCAGGAGCCACGGGGAGTGGTGTAACATTGGGCTCGGCTGGCTCTGTGCCTCCACCTGTGGCTTCTAACTAGAGTGCTGGGAGCTGCACATGGCAGCATGGGGTGGCCAACCCAATCATGTACAGCTCCCCGCAAACTCCCAGCACAGCAGCTGATGATTTAGCTGGGCCAGCTCTGTGCTGCCACTTACAGTTCCTGGCACTCCAGCTGGGAACTGCATGCCATAGAGCTGGACTGGGCTGGCTCTGTGCTTCCACATGTGGTTCCTTGTTGGAGAGTCGAGAGCCCCATGTGGAAGCACAGAGCCAGCCCGGCCAAATGGCACACTGATCCCTGTGGTTCCTGGCACTCCAGTGAGGAGCCATGCACAACTGGGCGGGGTTGGCTTGGCTCTGTGCCACCAGGTGGGGCTCCCAGCACTGCAGATGTGAGCTGCGGGATGTACAATCTGGCTGGGTGGTCTCTGTGCCTCCACATGGGGCTCCCAGCTGGAGTGCTAGGAGCCCCATGTGGAGGCTTGGAGCTGGCTTGGTTTGATGGTGAATGGCTCCCTGCAGCTCCTAGCACTCCCAGGCATGCAGCCCTTGACAGCCCACTAAAACTTGTTAAGCGGCCCTCCGGCCAAAGTAATTGCTCACCCCTGTTCTATATGCTAGGTGATTTTTAGTTTTTTAGTTTTTGGCTAATGCAATACTTGTCTGGTCTAAACCTGGATTGTTCTGGTATTACATGTTGTTTGATGTGAGGTGAAAGACAATTGAAAATAAGGCATATGTAAAGCTTATAAAGATAGCACAGTAATGACACTGGCCTAGAGTCCTCTGGGCCATCTTTCCCTGTCTTTAATAAAGCTATTACATGGGTTTGTTGCCATAGTTTAGGTCTTCTAAGGATTGATGAGCAAGCAAACAGGAGCAGAAAACAGGGGAGTTTGCAAACAGTTTATTGGGAACAAGAGGAGGAAAAAGAGCCTGACACCGGGCACCAGATCCTGCTCTGAGAAGGTGAGTCAGGCTGTCTGTGTGTTTGGCTTACCGAGTGTTTGTTTGGTGGGCTCTGTGTTTGGGTGTATGCTCTGAGCAGCTGGTAGTGCTGCTACCTGAGTGATTGCTGGGTGATTGCTGCCTGTGTCTAGCAAAAGCTTGAAAAAAAGGGCAGAGCCTGGCCAGGTCCAGCATGTTATAAAAGAAGACTCCCTGAGCAATAAGGGAGCCAGGGTACAGGGGCAGCAAACAGGGCAGTTTGCAAGCAGTTGGCAAGTCAGTTCATAGGTCAGTTTGCTGACCCCTTCTTTGAAGGGGGATCCTTTTAGGTAAGTTCTTTTGTAGTTCAGGGTAACTAACCTACATATAGTTAGTATAAGTAGATAAAATTCAGTAGTTAGACTGATGCTTAAATCCCTTGTTTAACTAGAGTCCAGAGTGAGGTGAAGTTTGATGGGGAGTTCACTAGGGAATTTACTTTGAACCTCTCTCTCACCTTGCTTTGCTGTAAGCTTGGTGAGAGGAAGCAGGTTAGCAGGGAAAAGGGAACCTTTGAGGACGAAGCTTACAGAGGAGTTTGCTATGGAAAGAAGGGCAAGAAGAAAGAGGTGGTGGATTAAGAGACTGAGAGAAATAGCTGGAGGACGTTGCAATGCCAGAGCCACTGCCACTGCTAGCTCATCCTCTGCCTGTACCTGTCAGGTGTCTGTCCAGGCAGGACCACTCACTGTTGAGGCTTCTGCCCAGGTCCTGGTTTGGCACTGTTACTGGCAATGACAGTTTGCAGGTTACTGGCAATGACAGCCAGGTGGGGGAGTACCTGTGATGTAAATGACACCTCTTGGTGGTGTCCCTTAAGGAGTAGGCAAGAGAACTACAGGAGGAAATGGCGTGGCTCTGAAGCATCCTTCCCCATAAGGACTTCATTGATTCAATTCTGGATGACATGGACTCCCAAGAAGGTGAGTGCTAAAAGTTTGTGACCTCTGCAGCAAGCAAAAGTCTTCATCTCCACCTGTAGCAGTTTGCCTGGAGAACAGATATGGAGTCCTAGCAACAAAGGATAAGGAGGAGCAGGAGCATGTTCCATGGGTGGAAGAGGCTAGGCCAGGCATCCCCAAGATTGGGACAGTCAAGACCACTGCCACCAAGGGGAAGCAATGGGTGGTGGTGGTTGGAGACTCTCTTCAGCAGAGGGAAGGAGGCATCCATTTGCCAGCCTGACCTGTTGTCCTGGGAGGCCTACATCTTGCCCGGACCCCAGATCTGAGATGTCATGGAAGGATTAGAAAGACTCATCCAACCCTCTGACTACTACCCTGTGCTGCTCACCCATGTGGGCACCAATGGTACTACCAGGGATGACCCTGAGCAGATCTAAAATGACTACAGGTCTTTGGGTGCAAGGGTGAGGGGCACAGGTGATGTTCTCCTTGATCCTTGTGGTCAAGGAAGAGCCCAAGCAGGAGCGCAGGAATCCTACGGATCAATGCATGGCTGCACAGATGGTGTCGCTAGCAGGGATTTGGCTTCTTTGACCATGGGATGTTGTTCCAAGAACGACTGCTAGGAAGAGGAGGGATCTATCTGGCAAAGAAAGGAAAAAGCATTTTCTCAGACAGCCTCACTAACCTAGTGAGGAGGGTTTTAAACTAGGTTTGTTGGGGGGTGGAGACCAGAGCCCTGAGGTAAGTGGGGAAGCAGGAGATCTGAAGGATGTGCAAGCAGGAAGGGGCAACAGGGGAGGCCTTCTCATTCTTCCTGAGAAAGTAGGGCAATCAGCTAATTACCTCAAGTGTCTGCACATGAATGCACAGAGGCTGGGGAACAGACAGGAAGAACTGAAAGTCCTTGCACAGAACTATGACATCATTGGAATAGCAGAGACCTGGTGGGATAGGTCGCATGACTGGAGCACTGTCATGGACGGGTACAAATTGTTCAGGAAGGGACAGGCAGGGGAGAAGAGGAGGAGTTGTTCTTTATGTAAAAGAGCTGTATGATTGCTCAGAGCTCCAGTAGGAAACTGGAAATAGGCCTGTTGAAAGTCTTTGGGTTAGGGTCAGATGAGAGAACAACAAGGGTGGTGGCATTGTAGATATCTGCTATAGACCACCAGACCAGGAGGATGAAGTAAATGAGGCTTTCTTCAAACTGTTAGCTGAAGTTTCCCGATCACAGGCCCTGATTTTCATGGGGGACTTCAGTTACTCTGATCTCTGCTTGGAGGGCAATACAGCAGTGCACAGGCAATCCAGGAAGTTTTTGAAGAGTATTAGGGACAACTTCTCGGTGCAAGTGTTGGCAATGACAGATAGGGACTGTACTCTTCTTGACCTGCTGCTCACAAACAGGGAAGAACTTGTGGGGAATTTAGAAGTGGATGGCAACTTGGGGAGCAGTGAACACAAGTTGATTGAGCTTTGGATCCTGAAAACAGGAAGAGAGGATACCAACAGAGTATGGACCCTGGACTTCAGAAAAGCAGATTTTGACTCACTCAGGGAACTGATGGGGAAACTTGTTGTACTTTAAGGAGAGCTTGTTGTACTTTAAAGAAACCTCACTAAGGGTGCTGGAACAAACCATCCCAGTGCACAGGAAGAGTAGCAAATATGGCAGAAGACCAGTTTGGCTTAGCAGGGACCTCTTCAGTGATTGGAAGCATGAAAAGCAAACATACAAGAAGTGGAAACTTGAACATACAACAAGAGAAAGATCAGGGAAAGTTTGGGTCCTTTTACTGAATAGGAGAGTTGACCTAGTGACAGATAATGTGGAAAATGCTGAAGTACTCAATGCCATTTTCATCTAGGTCTTCATAGGCGAGGTCATTTCCCAGACTACTGCACCTGGTAGCACAGTTTGGGGAGGAGGTGAGCAGCCAGCAATGGCAAAAGAACAGAGTTGGGCGGGTCAAAAGAGTTCAGCTCCCTTGGAGAGCTCTCGTGAACAGGTGATCTCTCAGGTCCTGACGTACCCCTCTTATGTAGTTGTAGGCTGCCACCAAGTCCCCCCTGAGCCTTTTCTTCTCCAGACTGAAGAGTCCCAAGTCTCTCAGCCTCTCTTCATACAGCCTTCCCTCCGGGCCTTGGATCATACAAGTGGCTCTCCTCTGAACTCTCTCAAGCTTTTCCACATCCTTCCTGTAGTGGGGGGCCCAACACTGGATGCAGTACTCCAGCTGCTATTTCATTAATTTTTTTTATATTTTGCTGCTATCATGGGAGTAGACTCTGGCATATACTCAGTTCTGCATCCTCGGAGACCTGGTTTGATGTGCGTCACTTTTTGTCAAGGTCTTCAAAAAAGCCTCTGCAGTCTGCTTTCTCAAAATTGAAGCATCTGTGTATTGGTACCATATTTGGAGTTATGGCTGCTGTGACATTGATAGTGATTGGTCTGTGTTGTATGTAGGGAATGGGTTCCAACATGTCTTACTTGCACATAACTTCTACATTGTTGTCAAAAAGGGCGAAGTCTGGATTTATAGTTTTGTGTCTATCAGGAGCTTATCAAAGACCCAGGTAGCTTTGAGTTGTGGATCAGGCTTAGGTGGTATGCCTTGGCCCACATCTTGACCAAGTTGACTTTCTTACTATTTTTGCTGGCTATTAAAGTCAATAATGATTATGCATGCTTTTTTTGTGGTCTAGGTTTCCTGGGCTCACTAAAGCAAAACACTTCCATGGAGACTTATAAATGGATATTATTGAGAGGGCATCAGGGTCATATTGATGGTCAAGATTTCAATGTAATTTTCATAGATTCATAGATGTTAGGGTCAGAAGGGACCTCAATAGATCATCGAGTCCGACCCCCTGCATAGGCAAGAAAGAGTGCTGGGTTTAGATGACCCCAGCTAGATGCCTATCTAATCTCCTCTTGAAGACCCCCAGGGTAGGGGAGAGCACTACCTCCCTTGGGAGCCCATTCCAGACTTTGGCCACTCTAACAGTGAAAAAGTTCTTCCTAATGTCCAGTCTAAATCTGCTCTCTGCTAGCTTATGGCCATTGGTTATTATTTCTTGTAACCCCCAGGGGCGCCTTGGTGAGTAAAGCCTCACCAATTCCCTTCTGTGCCCCCATGATGAACTTATAGGCAGCCACAAGGTTGCCTCTCAACCTTCTCTTGCGGAGGCTGAAGAGGTCCAGGTGCCCTAGTCTCTCCTCACAGGGCTTGGCCTGCAAGCCCTTAACCATACGTGTGGCCCTTCTCTGGACCCTCTCCAGGTTATCCACATCCCTCTTGAAGTGTGGTGCCAAAACTGCATGCAGTATTCCAACTGCGGTCTGACCAGCACGCAATAGAGGGGAAGTATCACCTCCTTGGTTCTGTTCGTCATGCATCTACTGATGCACTATAAAGTGCCATTAGCTTTCCTGATGACTTCATCACACTGACGACTCATGTTCATCTTGGAGTCCACTAGGACATCTTTGTCCCCCAGGTGACACTCTTTTGTTCCATCACTGATGTTGTGCTGATGATGAGTTCTGGTTTTATGAAGATAAGGCTGCTGTATTTGTTGTGTTGCCGTTTGATGGCTAATCTCATCCCAGGAATCAATGGCCTGTTGCTCTTTGGCCCTCTGTGTGTCTCCTGGAGACAGAGCACATGGCCATTGTAGTCAGTGAAAATCCTGAAAAGAATGTCCTGTTTAACTCCTGTGAGTCCCTCATTGTTTACAGAGATGACTGTCAGTGCCAACCCTGAAAAAGTCCCACGGTTGTTGTCATGACCCAAGGGTATGCTTGTGTGTGTGCTTCGGCACTGCAGAATTATTTCCTGCCACGAGGAGCTTTCTTTGCACGGTGCAATTCTCAGTTGCATAGAGAAAACCCCGGTGCAAAGGAGTTCCCGCCACCCGCATGCAAATTTGTTCCCCACTATTGGCTGTTTCTAAATTATTCCCACGTGGCGGCTAGCGATTGGCTTGCTAGCCGTATAAGAGGCTTGAGCGGTTTCCGCCCAAGTTGGAGGAGGAGGACTCCACAACCATCTCGTGGAGGAGGAGAAGGAGAACTTCACATCTTGTGAAGAAGTCTAAGCGCTGTGGAGCCCAATGAACCCAGCATGTGCCTTAAGAAAGATATAGGGGCCTGATCAACCTCTAGCCTCTCCCCGTCGCCGCCTGATCCCTCGACGTACCCTTCCCTGCGCGCTTTCGTGGAGAGTCACCTTTTGGACTCTAATCGTGGTATCCAGAGCTCTTTCCGGGTTTAAGAGGCTCGAGTTTTCTACGGGTCTTGTTCGAGCAAGTTTTCTTTTCGTTTGTAACTGCAACTTAAGCGAAGTTTTCCTGCCTGCACCGCGACCATCTACGGTGTAAGTAAAATAATCTTTAATCAACCGCTACGAGTCCATGCCTAATTCTAGTCCGTTGTACCGCGTTCCCCGACCCATGTGCCAGGGCTGCTGGCCACAGCTCGCTGCGCGCCCCCGAAAGCCTCGGACCGCTCCCGGCCCGCACAGTTGTGACCCAGCAAGTCAACCTGTTGTGAGAGGTTTGCATTATATACATCTGAAATTGTTGATGACAAGGTATTTAGCAGAATTTGCAGATTTGTTGGAATTTGAGAGAGGCCACAAAGTGGGTGTTTCTGCTATGGCTGTTATGTAATTTATGTAATATGGCTAACAATCTGTTAAACTGCCTACTGTTGCACTTACAAGTATATGCAAACCAAACTCCTCATATTTGTAACATATTAACCATCTACTAATTATTTCGATTTTATAAACCATTTATAAATGTCCTCTCAATATAATATATGACCAAATTCAGTATAATTAAGTGGCTGAACTCTTTTGGGAAAAAAATGCCTATATTTTCCAAGCCCCTCTGCCTCTTTCCTGAAACAAATCTAGATGGTCCCTTTTGAAGTTTCTGATATCTTGTTAACATTTTGTACTCTTTTGCCTGCTGCTAATGCATGTGCTGAAATATCAAGGTACTGTGTTGTCTTTTACTCCTTGAGTGAGCTGTTCACCATCTAAATACAAAAAACCCATAGTTGGAACTATTATTTCCTATTATTTTTGAGAGAACTGGAAATTTCAGACAAATTCTGCTGACTTGCAATTGATATAATTCAGATCATCTGCTATTTTGAATGCTTATCCGTCCCCAACTCTGACAAACATGTTATGCCTTTCCTTTTGCTAATAGATGGAGATGAGCAAAAAAGGAATGATTTTGGTTTTGCAAAAGCCTGTAATTTCGGTTTTGATTTTACAAAACCAAAACTAAGGATTGGTTTGGATGCAGGGCCCACTTTATTCAAACCCCTAAATTCTGGTTTGGGAATTTGTTTACTTCAAAGAAAATTTGGCAAAAACAGATCACCACAGTTTGAATAGATATTTAACTAGAATTTTGTATTGGAAAGCCTAATCTGGTTAAAACCTGGTTATTGGGATGAAGGAGACCCAAGTTCATATTTCTGCTCCGATTGATGTGGACTGATGTGGGATGAAGAGGTGTGCTTTGATTTAACAAAACAAAGCTAAAGGACCCAAGAACAAAGAGAAAAGTAAAAATAACAGGTACATACATTTCTTTTATTGTTGATTGGATAGCATGCTTCTTAGGTTGGAGGCTTTCAACTTTCATATTTTCAGATTTTAAACTGTCATATCATGCAGTGCATATAAATAGAAATGTTTAAGTAATGTCATTCATGGAATTCTGTATTAAAATTTTTGCTCTCCCAAAGCAAATTGGACATTAGAGTTGTTTCAGAGACTCTGTGGCAAATATTCTAAGCCAGACCCATGCAGTGCTCTCTTGAGAATTGTTTTCCAATGCCACAAAACATCCCAAGCAATGATGTCAGTAAGATTTTCACCACTGGGGCCTCATAAAATAGGATTTCCCATTTAGTGAGTTAAACAGGAGCAATTCTTGCCACATCTGTCTTAGAATGAGCATATCCCCCTCCACACACAAAACTCCCCGTTATAGCTACTCTGACAGCACGAGAGCATTATTCCTCAGCGCCACCTTCTACCATTGCCTTATGAAGAATTTATATGTTTTCAATTTTCCATTCATGGCAGTCTTCCAGCAGCGTTGTACTATAAACCTGCCAGAAAGAATGAAAAAAGTGCAGTTTTCAGTTCAGTTGGGGGCCTCAAGACTGATGAGCTCAGACAGGCCAAACCTCTAAAGGTTAGTGAGTCTGAACCTCAGCTGATTCACCCAACACAGTCAAATTATGTTCTACTAAGGAGGTAGCAAACATTTTAAAAGTCTAATTACATGAGAAGGTTGTGGAGGGTGATTAATAGACCCAAATCCTTTATTGGAGTTCTCTTGAGGAACCCTAATGAAACAACAAATCCAGGGAGAGGACAAATTCTTTTCCTTTTTTGGCAAGTGGTTATTTAAGCAGGACAATGCTGCCAGCTGAATACATCGTTAAAGGGAAGGCTTACTGTTGCTCACCAAAACTCCCACTGTGATAAATGGCAAATAAAACACTTCTTTCATCCACACATCAAGGCAGATGAAGATGAGCAGAGCAGGACTACCACTAAGAGTTTGTCAAAAGGAATCAGTATTATTAGAGTTAATAAAGCATGACGACCTGTAGAGGGCTCTCAAAGTCCTTTGCTGGGATTCTTAACCCAGTTTCACAAGGCCCAGCTGGAGGTTTTCTAAGGTCACAGAGGTCTTTCTCAAAAGGACTAAACAAAAGGATCCTTCAGCACAAGCGTGCAGTTATTTTTCCCTTTCTAAAGCCTTGCTGTTTCTATACAGTATCTCCAGCCACAACTTCGCCTACATTATTTGCTTTAGCAAACAGATGTTAGAAATCCATTGTTATTAGACAGAGTTCTCTCCTATAAATGGAATTGTAGAAAA
>NW_005841859.1:3735619-3739515 GCF_000455745.1 Alligator sinensis | reverse complement strand
GGAATGCCGTTTACATTTCTTCTACTTGTGTTGTTTGTGAGGACTGTACTACAACATATTTAACACAGGTGATACTCCTGAATGTTTAGCTTTTGCCAGTTAATTTTCATTTGACTCCTAGTATATCCTGGTATGTAGATGCTTTGGAAAAAGAACGTGGTGTTTGATCATCACTCCTTAACGAAGATTATATCTTAGAAACTATTTGATAGAAGCAGTAAATACCTGACTAGACTGCACAGTTTACTTATTGAAATACCTATGTAACATTTGCACCTTCTGTTTCAAATAGATGCCATGTATACATAGAGGGAATTAAAGCATGCAGTGAATTATATTTACATATATATTTCATAGTAATTACCCCCTTACCCTCAAGGCTAATAACAGATTTTAATGCTCGTGGCTGCTGTTATTCTTGTAGTCAAAATTATGACCTGTACTGGAGGAAGGAAAGTTCCCTTCCCTTCTGACAATAGCCTGTATCTCAGGCACTCTTTTCATAGTGGAGATTAGCTGTGTGTGCAGAGCTGTGAATATTGTAATGGAATAATGCATCACAGCACCTTCAGTTCCTGTCTCCTTTTCTAGCTAATGGGAAGGGGAAGTTCTACTAAAATTAGAATAAGTAATTGTCATTTTCCTCTGCAGAGATCCTTTGCAGAAGTTCATTTCCTACGTTGACGATGCTTTCTTTATTCCATAGTTTGTTTATTCACATCTTTAGGAAAAGCTCTTTTGTAACAATATGTTACTTCACACCCCTGTTCCCTGCATATATAAAATCAATAGCAGCTCTATTTTAGTGAAGACAAAAGTTTACATGCCACTATATTCTCTCTCTCTCTCTCTCTCTCTCTCTCTCTCCCCGTGGCCACTAGGGGCTTGTGGCAGCAGTGAAAGAAGTCTAGGTATCAGCTTGAAGCAGAGGCAGTGAAGGACATAACTTGTTGTAGAAGGCCCTGCAAAGCCCCTTTTTTTATTCAAGCAGAATTCCTACTCCAGTGAAAGCTGGGAATTCCTCTGGCAGGCAGCTTTCTCAGCTGAAGGGGAAGGGGAGTGGGATGCCCCTCCTATTTGAGGTGTGCAAGACCTTACACTGAAGAGGTTCTTCGGAGTTTGGTGGACTGACTCAAAGGAACAATGTAGCCCCTGATGTTTGTCACTTCGAAGGAGAAAAGTGTCTAACTGGGCATTGCCTATAAGCTCTGAAATGCAGTGAACCGTAAGAAATGCTTGAAGCCTCTTCGAGCTACTGATCACCCATAGCACCACAATGGACTTCTGTTTTCAACGTCTACTAGCTTGCAAAGCATATTAATTCTATCCCCATTCCTTACCCACTGCCTAAAACTAGTCATACGTCATTGCCCCTGAAGCAACTACAGCACAGGCTAAAGAATCCTCATTTTAGAGACCTTTGTCTTGCTTTTGGCTATTTTTACCCTATTATTCACAGTTATACTCCTCCCAACAATTCCCCTTCCTTCTCATTGCTCTTTGAATTAACTAGTCCCTTCTTAGTCATTATGTAGTTAAATGAGGCCTATCTTACTCTATCCTCTTCCTTCAAAAGAGCACATAAAGTAAAATGGGAAGGCAAAAAGATGGAGAAGAAACATAATCAGGTTGTTAGGCTCCTATGTGTAACAGGCTTCATGCATAAAATATGCTTGCATTTGTAATCCGCAGCTTAAATGACCAAACCCTTACTTACTTCAAAGGGGCAGAATCCGTGACTTTGGAAACAAGTGATTGATGTGTAAACTGGATTTTATTTTCATTTTCAGGGTGGAAAGGACAAAAGCTTTCAAGAACATGTCACCTGTGACCTGAATGGCTTTCAGTTTAATTTTTCAAACCTTCATTCTAAGAAGTATATAATAAAATCTCTGTTTTTATGAAGCCTTAATAGTGCTATTTTACCAATGACCTTGAGATGAGTTTTATGAAAATATATGCAAGAAGTCAGAGAAAAATCTACAGTGAATAATTTACTTGAATTGGGCCCTTTTAACTTGAGGTATCTGAGCAAATCATTATTCCCTTGAATGTATTCATTATTTATTCCTAGTTTATATTTTTGTAAGGCACTCACCTTTATGAATTGGCCATGAATGATTTGTCATGAATATTCAAGACACAATGGTCATAATTAGCAGTCAGTTGGTTAAGTGTAAATATTATATTGGTCACATGGTATTGTTTCTGTTCTCTGATTAGAAGAGTGAAGTGCTTTTAGGATTCCAGTCCTGCAAATGATTGTGCGTAGTCTTCATTTTATATCCACAAATAGCACATTGATTTAAATGTCAGCAATGTCAGTGAGCCTACTCACTTGGTTAAAGTGAAGCTTGTACACATTAAATAGGACTGGGTGAAATAAGGAGAAAGTTTAAATAAGTCATTGTGACTTTATCTTTGGGAGAGAGTGATGTTTTTTTAAAGAAAGTATAAAAACAATTTAAGAACGGATAAAGAATTTTAGAAACTTTTGAATTTCTTAATGTCTTGATAAATCTTGCTTAAGGTAGTATTATGAGAAGTATGAAACTTCATTCACACTTCTTGCCTTGGTGCTGAAAATGCTACCTTTAAAGCTTGCTAAGAAGCAGGGATTTCTACCCTCTAGACATCTCTCTCTCTCTCTCTCTCTCTCATTGGTTTGTCTGATTCAGATACCCCCAACCCCAAACATTTTGGAAACAGCCCCACATGGTAATAGAATGTTAGTTTTACTGCTGCTGATAGAATGGCATTTTCACTGAGCAGTGGTCTGGGATCTTATGGTGGGTGGCTTGGGACTCTCAGGGTTCCACAGCTCTCCACTGCTGAATCTTGGAACCAGCTGTGGTTAGAACTTGAGTTTCCATGGCTTGCAGTCTCCTAGCTCCTTACCAGAGAACCTGGAAGTCCAGGCATGGCTGACTTCCTAAACATCAAAGAACACGAGCCCCAGGGTCTCTTGATCCAGAGTACTTAACCTGGTAGATCTGCTCCAGGATTGCAGATTCTGAAAGTACTCCTGGTCTTCGCTTGGGTAAATCCACTTGACAGGCCTGCTCTGCTGCTGGAACCTCATCCCTCATGGGAGGTCTCTCCTGAGACCTGTCTGCTAGGAATCCCAATATTGTTCTGTGAATGCAATGCATTCACACATGCATTGCATTCTCCTCACTGAAAGGTCAGACCTATTATTTCAGAGGCTTTAGTAAGAAATTTCAGAAGTGTTGCCCCCCCTCTAAGCAGTAGCTCATCCAATAAAATTATAAAACCTCTGGTAGAAGTTTTAAGATTTTTTGTATGAATCCAACCGAAAAACTTGAAGTATGGCTGAAAAAATATATTTCAAAATTTGGGAGGATAATCAACATCTTCAGTTTGAGCATAACCATAGCACAATCAGTATATAATTTTATTTCAACACAAGTAAGTTAAAAAAAATCTAGACATTCATATCTGGTTTTGGATTTAATTTATGCTGCAATTGAATACAAAGTGATTATGTTCCCTGGAATTTATTATGAATAATTGCTACCAAAATATAGTAACTGTCCAAGAAAATAATGTAGTGTACCATTTCTAAATTTTAACTCAACTAGGATTTTAGTGCATTTTCCAAATGATGTTATAGTTTGGCACTCAGATTGAATAGTTCCCTTCCTTTATTTTTGTAAACTGGAAGCAACAACATAACTGCTTTTCATTTAAATTCAAACACTAAGCATCTCTCTGTTGATGAAGTTATAGTGTGATGGTGTTGAAATTTTCCTTCTGTCTTAGCCATAGTAAATAGCCTAGGGAGTGTTGAATAGAGGGAGGTTGTGTTTGGGTTCCACCAGGTTGGACCTGTGTGCTCTTACGCTTTCTTTGGTCTGGATAGATTCCAGCACTGT
>NW_005841859.1:3727262-3735588 GCF_000455745.1 Alligator sinensis | reverse complement strand
CATTCCTGGCATACTTCCTTGGCAAAAACATATTTTTTGCTAGCCCTTTATGGTAATGAAACCTTGTGGTCCAACTGCTATCAGTCTCCAGGACCACACCACAGTAGCTATGAGTTGCTTCGGTATACCCATTCCCAGAATTCCAACCTTGCAAAATGGCTGGTTTAGAGTTCACCTTTTCATGACACACAAGAGTGGAAGCACATTAAAACATGTATTAATTAGGTACTAGATTCAACAGAATTTTCTACAATTTTATTTTATATGTGCATCTCTGAAGCAGCCAATCCTGTCATGATGTATGGTAATTCTGTCCTAAATGGAAACAGGGAATAATGAAATGCAGAATTGTTTTGTTTATCTGTTATTTCAAGTAAATTCATATGAAATGTTATATAGATGCTTGAGTTTAAGTGTATGTCAAATAGAAGTTCACAGTTCTTGGTGCTGCTTATCTGAACTACATCACACCCACACCCACAGACAGACAGACACAGACACAGAGAGAGAGTAAGAACAATCTTCCCCAGATGAGTAGGGAAGAACACAGTCACTTCCACACAAACACTTACACAATCATATACTGTAACTTATGTGTTAGTAGTATTATTTTTATTTGATTTTATTTAAGTCCACAAGGCATGAATGGGGAACCCCCTTATGAAGTTGTTTGCATAGCTGCATTTTAGATGCTATTTAAATAAATAGTCTTTGCAAATGGAATGAGTTTGGTGGGCCCAAGGGCACGCTACTAAACCACAACATAATTTTGATCAGCCCAGCCCAGTTAGCAACCTTTCTGCCCAAGATCATAGTCCCAGAACTAGAATAGGGCTGGGGTGATGAGGGCTAGGGACAGAAATTCCACATAAACTGATATAAGTGATCAGAAATAGATTCAAATCAGTAACAGAACAGAAGTTCAGTGGACATGAACTGCTTTAAAAATGGCTGAAATTGGTTTAAAATAAACCTGGATGGATGTATTATCAGACTTACCTGATTTAGGTTAAATCGGTTTATTGGACTTCTGTCCCAGATCGCCTCCAGATTCAAGTTAACCCAGTTCCCCAGTATCCCAGGATGCTTCACACCTCCCTTGCAAGACCCCTCCCCCCTGCTGGGTGGGCAGGCTAGCTCTGGCTCAAGCTGTGTGCTGCAGCCAAGCAGGGAGGTGTGCCCTAGCACACCCTGGCTTCTGGCCTGGGCCCTGGCAGGCATGTGGCTGCATTTCCACAATCAAAAGTGAATGTGTGTTCACTTGCTTATCAGTTGAATTTCTGCAGTTTAGACTAACCTGCCAAGATTGATTCAGTTAAGCCTGAGGTTTTTTGACTATCTGTACTTATCCAAAGAGTTATAAGGAATACTGATAAATTATATGACAGAGTTGTTCCAGCATACTTATAAGCCATGTGTAGCTCTAGGAAGTGTTTTCTCTCTTTCACAGACAGCAAAAATCATCTATTTGTAATTAAATATTTTGCAATTCATCTATGTGTGTGTGTGTGTGTGTGTGCATTTCTGTACACACACACACACACACACACACACACAAATGCTAAGATTTCAGTTCCTGAAATAATACATGTGGATTAGCAGTCCAAACAGTGGTGTTTTTGCAAGTGATCCATAAAGCCCTGGTGTGGATGAGTGAAATCTAGATCTGCTTCTTGATGTAGAGTAGCATCACAACTGATGCCGTTACCATTGCCTCAAAGAGCTTACTGTATATAAAATCACCCATGATCCTCCTTTCTGAAAATGAATCCCTACCTGTCCCCAAATGGGACAACCAAAAAGTGGGTCATACACTTAAAGCTTAATCGTTGGTATATCTACATGTGCCATTAAGGCACTGTGATAAACTCCAGGCAAACTGCACTGGATTTTATCACAGTGCCTTAATGGCACATGATGATGGCTCAAACTCCTGCAGTCCAGGGTGCACATGCAGATGGTGCACCCAGGACCACAGCGGGTTTGAGCCCCGGGCTGGTAGAGGACTCAAGGAGTCAACCCCAGGCTCCAGGTGGTGGCGTTGGGTGGTGGTAGGGCTGACTGAGGCACAAGGGTCCTAAAGTGTGGTGGCAAACCCTCCATTTTTGTACCCTTGTGCCCCAGCCAGCCTTAGTCACCCTCTCTCTACATGTGCACTTTGGTGCAGTAAGTAATTGTGCCATAAGATAGTGCTCTCCCCAAGATAGTGCTTTCTTAGGGCACAGTTAATTAATCTACTGCACCCTAATACCAATGCATGTGTAGATTCTGATAATTTACTGCAGAATTAATTAGTTAACTTTGCATTGAAATACAGATGTAGATGCTCCTGGTATGTCTCTACTACTTCCACAGGAATCCTGTGAATACTGTTTTCAAGCACTCCCCACTCACCTGTATCTAGTCCTCATGTACTGATTCCAGAAGTAAAGCTGTATGGCAGCATAACAGGGGCTGGGCATTAGGGGTACCAACCATTGGCACCAACTTAAAATTGATGCAAGAATGGCAGCCAGTGCCACAGTTGGCCCTACATTACACCACTACAGCAACTGGACCAGTCTCTTCAGCTGTTGCAGCAGCCTCAGGCACAGATCCTGGTTATTATATCTCTGGTGAGAGGGAGAACTCAGAACAATTCCACTACTTCATTTCTAGGCTGGGCATATACAAAATGGCACCAGGTAGGTGGGCTGTTCTTAACAACTGTAGCCCTAGGAGCACCCCTGAAGTTTTTATCCTGTGTGACTTTCTCTATGTCAGACTGCAGATGTATGGCAGAGCCTTCTTTAAGTCTTCAGGCCCTACTTAGACCATGAGATAGTTTATTTACTCAGAGTTCTTGCTTTTTTAAACTCAAATTTATAGTTCAGCTGAATAAAGCATGAAGTGCACCTATATATATGCAGCAAGGCTGCCCTGATATGCTGTAATTTCAGCAGACTTGATTAAACAGAGCAGACTTGATTAATTGAATGTGCTGGAGTGCAGTAATTACTGCGCTCTAGCAGACTCCAGCATCTGGTGTATCAGTGTCCCCGCACTGAAAAATGGAGGCAGGGGCACTTTAACTAAAGCTCACTACCATTTTTCAGTGTGGGGACACTGATACACAAGATGCTAATTAAAGTGTTAAAGTGTCCCCTCTCCCTGCCCCCCCCGAACATGTGTATAAACACCCAAAAAGATTAATTGATGGTACTACTGGGAGTAGCACCTTGCTTCCTTCTGAGAAGTCTGTGCCACTTTGAGTGATAACCTGTGGTCTGTGCTGTACCTGTGCATAAGGGGTTAGTTTGGGGTCAGTCACAGGTGGTAGCCTTTCGGGATATAAACTTCAACTTTAAGCAGCCTGTTGTTGCTGAGATTTAAAAGATATTCCCTTGATTGCAGTCAGTGGCACATGCAGATGTAACCCTAGTTGCCATTTAAAGCTTCTGAGTAAGGCTGTTGCACAGATCAGAAAGATAACAAAATGACATTTTTATGTAATGTATTTGTGCTTTGTTTCTTTTTTTCCCCCCTGTGTTGGGAAAGGGGAAGCTTATAGAAATCATGAAAGGTTAGTGTGAGTTTTATTACAATTGGTGCCTGTTGATGCTTCCTGTTAAATGAAGTGTGAAGCTGGTTCGTAATAGACATTTCTTTTTTCTCCTGAAGGATTAACTTTCCACTTTTGCAATAAAGGAATAATTCACATACATATCACCGTGGAGATCCACAAATGCACAGCTTTATATATTTTGTTTCAAGTCTGAATTGGGCCAGTGATTCTGAGATTTTTTTCCAAGTTAAGGGTTAGTAGGTTATAGAGCAAACGACTTTCATAACTGGGTTTCTCTTTTCCTGGCTCCAGGGTGCCTGATAGCTAAACCTTATGTTTATTTAGAGCATTACCTAAAGCACTGACTCAGTTCTCCCTGTACTGGTACAGTCAAGAAACATGTGCATGTGGTCTTATTCATCTTGAAACACAACAATGGCCAGGCTTTTCAGTAGCCAAATATTATATGGTTACAAAAACATTTAATTAAGGTAGTGAGTGAGTTCTTAATCCAGGGTGCCTCTTCTGTTTTAAATTCAGGATGAAGTTGTTACCAAGATTATTTTTGAAGGTGCAGTGGACTGGTTTTGATTTTTGCTAAAACAGCAGAAGTATATGTCATTTTGATTCAGAAGACTAAGGGTTTAATTTTACTAAATATTTAAGAATATGCTGAAGTCCATGCTAATCTCTTAAACATTTACTGGGCATGTCTATACAAGACATTTTACTGCATATTAGACTAAACTAATGTGCTGTAAAGTGTCAATGGCTATACTATCTACACGTACATGGGATTTACTGTGCAGTAAATTCGGCTAATGCGTTGTTTGCTAGTACTAGGAAACACGGGTACTATGTTAACGATGAGTTAGTTACCATGCAATAGCGCATATGTAGATGCTGACCGGGATCAATTTTGACTGCTAGCAACCCAGTTAGCCCAGGCAGTAGGGGGCCCACTGCTGCCCTGCAAGCCCTGATGTGGGGTGGAGCGGTGCTGGCTGCAGGGGAAGCTCCAGTTTACATGTCTCTTCAGCAGATGTTACAATCTCTTCAGCTTACTCCAGCTATGGACTTACATTTATTTGCAGTGCGACAAAGTACCTCAGCATTATGGAGGCATTATGTCGACTTTCCTGCTCCCTGTCTGGGGAGCCACAGAAATCATCTCCAACATACGTTCTTCAGGTGGGGGGCTGGTCTTTTCACCTTCTGTACACAGAGCATGCCAGTGATCCCCATTATGGTAGCTGCCCTCTCCAGCTGGCTGTTTCATAGTTTCATAGTAGTTAGGGGTCAGAAGGGACCTAAATAGATCATCTAGTCTGACCTCCCACCACTGGCCGGAGCACATGCTGGGATCACACGACCCCAGACAGGTGTTCATCCAACCTCTTTTTGAATTTACCCAAGGTAGGAGCGAGGACCACTTCCCTAGGAAGTTGGTTTCAGATCCTAGCCACCCTAACAGTGAAATAGTGCCTCCTAAACTCCAACCTGAACCTATTCTTCAGCAGCTTCTAGCCATTGTTCCTTGTCACCCCAGGTGCTGCTGGGGGGAATAGGACCCTTCCTATTTGCTGCTGATCTCCCCTAAACAGTTTGTAGGCAGCCACCAAATCCCCCCTCAGACTCTGTTTGCTGAAGCTGAACAGGTTCAGGTCCCTCAGCCTCTCCTAATAGGGCCTGCCCTGTTGCCCTTCAACCAAGCAGGTGGCTCTCCTCTGAACCCTCTGGACGCAGTACTCCAGTTGAGGCCAGACCAATGTCGCGTAGTGGGGGAGTATCACCTCTCTGGACCGGCTTGAGACGAATCTTTGGATGCACGACAAGGTGTGGTTGGCTTTGCTGGCTGTGGTCTGGCATTGGCGACTCATGTTCATCTTGGAGTCAATAATGACTCCAAGATCCCTTTCCGCCTCTGTGCTCTTAAGGGGGGAGCTCCCCAGCTTGTGTGTGTGCTGGGGATTTGTTCTTCCTAGGTGCAGCACCCTGCACTTATCCACATTGAAGCCCATCCTATTACCATCCACCCACTTCTGTAGTCAGTCTAAATTTAATTGCAGCCTCTCTCTCCCTTCGAGTGTGCCTACCTCTCCCCACATCTTGGTGTCATCGGCAAACTTGGACAACGTGTTTTCTACCCCCTCGTCCAAGTCGCTGATGAAGACATTGAATAGTGTAGGCCCCAGGACTGAGCCCTGGGGGACCCCACTATTCACATCCCACCAGCTCAAGTACGACCCGTCTACCACCACTCTCTGGGTGCGCCCCATCAGCTAATTTTTGACCCGTCCAACTGTGTAGGCATCAATGCCACAGTTGCTCAATTTATTAATGAGAATGGGGTGAGAGACAGTGTCAAAGGCCTTCTTAAAGTCCAGAAAGACTACGTCCATGGTGACACCATCATCCAGGGATTTAGTTACCTGGTCATAAAAGGCCATCAGGTTGGTCTGGCAGGACCTGCCTTTGATTAACCCATGTTGATTTCTCCTGGGCATGATCTCCCCTGCTCACAGATATGATACTTGATAATTTTTTCAAGGATTTTCCCCAAGACCGATGTGAGGCTTATGGGCCTATAGTTTCCTGGGTCCTCCTTTCTCCCTTTCTTATAAATGGGGACCACATTAGCTAGTTTCCAATCTCCGGGCACCTGGCCTGTGGACCACGATCGCTCGTACAGCTGGGCCAGGGGCACAGCAATGACCCCCACGAGCTCTCTCAACACCTGTGGGCGGAGGGCATCAAAGCCTGCAGATTTTAAAACATCCAACCCTTCTAGAAGATCCCTAACTAGTTCTGCACAGACCCAAGGCCTGGCAGTGCTATCCCCAAGATTGCCCCTACCTGTGGTGGCAGAGCTGACCATTAGGCCTGTGAGAGTAGGCAGGTATTCGATCTGGCTTCGGATCCAGCCACTTTGGATGTCAGTGATCCAATCTGGAGCTCCGGATTGGTTTGCCGCTTCTATCTGGCCAAAGTGGCTCCAAAGCTTCAGAGTCGCTTCGGAGATCTGGTCATAGGGTATAATGGGGGATCAATGAAATATCTATAACTTTGTTGTTTAGTCTCTGATTTAGGTGAAACTTACAAAGATGGTAGCCTCTGCTGAGAGCATGAGGCTTGCCAAGTTTCAAGAAGATCAGTGAAGGGGTTTGAGGGGAGCTGCACCCCAAATTCTTGAAAGTAAAACTCATGTCACGTCTATATGTTATACCACAGGGGGGTAAAAACTGCAGGGATGGTGGCCCCTGCTGAAGCCACAAAGCCTGCCAAGTTTCAAGAAGATAGGTGCAGGGGTTTGGGGGGAACTACACCTCAAGCAGGCAAAACTCATGACATAGATGACCCTGTGTGTGTTAAGGTGCAGTGGGCTGAAAACTGCAGGTGTGGTGGCCCTGCTGAGGCCACAAAGTGTGCCAGCTGTGTGTGTGTCTTGCTGGGGCAGTCTGTCTTCTGGGGCCCTGCACCTCAAGCTGCTGACAAGCAAAAGTGGTTTGTACATTCAAACAAGCACCTAACCTCATCACCAGAACTGAAGCCAACTTCCTACAGCTCAAAACACAAAACCTGCCGACTATCTCCAGTATCCCCACAAACTGCACACCAGAATCTATCAAAGACAACAAAATCCAACTACCTGTGGGGGCACATTCCTCACCAAAAAAACCCACTCAGCCTCCAGTCTTGCAGGCCTGCTCCTGAGAGGGAACACATTACAATGCAAACCATTTTTCAGAGCTGGGCCGATGAACTGCACTTCATAAGCCTGCTAGGTAGTAGATACAGAAACTCATGGACTTAATATAGACAGTGGAATTCTAGCACACTGCGACCTGCCAGATATCTGACATCCCAGGTACCTCTGCATTGTTACCTGTGCTGCTACATCCCCCCCTACCCCTTACCCCAGGCTCTCCCTCATCCCCTGATGCCTCCATTTCCATTTTCAATGACTGGCTTTCTTGCCTGCATTGTGGGCCAGGCCAGCCTCTGGCTTCTTTACTATTCCTTCCATCCAGGACTGACTGCAGGTACTTCCTCAGCCTGCCAAAGGGGTTTTCAACCCTAAAGCTGGCATCCCAGGCAGCTAAGCTGAGCTCACCGGGAGCCTCACAACTGCACTGCAACCAGCAAGCGTCAGGCCTGTCAAAGACTTGACAGGTCTGGGTGTCCCCCAGCCAGGACTTTGTGTGTGTGTGCATTAGCTGGAGGCTATGGTGCCTCCTACCCGCCTTTCACCAGAGGATTGTTGGTCCTGGCATTTACAGGGCTGCCGCACCGCCAGCAGTCCCACTAGGCTTCCTACCCTGGCAGGGTGCAGTTTTAGTGGTCATGCCCAGGACCTGGGGCCTCCTCCTTCCCCATAGCCCCAAGCCCATACCTCTAAGTTCATTCTGGCAAGGGAATGAGCTCAGCAGGGACATGTTCTTCCCCTGCTGGCTGATGATACAGTTAGTGCCCCCTCCAGCTGAGAGTGGGGCATTACTCAACTTTTCAAAAACTCACAAAAGGAAATTGGTACAGATGAAGTGAGGAGGGTGGCACTCAGTCCATCTGCAGATGGAGCTTAGGGAACCCCAGCAGTGGGAGGTTCACCTTTAGGAACACCAGCTGCTCCACCAAAGCAGGATCCAAGCAGGTGTGGTGGGGTGTCACAACATCCCCAGCAATGCTGAACACCCTCTCTCTTGGAACACTGATTGGTGGACAGGACAGGTGTTGCTGGGCAACTGTGGCCAGATCCCGCCACATCTGGCTGCAGTTTGCCCT
>NW_005841859.1:3726705-3727115 GCF_000455745.1 Alligator sinensis | reverse complement strand
TGTCGGGCGCTGCCACTGGTGCTGGGAGTGCTGGCACGGGAAAGTGGATCCCCCTCTTCCACATCCCCTCGTCTCTAGTACGAATAGTACTAAGAGATGCTAAGCTAAGATAAGATAAGCTAAACCCTACCCAATCCTTTCTAACAACAAAAAGGAGCAGGCAAGTTCAACTACTGAGTAAAGTAACCAAGCTGAGATGCCTGAGTCTGCTAGGATACCTTTCTGCTAGGATACCAGTTCCTGAGAGGGAACAAGCTAGCAAAAGGCACAGCATGCCTCCAAACAGAAGCTTTTAGGCTGTTTTTAGGTCCCTCCCCTCAGACACTGTCACTGGAAAGGCAGCCAGAGAGAAATCCTTCTCACTGGCCACCTACATGTCAGTCTTGCCCCCCACTTCTCCCTGCCCCCGC
>NW_005841859.1:3710702-3726492 GCF_000455745.1 Alligator sinensis | reverse complement strand
CTGCCATTGGTATTTTAATTCGAGCCCCATTATTGGCTTGTGTTAAATTATGCACACGTGGCGGCTAGCAATTGACTTGCTAGCCGTATAAAGAGCTTGGGTGGTTTCCGCTCAAGTTGGAGAGAAAGCAATTGGAGTCCAAGAGGGAGAGCGTGAAGATCTCTAAGCGCTACGGATCCTTACGAACCCAACGCATTTCTTAAGAAGGCAACAGAGGTCTAAACAGCCTCTGGCCTCTCCCCGTTGCCGAGCGCAATCATAGATGTATCCCTATCCTATGTACTCAAGATCCAAACCCACGGAGCTTCGACAACTCCGTGGGAAAGAAATTGCCGAACCTGCGGAGCCTTAACAACTCCGGGGCCCAAGAACCAAGTTTGTCGTAGTCCTCCAATGAGGATTTAAGCGGAGCTGAACCTGGAAACTGTCCAGCCTACACCGCAACCATCTTGGGTGTAAGTAAATAATCTTTAAATCAACCACTACGCGTCTGTCACTAATTCTAGCCTGTGCGTGCCTTGCCGCCGCACCGTTTCTTCTGACCCCGTGTGCCCGGGCTGCTGGCCACAGCCCACGTGCGCAAAGACGGGTCCGCATATCGCTCCCGGCTCGCACATGGCGACATGGACGGGATCGGGAGGCGGCCCGCACACTTTGTAAGCTCTGAACTGCTTCGGACAGCTTGAATGAGCCCGCACTTGATTCTGGGCATGCTGCTTTGGACGCCAAAGCATCCGAAGTGGCCCTGGATCCAAAGCGCGATCTGAAGCCTCGCACAGCCCTACTGTCCATGATCAGTGACTTTTCCCAGCATTCCTATCAGGGCAGTGGCATCTAGTCCCACTGCTTCTGACACTTCAGGAACAGGGGTTATTTCAGCTGTTTTCATAGGAGAGCACCAGCAACAGTCTTTAAATCCCCATCTCTAGCTATATCTGTGTTTCTCAAGTACTGTCTTTCATGAGTTCTGTCAGAAAACATTTCAAAGATAGCTTTGTCAGGCACTCCCTAAAGGATAATATACATTAGTGAGTATCTAGTCATTTTTTTCTCTTCTTGGGTCACCTGTAGTGTTCCTTCAGTAAGCACAGGCCATGGACAGAGGCAGTATTTGGAAATGTCTCTATCACTACAAAAATTCATTACAGTTGTGGATACCAACTGTTGTGCAACAAAAATGTTCCATTTTGTGGTGCCACATGTAACATCTAAGCCAGTGGTTTTCAAACTTTTTTCATTTGAGGACCCCTAAAAATTTTTAACAGAGTTGCAGACCCCTTTGGAAATTTCAAATGGGGGTGCTGGACCCCTTTGAATTGTAAGTGTGGGTATTCATATACTTTTGGTTGATTATAATAATTTTTTATAGACATAGTCATCTTTAGACATAGTCTGTGACCCCACAGGGGTCTATAGACCACAGGTCTATGTACATGCACTACGTAAGGTCCATCAGACCCCCAACATCCCAGTGTCTTCCACTCTCTCTCTATCCACTTTGGATATTATAGTGGGGAGAAGAAAGGATGCTGCATATATAACTCAAGATTTGTGGATACACACAGGAGTCTGGACCTGGAAATCAGATGCAAAGAAACTTGAGATTCATTTGAACACTCTGAAGAGGCAGATCTATTCATTGAGAAGAACAGTCAAGTAGAACTCCAGAGCAACTCAATGAACAGAAGGATATGCTGTCTGCCAGAAGAAAGGATATGAAGTGTGAACACATAGCTGAAAATAATTTTAATTGCAACAGGGAGAAATTCACTGATTGTCCTTCAGTGACACTGCCATCCCTCAGATAGAAGAGATTGAGCAGAATTTTACCAATCTAGGGGAAATGCTTAAGGAAGTAGTTTAACAATATTTGGATTTTGACTGCAATGGGAACAGAATCAGGTCTATAAAGAATGAGGTCGCAGAGTATGTAAAAGAATTGGGACTTGTTCCAAACCTATTGAAGTTAATGGAAATTAAATTATTCTAATACACAGCATGAGCTCATACTTGACAGTAGATCATAGGATCATAGAAAAGTAGGGGTAGAAGGGATATTATGAGGCCATCTAGAGGCCATCTAGTACACCCCTTTGCTGAAGGCAGGAGTGTCCCTAACAACACCATCCCAGTCAAGTAGCTGTCTAACCTGCTCTTGAAAATTTCCAGGGATGGAGATTGCACTTCTTTAGGTAATGTACTCAAATGCTTAACCACTGTCATAGTCAGAAAGCTACTGGACTGAATTTTATTATTGTGCTAGCTTAGAAAATAAAGTGTACTAGACAAAACTCTCCACAGATAAACTGAAGTCAAAGGAGTGATGACAATTTATACAACCAGAGGATCAAGACTAGCATTTGTTCCAGGGTCAGTGTGGATTTTTATTTCTAGTATTGTCAGTCTGACACATCCTGGAAGTAATGCATTCATCCTTACTGCAAAAAAGAAAAAAGAAAAAAAAAGTTTCCTTTATTAACTGTAAATATAACCAAACCCTTCTTTGATTCAGCTGAGGAGGAGAAGTAGCAAAATGAGAAGGACGTCTTGCAAATGAACTGACCAAAAGTTCTCTCTTCCTCTTTATGTGCTGGTACAAAATAACAAGCTGGAGCTATGATGCTCTGCTAGGAAATACAGCTAGATGTGAGGAATTTTTAACAATCTTTTCTTTCTCTTCCTCTGTTCCCTTTGCCACCTTCCAGTGTATTTGAGTAATATTCACTTCATGGTGTCCAGAAAATAATTTTCACTGACATAATATTCATTGCTGATGAGATACAACGGAAGGATGGGGGACATGCCTTTTACTATGTTGAAAATGTGATTCTTGACTGGTGAAATGTTGTCCTGCGCTATCTTACATTTTTAAATGTAAACCAAATAAATTCTAACTAAAATTTATTTCTCACTTGAAGCATGTCCTTAGAGTGTCCAGTTGCTTAGGAGTTGTAAGTTGGAGATCCTAAGCTTTGGGGTACAAAGAAATCATGTGCCACAGGTGGTGATAAGACGAAAGAAGACTTGACATGCTGTTAAAACAGGATGCCGAATGCTAGTCAAGGACATTAACTGGATTCCTTAGAACAGCGATTCTTAACCAGGGTCCTGGGGTGTCACAGAGTGCTCCAGTCTCTTGGAGTATTCCAGGGTCACATAGATAGTGGTGGCAGCCTCAGGTGCCCATGGAGCATTATGAGGAGAGCAAGATGCTGGATTATATATTATATGTATGATAGCTGACAGAATTAGATTGCTGTTGGGAAGTTTGAGAATACTTAGGATTTGTTAATTTCCCAAATCAATGTCCCAAAATGACGCAAATGTCAATTTTCTGTAATTACATTACAATGACTGCCAGCTGTCACAACACAAAGTTGTGGATTTTTTAATTGCGTGTGCTTCGGCACCGCTAAATTATGTTCCCGCCGAATTGGAGCTCTTTTGCATGACGGAGTGTTCTGTTGTTATGGAGAACCCACGTGCAGAAAAGTGTTTCCCGCCGTTCTGTAGCCTTCTTTGCATTGTGCATGACTTTTGCATTTAGCCCAAGTTGGAGAGAAAGACGGAAAGAGAGACGTAGAGAGGGACGGAGAGACGGATCTCTAAGCGCTGTGGGTCCTTTCGAACCCAGCGCGTCTTTCTTAAGAAGGCGATAGAGGCTCCAATTGCCGAACCCCCGGAGCCTAGCAAACTCCGGGGCATCACTTACCGACGGCCTCTAGCCTCTCCCCGTCACCGATCGCAGCCCAGACGAATCCCTACCCTAGAACCCAGTTATCGACACCACGGAGTCTGAACCAGTCCGAGGATCCTGGGAACCGAGTTTTAGAGTCCTCCAACGAGGAAGGAAGTGGAGCTGTACCTGGGAAACTGTCCAGCCTGCACCGTGACCATCTCCAGTGTAAGTAAATAATCTTTTCAATCAACCATTACGCCTCCGTGACTGATTCTAGCTTGAGCGTACTGCTCCACCCCACGACTTTTCTCTGGCCCCGCGTGCCCGGGCTGCCGGCCACAGCCCGCATGCACACAGACGGGCCCGGCTCGTGCCCGGTGAGGACGGGACCAGGAGCTGGCCCGCACACAGCTAGACCTTTGAAAAAATAAATTTCTGGCTTTATGAAGGTCCTGAATAGATAAAACCATCCTAAATTTTATAAGACTTCTTTGTTTATAGCTATTTAAAGAAAACTGTTCTATGAAAATCACAAAGGCTCCTTTTCTTAGCTTTTTGGTACAACCCTGCACCTTCAACAAGAGACATCCTTCATGTTCAGTATGGGGTATTATTCTCAGTACATACTCTGTGTGCTTTTTCCATGTTAACATCAGCTAATTTCAGTGGTTTAGAGGTAGCTCCACAAAGTCTGATCAGCTGAAAACTGTTTTGTTTATTTATTGTAAATATTTGCAAGGTAAATCCATTGGTGTATGGATGGCAAGTTTTCAACAAGGCACTACCCAATAATAAAAAGGCTTACTTCTAACAGAACAGAGGCATACACTCACTTCTGCACACATAAATCTCTTTCTTCAGATTAAGTGGCAAAGAACAGAGTATATTCTGTATCCTTTTGTACATTTGCTAGATTAAGTAATCAAAGTGTTCATTTGGTCTATGAAAATCAGGGTCTGAATTTCAACTAATTTAATATTAATTAAAAGAGCAGAAATCTTGTTATAGAAAATACTCAATACAACAAATTATATTTCCAGTATAGAAAGCCACTAGGTAATATGCAACATATAGTATACTTGACACACTTATTGTACTGTGAATTGAAGGCATTCTTAATACTATAATTACATACATACATTATAAAGGGATAGACTTTGATTAACTCTGCTTATATAAATGGGAAATCATAAATAAACACACATACATCATAGATTATGTAGTTGAACACAGTGAAACACCCATGATACATAATGAAATTCACATGTTATATACAAAATGCACACTGGCCAATATAATACCCTAATATAAACTGAAAATTATTTGTGGAGCTAGGGTGGAAAGGATGGCATATAAGATTAAGATTTCAGACTAAGATATTTTCCATTGTGGATATGGGAAGATTTAACAGCTCTAGGAAAAGATCTTTGGCATAATGTTTAAAATTATTTAAAACTACAGAAAATACTGAAGAGCTGGGCATGCTGTAGGGACATGTACTGATCAAATGCTTGTTCATGGATACATTTAGAGAACTGCTTAATACTGCTGTATTAAAAACAGATGTATAATGATAAGGTAGTAAGTCCAAAATATATGTTAGTGTGACATTTAGTCTTATTATGCAAAAGTCTTCTTATCTGTATTTGTGCAGTGGAATCATGATCCATGATTGGGGCTTCCAGCCTCACTCCCAACCAGAGATCTGCCACTGCCAAATAAGCTTGCCTTGTCATTCCCACTGAGACCCACTATTAGGAAGACCAGACAGCTTGGAGCTGCCCTGTGTGTAAGCCCCAGGGTTGTGCTCAGGCTCGCTCTCTTAGGTGACGCTGAGAGAAAAGTTAGGGAGGTTCTTCAGGACCACTCCAAGCTGCTTGAAGGTGCTCCTCAGAAATCTGCTCTGATACTTGTTTCTGTAGCACCTGGGCAAGAGTAAATGTGCCAGGTTTATTTTTTGGTAGTGCAGCAGAGGCCATACCGCTGTATAACTATACAGTTACCCTTTATTATCTAAACTGTCATTATTGAAGCAGGATTCTTCCATGAGAAGAAGAAATTAAAGGTAAAGTCAGACATTTCTTCGATGCAGTCCTGTTTCTTTACCTAGAAAGGCCTTTTTAATGGAGTTGGATTCACACACTAGAGGACAGTTTTCTTATTCCAAGCTTCACTTTACAAGGCAGTAATCTACTAAAAAAGCTATCTTTGTTAGCATTTTCTAAGATCTGCATTATGTATGCCTCTCTGACTGTCCCTGGATATTCTTCTCTGTCAGCTTTTATGATGATTCCTAGTTGAATCTATCCCAGTGTACCCATCTCTGTCAGCTATTACCCAGGCCTTTGCATGTGTATGCAGCCTCTTTTGAAACCTTTCCATCTACATAGCTCCATTTTGACCTGCTTTGCATGTAGTCTTTGTTTTTGGCTAATGGTTCCTATTGTTTAGATATCTATCCCAAAAGGAGCTTAATTACGTTTTGTACTTATTCTGAGTGAGGAGTTAATATTATGCCCACCAGTGTCATTAACGTTTTATCCATGACCCAGCATAACTACAATGATACAGATTATGCATCAGAATCCGTGGATCTGACACATCTATCCCAAAATGCTATCTCATTTAGTGTACCAAATGCCTTAATGGAAACTATATGGGTGAAACTAAACTAAAACTATTAACCAGAATGGATCATAAGAAGAAAAAAGAATAAGGGCAGAGATACATAACATGCAGAGGGGAATATTTTTGACAGGATGTTGATTCACTTTCTGATGTCACTATCCTTTTACTTAAAGGAAATTTTCAAAACACCTGCGAAAGGCAAGCCTGAGAACAAAAAATTGGCTGGGCACTAAGACCCCAATACTGAACACTGATACTAATTCATGGCTCATAATAATCTACTTGATTCTGGCTAATCTTTCTTCATACCATGGGTGATAACATTCCCCTTCCCTTTTGAAAGGGCTTGATCTTCCACTAATCAAGCTATCTATTCTTGTCTGTTAGGTACTCCTGTGAATTTCTGTGTTCTCCAGTGTTATAGCCACCAGATTGTTTTTAGTCTTTGCTGTATGTGCTTTTTTTAGACCTGTAAAAGAATACCTTGTATTTGAAAGGTTGTCTAAATCTATCCCAACCATGCAGTTAGTGAAAAAAAAAGTCATTCACAAAAATCCTTGCCTCTTGCATAATACAGAAAGCTTGAGTAAAGTCAGTAGAATCAAGGCAATCTACCACTTAGTGTGCAAAGCATCCTTAAATCTGATTGAATTGGATATCTGTGCCTTCCCCTACCACCCCTTTCTTTTCACTGGATGATTAGTTTATATTCATCAATTACTGGTTTCACTTCAAAAGTAATATTTTTAATATGAAAAAACAGGGGTTAAAATTTAAACAGTTTTGTGGGATCAGACCAAAATCTGAATCCTACTAAAATTACAGTTTGGTGTTCAGGTTGGAACTTTATGACAGGTAAATATTTTTCTCTTAGAAGGTAATAAGAATGATCTTAAAGCAAAGGAAAAACATAGCTAATGAAGGAGTTCTTTGGTAAAAGGAGAGTAAGGCCATTGACTTAGAATCATAGAAAATTAGAGTTGAAAGGGACCTCATGAGGTCACCTAGTCCAGCCCCTTGCTTAAAGCAGGACAAGCCCCAGCTATATCATCCCAGCCAAGGCTTTGTTTAGCCAGGTCTTAAAAAGGATTGAGATTGTACAACCTCTGTGGGCAGCCTGTTCCAGTGCTCCACCACCTTACTAGTAAGAGTTTTTCCTAATATCTAACCTAAACTTCCCTTGCTGCACCTTGAGACCATTGTTCCTTGTTCTGTTATCTCCCACCAGTGAGAAAAATCTAGCTTCATCCTCTTTGGAACCACCCTTCAGGTAGTTGAAGACTGTTAAGTCCCCCTCAGTCTTATCTTCTCCAGATGAAATAAGCCCAGTTCCCTCAGCCTCTCATGTTCCCCAGCCCTGTAACCATTTTTGTTGCTCTGTACTGGACTCTCTCCAATTGGACTTGCTCCTAATGAAGCTGTTGTTAAAACTCCCATTAATTTTATCAGTACAGGATCAGTCCCAAGGCAAGTGTGAGGTATACATAATCCTAAAAGGAATACAAAGAACAAATTCTGGATGATACATTATATATAAATTCTTTAGGGCAGTCTTTTTCTTCTGTTTGGTACAGCAAAGTAATCCATGACTACATATGAATGATAAAAATAAGGGTACATACAGACATTTGGGGAGGTTAGGGGGAGGCTAGATTGAGTTAAAAATGGCCACCCAATCTAAGTTATGTCTGGGTAGGGGAGACTAGCAAGGAAGTCTTCAGGGATTGGGGGGCAAGCAGGCTCTAGATAGGGTATCAGGGGGCAGGCAAGGTTCAGAAGGGGTGATGCGGCGCACTCAGGGTTCACAGGGTGGGTAAGAGGGGCCAGCGGGGTCTATGGGAGAAATCAGGGGGATTCGTGGGGCAGGCAGCATCTGGGGTTGCACTGGAAACTGTACAGAAGTTCAGTTAGATTGGACTTGCCAGGCCCAATCTAAGTTAAATTATCTCCAGAGAAGGGTTACCTTAGATCAGGTTGGCCATTTTAGATCAATCTAACCTGCATGAAGTTCTGTACAGTTCACACTTAGATCCACCTAATTAGGGCTCTAAGCTCCCCACTGTAACTCAAGGGGCTTCACAGAAAGTGCCCTGAATTAGTGCACCCTGCCCCGCCACCCCAACAGTTGTTCGCTGTTGGGTCCAGGGATAGGGGTGGGGGATCAAGCTCCACTTCGGAGCTGATATAAAAGAAGCTGTGTGTCTGCAGCTTCTCTCTCCTAGTCCTACCCCGCTTCTCCAAGCTTTGGTGCAGTCTGCAGGATGAGAGGGGGGGAAGGGAGCCTCAGCCAAGTTTGCCCAGTCTGAGCTGGGTGGATTGAAGCCTTCCTGAGGTAGGGCCTCCAATCCACCCACCCCCTGCCTCCAGTGCAGACTAGGCAAACCCCTCCTTTCTTCACCTCTCATCCTGCAGAGAGTACTGAGGGAAGGGTTATGCTGCATTAGCCCAGCCCTGATCAGCCCAGGGACAGACAAACTAAATAAAGGCACTCCAGTTTGGAGTGCCAAATGCTTTGGTTCATTTAATGGAGCTCCATTAAGTGAGGATTAATTTGTCATGTGATTGGGGACTTTTAAAGCACTCTGCAGCCATGCAGTTATGTTAAGGCATGGCTGTAGAGTGCTTTCAGGGGTCCAATTGCATGAAAATATCACTTCTGTCAGTGCCCTAAGTGCAAAGGTCTGCACCTGGGTGAAGTAAGTTAGGTTAGGTGGCTGTTTTTTAATGCAATCTAACCTCCCTGAATGTCTCTATGAATCCTAAATGTATATCCAGAAGGCCACATTTTGCACTCAAACATGTAGGCCAACATAATTCATTAATATAAAGCCTGTATGTATTCTGCACTCAGTCTTACTCTTAGCAAATCCAGAATATACTTTAGATCTAATAATCCTTCTAAAATGTATTATTTGCTCACACTATATATTAAGATTACATTTATAAAAACATTTGTCAAATCTTAAAGGATACATAGACATGCTAAGAAACGGCTAATATATTGATATGGAATCTCACAATTTTGTATGTTGTTCATAACCATATAATACTCTCATGTAATATTTTGAAACAATTTTAACCGTTTAAAAACTAAAAGTAAAAAAATCCATAATATTGAGCGAGTCTCTGTTTGTGTTTCTGATATATTTTTAAATCCCCACAAATAAAAAAATAACTGCTTGTTTTTATATTATGAATTCTGTAACATATTGGACATATATATAGACTGTTTTCTTTCAGCTTGCTTTCCTAGGAATTGTCAGAACATCATAAATAAAAATTGTTTGGAAGACTAAAGCTAAAGCTAGAAAATGGGAAAAAAACAAAGTGCCTTCTCTAGCTTTTGACATTATTGTATTTTGTTAGGGTAAAACTTAGAGCAAACTTTAACCAATAATTTTAGGCAGTGTGAGAGTATATTTTCAATTGCATAAACGTTCATGCAAAAGTAATCTGCAAAGGTGGCAAGAATCTTTCAAAATAATATAGGGTGTTGTTTTTCAGAAGGTTATGAATAACAAGGCATTTGTTTTGGCATTATTTAAATTCCATTACTTTGTTGTTTCAGTTCCTGATATACATTCAGTAACATTCTTGGATATTCTTGATTAAGGTTTGCTTTTTATCAGTTAGGAGATAAAATTCTGCTAGTGAAGGGAATGGCAATATACTGACTGGGTTCAAGCAAAAAAAATCTTTGGACTGTGCATTTTTGTTAGCAAAAAAAAAATCAATCTATTAATTCATTCTACTAAATGTTTCAAGGGCAGCATAGAAATTCCTTACATGCCATATCCTGGATAAGGTCAATGTAGCTCAGGAGCTTAGAAATGATATAAAAGCAGCTATTGTTAAACTTTCCCTTTATAGTCCTATTTCAAGCCACAAATTAAGAGCAGTAAGGAAGTTATCCAGTCATTTCTCAGATTATCAGCATTCTTTAGTTGCAAATAACTTTCCCCCAGACAAAGAAATATGAATCATGTCATCACATCAGTTAAACATTTCATATCCTCAGCAAATTGGTTTAGAGTATAGAAATTAGAGAGAAACTTTAAATTGTTTCTGCCCACATCATCTCTCTGCTAAGAAATATTAAAGCATTTCTACTTGAACTGCTGCCTCTTAATTTCAAGGAAAGAAAGTTTCTATACTGCATATTCATTTCTTCTAGAATTTGGCTAAACTCTCAGGTCTCAGCACTATTATTAAAAAGTACAAGTTTTTCAAAACAAAGTGAATATTTAAGGGGTATAATATATCAGCCTTGGTGTCTTCAGCTCACAATGCAGTACTTTGTGGAAGGCATGCTTTTGTCAAACACAAATTATTTGACTCTATACAAATTAATGTATTGTAGTCCTGTAGCCTGCATTATATAGACTGATCTTATGATTCCTTATGGCCTTAAAAAGCTATGAATCTGTGAAACATTAACCAGAAAGTATCCTCTTTTTAAATTTAAATTAAAGGACAAATATTTTTTTACCTTTGTACTAGGAGTGATAATATTAAAGAAAATACTACTGAAAATATATGCCATACACTTGGAAATTAAGTTATTTGGAGCAGCTAACTAATAAAACATTATTTCTTTCTAGGAAAGTTGTCAATCCACATTGTATAAAGGACAAAAATAATGTTCATTTTAAGAGTGCACCCAAATTACTATTTTTTTCTAATATTTTTTATCTTTGTTTAAAAATAAGAACCACAAAACAAAATAAAAACCCGTGGTAGCTCAGAGGGCAGTGACTTCAAATGGTACGATTAAAATCTTAAATAAAATAGTCATAGAAGGAGTTTGAAATACTGACCTTATTGACTTAAGGCTATACTTCCAATGTGGGTATTTTAGTTTTAAGTCTTTTTTCAAGGTATCTGTATTGTTTATATATGAGACCTGTTTGCTTGGTGTGGTGATTGTGGAATGTTTTTGGATTCTTAGTAATTAAAAAAAAATCATCCATCCAAGGTCTCTGTTTAAAATAACAAAAAAACCCAACAAATTTGTGTGGGTTTTTTTTTACTGTTTTCTAGTGCCCTGTGTCCCACAGCACATTCCAAAGTCCAGTTTCACCCAGTACTGTGCAAATCAACATTTTTAAAGCATTGTATTGTAGTTAATATTATAGAGGTGCTGCAATTTCCCTAGATATATTAAAGTCTGAATAATACTATCTAGTAATTAGGTTGGTACGTATGTAATCATTATCATCAATGTATCTGAGTCTGCTGTAGTGGGAACAGGTAATAGAATAATCACAACAACTGAAGAGTATAAAATATTATCCATCACAGGAATAGGTGCTTGTTTCATTGTTATTAAAAGTAATGCCAGTGGTGTTCCTCAGGAACAAAGAGGAATCACAATACAGGCTCAAGAGTAGGGCAATGGAGAAGAGCTGGTTTCAGGGAGTGGTGGAAGGGGAATCACTGAAGATGTTGTGAGTTAAGAGCAGCATTGAGTTTAAAGGATGGGGTTGTATTTCTAATACCAACCAACAACCTCCTTCTCCTTAGAAATGCACCTGTTGGACCACAGAGTTTTTTAGTATTTTAGAAATAGTAAAGGGCCTATAGTTAAACAACCTCAAGAGTTCTGAGACAGTTGTCATTGGATGACGGCCTTTCATAGACTTGAAAAATGCTCGGAAAAATTACTCTGACAACTGAACCTAAAGAATTACCACCTTTCACAGATTTACAGAGTTTAAGGCCAGAAAGGAATATTAGACCAAGAAAAGACAGATTTCAACTGTGTATCTTGTATTGAGCCCAATAACTTCTGTTAACTGAAGCATAATTCTTTGTTAGTGAAAGATTATCCTCCAGAACAGCACTCAGTCTTGGTTTGAAAACCTAAAGAGATGGAGAATCCATTACTTCTGTTGGATGATTGTCCCAGTGGCTTAATGTCTTTATTGTTATAAATGTATGCTTAGTTTCCCATTTGAATTTGTCTACCTTTGGCTTTGAGTCATTGGTTCTTGTTGTACCTTTCTCCCTTGGTTAAAGACTTTAAAACTATATTTTTCACATAAGAAGGTATTTATGGACTATAACCCAGTCAAGTCACCTCTCAACATGCATTCTGATAAACCAAACTGATGGAGTTCTTTAAGACTATTACTATTGGGTCTGTAGTTATTAATATATAGTCTTTTTTCTGTAGCTTTATATGGAATTCTGCTTCACAGATCACGTTATGTTGCTATTGGATGCATCTACACATGCATTAACTTACTTTAGTTAATGTGTATTAAATCTAGTACTTCCATTGTGAGGTACTAAGAAAATGCAAGTTAGCCTGTCTTAATGTGCATTAACTAAAGGGCATTTTTTTTAGTGATGCTTTAATGTGCATTAAAATAAGCTGATGCACAATAAAGCACATGTGTAGATGCACCCACTTTGACCTGTTGCACCTTTATCTTTGAATCACATCTCATTCCTCATTCTGTAGGTATGGCCAGTGTTCCTTGTCCCTAGATGTGTAATTGTGCATTTTGTTACTAAAAGAATTTTGTTAGCAAGGATAGTCATTCTGTATGACTGCCCTATCCTCATTAAGCCCACACTGCTTAACATCTTCATCAGCAACTCGGATGAGGGGGTGGAAAGCACACTGTCCAAGTTTGCTGATGACACCAAGATGTGGGGCGAGGTGGACACACTTGAAGGGAGAGAGAGGCTGCAAATAGATTTAGACAGACTACAAAAGTGGGCAGAGAAGAATAGGATGGGGTTCAATGTAGACAAATGCAGGGTGCTGCACCTTGGGAGAAGGAATCCACAGCATACATAAAGGATGGGGAGTTCCCGTCTTGAAAGCACAGAGGCGGAAAGGGATCTTGGAGTCATTATTGACTCCAAGATGAACATGAGCCGCCAATGCCAGACCGCAGACAGCAAGGCCAACCGTACCTTGTCATGCATCCAAAGGTGCATCTCAAGCCAGTCCAGAGAGATGATACTCCCCCTCTATGCGACTTTGGTCAGGCCGCAGTTGGAGTACTGCGTCCAGTACTGGGCGCCGCACTTCAAAAGGGATGTGGCCAGCCTGGAGAGGGTTCAGAGGGCCACCTGCTTGGTGAGAAGGCAGCAGGACAGGCCCTATGAGGAACCTGAACCTGTTCAGCCTCAGCAAGAGGAGGCTGAGGGGGGACCTGGTGGCTGCCTACAAACTCATCAAGGGAGATCAACAGCAAATAGGCAGAGCCCTTTTCTCCCCAGCACCACCTGGGGTGACAAGGAACAATGGTAATAAACTGATGGAGAATAGGTTTAGGTTAGAGATCAGAAGGCAATATTTTACAGTTAAGGTGGCCAAAATCTGGAACCAACTTCCCAGGGAGGTGGTCCTCGTCCCTACCTTGGGCAAATTCAAGAGGAGGTTGGATGATCACCTGTCTGGGGTCTTGTGAACCCAGCATTCATTCCTGCCTGTGGCAGGGGGTCAGGCTAGATGATCTGTTAAGGTCCCTCCTGACCCTAACTACTATGAAACTATGAACATGAAACTACTATGAGGAGATGTTTGGCAATTAACGTTGCCACTGCTCCCCTGTGAACAAATTTCTGGACCTGTGGGAAGCCTATTATGGGGCTGTTGCCACCATAGCTTTTCTGACAGAGCAATCAATGGCAGTAGAGCCTCCCAGTGGAGGTGCAGGGCATAGATGCATAGACACACATGGAAGAAAGGCTTTGTCCTGGAATAACAAAAGCTCATTTTGGTCAGCGTTGCTGTGTCCAGATGGGAGATTGTGCTGGCGGAGCTGAGTTCAGCCAGCAAGGCCAGCCATACCTTGTCATGCATGCAAAGGTGCATCTCAAGCTGGTCCAGAGAGGTGATTCTCACCCTCTATGCGACATTGGTCAGGCCGCAAGTGGAGTACTGCGTCCAGTACTGGGTGCCACACTTTAAAAAGGATGTGACCAGCCTGGAGAGAGTTCAGAGGAGGGCCACCCATTTGGTGAGAAGGCAGCAGGACAGGATCTATAAGGAGAGACTGAGGAACCTGAACCTGTTCAGCCTTGGCAATAGGAGGCTGAGGGGCGACCTGGTGGCTGCCTACAGACTCATCAGGGGAGATCATCAGCAAATAGGAAGAGCCCTATTCTCCCCAGCACCACCTGGGGTGATGAGGAACAACGGTAATAAGCTGATAGAGAATAGGTTTAGGTTAGAGATCAGGAGGCAATATTTTACAGTTAGGGTGGCCAGAATCTGGAACCAACTTCCTAGGGAAATGGTCTTTCCCCTACCTTGGGTAAAATCAAAAAGAGGTTAGATGATCACCTGTCTGGGGTTTTGTGAACCCAGCATTCATTTCTGCCTGTGGCAGGGGGGCAGGCTAGATGATCTGTTCAGGTCCTTCCTGACCCTAGCTACTATGATACTATGAATTATGACATTTTTGTCATAGTCAATTGTTGTCAGTGATGATATATTTATTTTTAGATCCTTGGTAGAAATACTGAATAGTCTTAGGGCTGGAACTGAAACTCATAGCACTTAATTGACACCTACTTCTTGAGATCTGCTAGTTAGCCAGTTCTTATATCTCATGTACTTTACTGAACATATCTTTTTCAGTACCATATTATGTAGTACTCTCCCCCTTGAAAGTCTAAGTAGTAACATATTTATTCAGTTATCTTAACAAGCAAACTTGTCAACTCATCAAAGAATAAAACCGTGGGGAACTGTACCTTTAGGAGAGTTTTCATATTTCATAGGTGCTCGTGTTGTATAGCAGAGAGCCTTAAGTTATGTGCAGAGCAATGGGAATTCAGAAATGAAATGAAGGCATCACAGAAATCAAGTTTATTTCATAAATTGTATTGTCTGTATGCCGCACTGACTGGTATTAATTAAATATCTTTTAAAATTCTTTATTAGTTAAATCCCCTGTTGACCTTTCTGTTATTCCCTTTAGAGCATAATAAAGACTATTTCACTGGCTTTAAGGCAGGATTAAAATCACAGAGGGTGGAAACAGACATTACCTGATGTTTCATTTGTGCTGCCATAAAAAACTTTTATGGCAGCATGCATGCTGAACAAATAGATATTGATACCCTTTGTTGCACTATATGAAAGGAAAATCAATGGCCCAACTAAAGGTGGTAATAGATTCTGCCACTTTATTGTGACAGACGTCTATTACCTCTGTGGAGGAAGAGTACAAGCAAGCTGAGCTGCTTGCACTCTCCTACCACCCCAGGTAGGTGCTTGAGAAGTCCTCACGGCCCCTGGAGCATTTGCCCGCTCTCCCTGCTTACAGAGAGGCACCCCAGGAAATTTTGGCATGTGTCTCCATAAGCGGGGAAGTTGGGGTTGCCTTTTCAGCCAGACTTGACCCTCAGATTGTAGACGAGTGGGTTTAGCTGCGTGAGAAAAGCAGGACTTTTCCATGCCAAGCCAGACTCCCTCCTTCATGATTGTGGAGGAGTGGGCCTGGCTGGGTGAGGAAA
>NW_005841859.1:3705770-3710671 GCF_000455745.1 Alligator sinensis | reverse complement strand
AAGTCAGACTCATGCCCCAGATGTGGCTGAGTAGGAAAAGTGGGGAGACCACATGGCCCCTAGACCCGCACAGTCAGGGACTGGAGAAGAGGTGATGTGTTTTGCCCATTGAAATGGATCACCTGTGCTGCAACACTTTGTGGCACAGCTAATCCACTTTATTTGGTGACATCTATTTGTGCTCTTTTTGCTCCTTATGAACCATAAAGAAGTCCATAAGATGTGAGGTCTTTCTAAATTATATGCTTTAGATTTTAAGAGAAGCACTCAAAAAATGAATGCTTTAATTTTCTTTTTCAGGTATGTTCTTAAATGCACTTTCAATTCATTTTAAAATTTCAGCTTTGTTTTGCAAATCATTACCAAATATGTTCAACATCTATTGACTTATAATAGCCAAAAGTGTTGCGGTGACATTATTGTAGATTTTAGAAATTGTAAAGAAGCAATACTGTATTTCATATAGCTAGGTAGCTCATGCTACTCTTTGCAACATTTCTGCTCATAATAAAATTATATTTTCATCCAGTTTTAAATATGAGCCATAGGCACATCCCTGATCCAAAGTTGTCTCATACAGTATAGACAGATATAACAATTGTATTAGTATGAGAGCTTACTGATACAAGCTGATACAACTGTTATTTTTTCATGATTCTGTGGCAAAAGAGGTCAAGGTTAGGGTGATTTGGCTAATTTGTGTCACTATGGGATCATGCAGGTATAACAGTTAGACTGTAACAGCTGCTGCCTGCTACCAAGCAGCACCTCTCCTTCCTGTTTTAGAGTGGCTGAAATATGTATTTGTCCTTATCCTTTTTGGGGGTTGATTTGAGTTTAAATTAATAGTTTATAGTTCAGTTTATAGTTATGTTTATAAGGTCAGTGTATTTGCATATTCTGCCTTTTGTCCATTAAATTGTGTGTGGTCCAGAATTGCACAGATATCCAGGAACAGCGGGATCAGAGTTCATACCAGGTCAAATCCAAGCTATCCAGCACTATTATCCCTATTTTAATGTATCTGTAGTATATCCAATACATTTTTGCAAGTAGTCAAATAGCTATTGAATTCTTTAGATTTGACATCATAAACTCTTTGTCCCAGAGCTTCTGCACTAATTCTATTTAATCAGATTACTTACTAATGCACATTTAACATGTATGTTGCAAGATAGACTTCTTTTTCTTCTGCAGGCTAACCAAGGGGATTAAAGAGCTTGTTTTAGACTATCATCTCCCCAGTCTGCTGCTGATTTACAATACCTATTGCTCAGGGAATGGTTCTGTCATAATTTTCTCCTTTCTTTGGCTCATATCATTATTGTAAAATGGGCACAGATTTAAAATGTCTTTATTTTGTCACTTTTCTGACATCAGCATTTACCTCATTCTTCAGAGAGAATTTAACAATGGTGTCAGCAGTGTATATTTTAATTAGCCTTCTGCTATGTGGGCTTTTATATCACTATAGTATCTTTGCCGTTATCATAATATTGGAGCATCAACAGTGCTGCATAACATGGATTCTATAACCTTCACTAAAGTGTATGAATTTTATCACCTGTTATCCTGCACTTTTGCATAAAATAATTCTACCACAGGTTTGAAATATTCCTTAGAGGCATGCTTGTAATATTCTTTTTTACGCACAGTAGAGGCACTTAAAAAAACCAAACCAAAACAACTGCCAAAAAGATGTCCAACACCAAATGGACTTTCAGGAATATATATTTTTTCTCCTCATTTTGTGCTTAGTTTGTTTTTCCTCCAGTTAAAGTAACTCAACGTACATTTTCTTCCCACTGTTTGCCAACCTCTGTTTGCTTGCATGAAACACTATAAATACCTTTGAGCACATAACAGCATGTTGCCATAGTAATTGTTTTGTTTCCATGCGTGTAACTAAACAGAAGTATCATGAGATTATAAATACACTGCATAAATATTTTTATGGGAAAAGTGTTATAGATGAACATTTAAGAGGGTCAGCATGATCAGAAATAGATAATGATGGAGGCTCTTTGGACTCTTGAGCTTTTTTGATGATTTTATTCTTGATCTACCATCTCTGCTTTTTCATCTGTGATCAGGCTTGCTAGTAACTGCATTAAAATTCTGTCCATTAAAAGGAATAAAAGGCAAGCTGATTTATTTGATGGGACCAAATGATATATATGATATCTGAACTTCCATCCTACACCTCTTCAGACCTTTGGCCAGTCTCTGAATTCAAATGTGCATTATGCAGGGGTGGATCTGGTCTTGGGGGTGGGAGAGGAGGGTGGTACAGCAGTACAGATATACCACCCTTCCACCTCTGTCCTCAAGACTAGGGACAGACATTCCAAAAGCCTGAGCCTGAATTGACTCAATCTTTGCAGGTTAGTCTAACTTTGCTAGGCTGAACCAGTTTGTAACTGTACAGACATCCCCTCTGGACTGAAGAAATGCAGGCAGATGCCTGCAGTGGCTCACGCTAGAAGCCGAGGGGTGCTAGAGCAAGCCCTCCTTTCCCTTCCACAGTGCTGAGCTGAGAGGGGCATGACCAGACCCCAGCAGGATGCTCTGATTAGGGATGGATTCTCCACCCCCTTCACTGTTGATAACAGAGCATTGAGTTACACCACAGGGAGTAACACAGGGAGTTGTTAGCATTTATCAGCCCATCAGCCAAAACAACAGCCCCTCTCATTAGTTGAAGCTCTTCTTCAACAACTTTTTCCAAGGAAGGAATGGAGGGACATTATCAGCTACCTGTTGATTAACTCCCCAAACCCCTAAGCTGACACTGTCCAGTCTTGTCTCCCACAGCACAGACTGTAGCCAGCATGTGGTATGCTAGCTAATGCTGAGAGGTGTCTGTGTAAGGCAGAGGGGAAGGGAGAATTCCTGCTTGAGAAGGGAGTGGTGGGGGGTGGGGGGAGGGAGCAGGGGAAAGCCAGGCAGACCCTGCTGTACCTGCAGTCTCTGCTGGAGCTGCAGTGAGGGAGCAGAGGGCAGGGGCCAGCCTTGCTGGGCTGGAGCAGACAGCAGAGCCCTGCTCAGAGTTGCAAAACATCTGGGATGCTGGAGGACTCTGATTTAATTTAAACCAAGAAGGGGTCTAGGACAGATACTGCTTAAACTGGTTTGACCCAAATCAGTTAAGTCTGATACTACATTCAACCAAGTATATTTCAAACTGGTTTAAGCCATTTTCAAATGGGTTTATGTGCACTGAACATCTGTTCTGTTACAGGTTTAAACCAGTCTCTGATCACTTAAACCAGTTTATGTGTAATGTCTGTCCCTATCCCAACTGATCCAGGTGCAGGGGGATATGTGAGTCACCCCTGCCCTGGAACAGCCATGGGCTACGGCTGCAAAGGGTGCCAGGCTTGGCAGGGGATGGTGACAGCAGCAGCAGCATGTAGGTTCCTCATTCCAACACCTGTTCCCTGCCCATCCTGTCCTCTCCTACCATAGGTGTTCCCTGCTGGCCAGGAGAGGGTGCCGGAAGGAGGAACTTATGCACCACCACCACTGTTCCTGTCTGAACCTGACAACCTGCAAGCCGTTTCCTGGAGCCCATGGCTATAGCAAGACAGGAGCACCTCTCATCCCCTACCTTCAGGTCAGCATCAGCAGTGTCAGAGAGGGGTGAGTCCCACCCCACCTCCCTGCCCCATGCCCCTGCTGCCTCACTCCCTGGTGTCTCCCAACAACCTTGGGGGCTCCCCACGTGGTCTGAGGAGCAGCATGCTTCAACATCCTTTAGGAAATCCTGGATCCACCCCATGGAAATTATATAAATGACTGAATTATTTAGCACAAGTGCTTAGTCAATGTAGTTGCTATATAAAGCCTTGGTCCTGTGTGGACTTCAACAGTCAGGTTTAAACGGTCTGGATTAAAGGGTCTGGATTTACAACATTTGCACCAGTGTAATCAGCATTTAGAGTAGTGTCATCAATGAGCAGACAGCCTATGCTGGAGTAATTTATTGGACTCTATTAGAGAATTAGCCTGTGGAAGATCAAGGATAAAACTAAACAAGGATTTAATACCAGTAAGACTGTTATGTGTCTGAATATCCCAGGATAGCTGTTTTCTGTAGCAAATAAGCTATTACCTGTTCTCCTGATTCTCAATAACAAGGAGCTTGAATAGTGCCTATTTTGAGCAGCTATCCTGGAATAATCATCATCTTTTCTGGTTCTTTGTTTTTTGTACAGTAGTGCATGGCCTAATATAATAAAGGAGTTTGGTCATCCAGTTCTGATTCTGATCAAAGCCCCACTGTCATCCTTAGGAGTTTGACAAGAAAAGACTGAAGGATCAGGTGCTAAGATGGAAATATTAGTATTTGAGATAAGAAATTATTCATTCAGTTTTCCCCAGTTTGATAAATATTTTAGGGTCTGCTCCAGGTGGAAAGATTCTTATTAGTTAGTTCAAAATAGAACCACATGGAAAGGAAAGAGTCTAACAATAATTCTTTGTAAGAATGAGTGGCTGTATACTAGGGGTGTGCAAAATGGGCTGTATTTGGTTCGGATTTGGATTCAGCTTGAATTGGAGACAGTAATTCGATTTGTTGATTCGGATCACTGTCCCCGATTTGATTTGGCTGAATCCAAATTTGAAGATTCGATGCCGATTTGGAGAATCAGCGATTCGGCCATGGACACAGCTTTAAATGTTTTTTCTATATACCTCAAGGTACCAGGCATGGCTCGCGAATGCTGTGATGCTGGGGTGGATGAAGCATCCAACAGGAGCATGGGGAGAGGCCCCTGCGAGTTCAGCAGCGAACCCAGAAATAAACGAGACGTACTTCCAGTCCACTTCCGGGTCTGCCACTGAGCATGCTGGGCACCCCCCGGGCTGAGTGATCAGCTGTGGGGGGGCCCCAGGGG
>NW_005841859.1:3701032-3705154 GCF_000455745.1 Alligator sinensis | reverse complement strand
CGGAGCCAATTTTCCAGCCAGTGGATCGTGGAGGACCCAAGGCGACAATTGGCCAGTTTCTCCAAGAGGCGATCATGGGACACCAGATCGAAGGCTTTCACAGATCACTGTCCCCAATTCGATTCAGCTGAACCCGAATCTGGAGATTTGGAGAATCAGTGATTTGGCCATAGACACAGCTTTAAATGTTTTTTCTACATAACTTGAGGTACCAGGTGTGGCTTATGAATGCTGCGATGCTAGGGTGGATGGAGCATCCCACAGAAGTGCGGTGGGGGGCCCCCCCACATGCTCGGTGGCAAGCCCAGAAGTGGAACAGAAGTACTTCTGGTCAACTTCCGGGTCCACTGGGGAGCATGCTGGCCCCGTGCTCCATCAGCTCAGCAATTTGCCATGGGGGACCCCAGGTACTCCCCCAGACCCAGGAGGCACCAGTTGCTGAGCCCAGGGGGGCACAGGGCCCCCCCCCAGCATGCTTTCCGGCAGACACAGAAGTGGACCAGAAGCTTCTGGTCCACTTCTGGGTCTGCTGCTGAGCACACTGGGAACCCCCCCCCCCCAAAACACACACGCACTCCTGTGGGATGTTCCATTCACAATGCTGGTACCTTGAGGTATGTAGAAAAAACATTTAAAGCCGTGGCTGTATCCAAATTGCCAAATCTTTCTGAATCTCTCTGAATCGACTCAGAGGATTCTGAGTCGATTCAGAGAGATTAAAGGGTCTCCTGATTCAATTCAGATTTGGACGTTTAGTCACCGAATCAGGCCAAATCTGCACCAAATCGAATCAGGGACCGAAGCTTCGCACAGCCCTACTGTATATATTAAAACAGACCAGATCCTACTTTAATTTAAACATCTCCAAGATCAATACATATCCTTAAATGAGGTCTGTGTGGGTGGATCTCAGGGCATGCCTGTGTCTCTGTCAGGAAGCAGTTTAGATCTAAATGGATATTTCCCAATTCTTTGGTCATTTTTATGTCTCTTTGCTGAGCTCCCTCCAGTTTTTTAGCATCCTTCTTTAAATGTGGGGAGCAGACCTCGACACTTTCTACTAATGGTCATACTAATGCCAAATAAAGATGTAATTTAAACTCTACACTTATTTTTCTTTATGTAAATGTTCAATGATTTTACTGTTTTAATCACAATATCACACTGGGAGTTTGTGTTCAGCTTATATGCATAATGATTCCCCAACTCAGAGTGACAATTTTCAGAGTACGGTTTTTTAGGATATACTCTCCATCTATACATACGGCCTATGTTCTTTTTGTAGATGTCTGACTTTACCTCTAGCTGATTCACCATTTACAGCCACAATTTTAAGACCTACCCATTAGTCAGTTTTTAAAAGATTTAATTTGTGCCATGTTGATCTTGTATCATTCTAATTTCTTAATCAAAATGTCATGTATTACTAAGTCAAATGCCTCGTAATCTCATTTAAAAAATCAAGTTAGTTTGACAGGACGTCTTTACATAAGGCCATGTTTATTGGCATTAATTATGTTACACTTAGTTAATTGTTTATTAGCTGGGTCCTGTATCAGCTGTTCCTTTATTTTGTCTAAGACTGAAATCAGGCTGACAGCTATATAACCCAGGCCATCCTAATCTATCTTAAAAAAAAACACACAGCAGCCCCCCCACCAAACAAACAACCCCCCCCGTATCATTTTATTTGTTTTAAATCCTTTGAATCTTCCCCAGTGTTTCAAGACTTATAGAAGATCATAATTGTGTAGATAGTTCCTCAGCCAGCTCTTTAAAAAATCTTTAACTTGTTATTTGAGCCTACTTATTTTCAAATGAATAGCTTTAGTAGCTGCTATTTAACATCCTCTTTAGTTATTATTAGAAAGGAAAGCCATAATTTCATAGTTTCATAGTTGATAGGGTTGGAAGGGACCTGAGCAGATCATCAAGTCCGACCCCCTGCCATGGGCAGGAAAGAATGCTGGGGTCAAACGACCCCGGCAAGGTGTCTATCTAGCCTCCTTTTAAAGACCCCAGGGTAGGAGCCAGCACCACTTCCCTTGGAAGTTGGTTCCAGATCCTAGCTGCCCTGACTGTGAAGTAGTGCCTCCTGATATCTAGCCTGAATCTACTCTCGGTCAATTTATGACCGTTATTCCTTGTTATTCTCAGTAGCGTTCGGGGGAACAGGGACTCTCCAATTGCCTGCTGGTATCCCTTGGCCAGTTTGTAGACAGCCACCAGATCCCCTCTCAGCCTTCTCTTGTGGAGGCTGAACAGGTTCAGGTCTCGTAGCCTCTCCTCATCGGGCCTGGCCTGCTGCCCCCAATCATACGAGTGTCCCTCCTCTGGACCCTCTCGATGTTGTCCACATCCCTCCTGAAGTGCAGCGTACAGAACTGGATGCAGTACTCCAACTGCACCCTGACCAATGTCATATAGAATGGGAGGATCACCTCCTTAGACCTGCTCGTGATGTATCTGTGGATGCATGACAAGGTGCAGTTATCCTTCCTGACTGCAAACCCACATTGACAGCCCATGTTCATGTTGTAGTCTATAATGACTCCAAGATCCTTTCTGCCTCTGTGCTGATGAGAAGGGAGTTCCCCAGCCTGTAGGTATGCTGCTGGTTCTTCCTCCCTAGGTGTAGTACCCTGCACTTGTCAGTATTGAATCCCATCTTATTTTCATCCACCCACCCCATAACCTGTAACCATCCTATAAGATTAGAGATATCATCCTATAAAATGAGAGATATCAACTGGCTTTTTCCCAAATACACGAGAGAAATGCTTTTGGATATTTCTGCCATTTCTGTATTACTATTTGCACTTCTACCATTGCTATCTGGCAGTGGGTCAACACAATCAGAAAATGATAGAAAATAAAGGTGGAAGGGGTACTAAAAGCCCATCTACTCCATCTGCCTGCCCTAGCACAAGATCCCCTATTCTTAAACATTCTCTGACAGCTTTTTGTTTCACCTGCTCTAAGAAATTTCCAATAATTAAGTTTTTATGACTTCTCCTGTAATCTATTCTAGTAGGGTTCTTTTCCTGTTCCAGGTGAGGTAGCACATAATGAATTCCAGCTTTGTGAGACTAGCTCTACCAAAACATAGTATTTTCTAGTACCATTTAGCAGTTTACACATAGCAAATATATTTCAGTCATAATCTAAGTACCCACTGCATTTAATTCTGTGATCAATTCCCGTTTGCCTGTCAAAATTATTTCTAATATAGATGCAGTACTTTTAGACACGTCTAGGATGTTTTAGTACTGGCAGCATGTCCAGTGTGTCATTCATATTGAAGTCCCTCATAATAACACGCTTTTTTCTTTTGACACATTAAAAATAGATATATAAAGTTCCAATCATTCTGATTTTTATGTGATTTGGAGGCCCGCTGTAGATGCTAACTTGCAATTCATTCGTATTTTATCTGTTAAAACACTGAGATAAGCATTTGAGCTCATTTTCTGATGAGCTGTCAGTCACTTGGAAACTGGTAATGCCATTTTTGACATTTTAACTCTCCCCTTTCCTTTTTTTCTATGTGATCCTACTTGAATTGTTCATTAAAGAACTTTTTTAACATTCCAGTCATGCAAAACTTACCCACCAGGTTCCAGTTGGTTGGATTTATGGTTATAAATGAGGAATTCTATTTCCTTTTGTTTATTCCTAAGCTCTTAGTTCTTGTACATAGATAGTTGAAGAATTCTGCCCCCCCACCACATTCTGCCAGTAAAACTAATGTAAAGGGGAGACTAAACTAAGCATTCCTCTATACAGCAGAATGAATGCATCTGGGTAGTGCTATCAAACATGCAGTAACAGTTTAGCTAGAAGGAGTAATAATTGCAGTATTTTTTTTTTTTTTTTATATAGACCTTAGCAAGTGCTAGCAACCAGAAAATAGGAAGCTCTCCCAGGGCCCTAGGTGTGCACTTCGTTTGGTAGTGCATACTAACTGTATTCACTGATATTGTTACCTCATGGTAGGCGAATTATAGCACATCCTACAGTGATACCTTTGCTTTGCTTTGTAGACATGCTGTAAGTGAGCCATAAAAGGGTCAGCTTAGTTTAACAGATACAGATTTGGTTTAGCAAAAATAAATGGTTCAG
>NW_005841859.1:3618587-3701001 GCF_000455745.1 Alligator sinensis | reverse complement strand
TCAGAAGAAACAATCCAGAAGTGGAGAAAGGTAAGAAAAACAAACACACACACACACACACACACACACAGTAACCAATAAAAGCAGCAAAGCAGCCACTGTCTGTGTCACGTGACTTTGATGTCACAACCCAAAAGATAATTCTGGAAAGCCTACTTAGCAGGAGTGGTAAGGGTCTTGAAAGCATATTTCCTAAAAGAGTATTTCAATAACAGAAAATTACTATGCAACATCTGACTTTTTTGCTGTATATGACTTAGGGGAAAGAACCTTAATTGCTAATGTGAATAGGGAATTCAGGACTGATTGCTAATGACAGCATATCTGGCTTCTTTTATTGTGTCTAATGTGCCGTATTTCCCCATCAGTACAGAGAACATCTACTTTTTTTCTTTTTTTGAACAGAAACTGGAGCTCCGAATACAGTCAAAAAATTATGATGAATTGGAATTATGGAGATGTGGTAGACTAGCTCACATAACTGGAGTAGTCATGAATGGGTATAGCTTGTTCAGGATAAGCAGGAGAAAAAGAAGGTGTTGCCAGATATATATATAAAGACAGTATATTCTGATGTACAGTATGAAGTGGAAGGGAGTTCTGTTAAAAGCCTTTGGTAAAGGTCAAAGGAGAGAGCAGCGGGGGAATATTATGGTGGTTGTCTGCTACAGCATACCAAACCAAGAGGAGGAGGTTGATGAGACCTTCTATAAGCAGGTGATGGAAGCTTCCAAATCACAGGACTTGGTTCTCATGGGGGGCTTTAATTATTGGGACATCTTCTGGGATGGAAACACAGCAGTGCACAAGCACTTCAGCAAGGTCTGAATTGCACTGGGGTAACTTTTTGATACAGATGGTAGACAGGCCAACTATTGGGAATGCTCTTCTCAACCTGCAGGTGAAGTCTGCCTGGTATGCTCAGACCAACACAGCTACTGCTTACATCCTTCTCAACCTGCTGCTTACAAACAGGAGGATTTAGTTGAGAATGTAAAGGTAGAACGTAACTTGGATGAAAGTGACCACAAAATTACTGATTTCAAGATCATGAGGGGAGGGAGTAGGGAGAGCAGCAGAATAAAGATATTGGGCTTCATAAAAGCTGACTTTATCAAACTCTGGGAAATAGCAGGCAGGATTCCCTGAGAGACAGATCTGAGGGTAAAACTAGTTCAGGACAGCTGGCTGTACTTTAGGGAGGTTTTTTAATGGGTTCAGGAGCAATTCCAATCTGACAAAAAATGGGAAGTGCAACAGAAGGCCAGCCTGGATAGACAGCAGTCTTTTCAATGTGCTGAAACTCAAAAAGGAAACCTATGAAGAGTGGAATCTTGGTCATAGTACTAGGGAAGAGCATAAGAGTATTACATAGGCATGGCAGGAAGGGAGAACATTAGGAAGGATGATTTGAGATGCAGTTGTCAAGGAACATAAAAGGAAATAAAAAGGGATTCTACAAATAAGCCAAAATTAAGAGGAAGGCCAGGGAAGCCACAGGTCTCTTATGGAATGCAGAAGGCAGCTAGTTACAGATAGTGCAGAGAAGGCTGAAGTCTTTAATGCTTTTTTTTACTTCAGTCTTCACAAATAGGTGCAGCTACCATATGACAAGTGCAATTGGCAGCAAAAAATGGGGTAGGGATTACTTAGAGAAGCTATATGCTTTCAAGTCAGCAGGACAGGATGGGATGCACCCTAGGGTGCTGAAGGAATTGGCTGAGATAATTTCAAAGTCAATGGTTATCCTCTTTGTGAACTCTTGGAGATGGGGTGAGGTCCTGGTGATTGAAAAAGTGCAAAGACAGTGCCCATTTTTAAAACAAGGGAAGAAGAAGGATATGGAGACTGGTTAGCCTGACCTTGATACCTGGAAAGATGATGGAGTATGTCCTCAAGGAATCTAATCTGAAGCACCTATAAAAGAATAAAGTGCTCCAGGAACAGCCAGTATGGATTCACCAAGAACAAATCATGCCTGACCAACCTGATTTCCTTCTATTACAAGGTGACAGGCTCACCTTGTAATGGGGAGAGAGCAGTAGATATCATGCAAGGCTTTTGATGCTATCTCCCATGATATTCTTATACATAAGTTAAGGAAATACAGACTAGATGGAAGTACTGTAAAGTGGATATGTGGTTGTGGATATGTGGAAGTACTGTAACATGTCTGGAAGATTGTGTTCAAAGAAGAGTCGTCAATGGCTCAATGTCCAGTTTGGAGGAAGTATTGAGCGGGATCCCCTGGGGTCCTGGTTCTGGCACTGTATAATATCTTAATTAGTTATTTGGATGATGGGATCAAGTGTACACTTAGCAAATGTGCAGAAGTCACCAAGTTGGGTGGAGTTGCAGACACTCTGGATGGCAAAAATAGGATCCACAACTACTTTGATTGTGGACTGTTTTTTTAGTCTATCTATGAGATGAGATTCAGCAAGGACAACTGCAAAGACCAGGACTTGGACTGAAATAACTGCATGCACAAATACAGATTGAGGACTGACTGGATTGGTTACAGTACTACAGAGAAGGACCTGGGGGGTTATGGTGGATCATAAGTTGAATATGAGCCAACACTGTGCTCTTGTTGCAAAAAGGCCAATGGGATACTGGCTTGTATTAACAGGTGTGTTTCTTCCCAATCAGGGGAGGACTCGGTGACCTTGTGAGATCCCCTGTAGCCCTATTTATCTATGATCCTTGAAGATTGGGACAGCAAAGTGAGCAACCAGGAACCCCCCCCCCCCCCCCCACACACACACTTTTTGTCTTTTGAAGTTATTCAGTCTGTATTGAAAACTCAGCCTGTATCAATCTGAGGATAAGTGGATTATTTATTTAAAAATCCACTGAATCACAAAAGTAAGCTGTAATACAGATTTTGATTTTTTCCCCTTCCTGATTATTGACAAACTACAGTATTAGATGGGTTAAGTTACATATTGTCAGCCATATGTATAAAATTTGGAGTAAGAAGAAATGAGTGGATTTGAGGTTGATCTTATTCAATTTAGATAAGGTTCTAAATTTAGATAAGGTTTGAAACAGGACTGATTTTTTTTTTTTTATGATCGCTTCTTGTGAAAAGAGCAGCTGACAGGACCCACCAGGGATCTGCCAGAAACCTCAAGAGTTAGAAGTTTGAAGCCCACAGGCCACTGCAAAGTTTCTATAGCAACATACTTATTAACATAAAAGGAAATTTTGCCCGATATTTACAGCTTTCACCTTATAACTGAAAGCCTTGCATTTCAGATTTCAAAAAAAATTATACCAGGGAACCAAATACGTGGACTGTAAAGTCCTAAATAGTTTATTACATGCACAAAGATTAAGGGCCAAAATCTAACAGAAATCACTGCTTCATTATATCTGTTTTTGTATCATGTACTAGGTTCTGTTTTAATTTTGTTTAAATGAGTAGATTGGGCAATCTTATAATATATTTTTAGTAAAAACAAATTCTATAATTTTATTACAACCCAACACAACATAATTTTATTGTTCGCTTACTTGTATTATTTTAGCAAAAGTTGTAATTTAACTACTACCATTATAAAGGGTTGGCAACCTTTACCCATGAAACTGAAACAGTTGTTTATAGGCTAGATGTAAGCCTCTTCCCCATTACTGAGCTATAGTGAACAATCTTTCTGTCTATCCCTTTTGTGTGCTTTTATGTTGTAGGAGCTAAATAAAACTCAGATTAAAGTAAAAAACAATATTAAAGGACCCTTCAGTGATCTGTCTCACTGGCTAGGGACAGAAATTACACATAAATCAGTTTAAGTGGTTGGAGACTGATTCAAACCTATAACAGAACAGAAGCTCAGCGCACATAAACTGCTTTCAGTATGGCCAAACCAGATTTCATAGAATCATAGAAAATTAGGGTTGAAAGGGACCTCAGCAGGTCATTGAGTTCAACCCCCTGCTCAAAGTAGGACCATCCCCAACTAGATCGTCCCAGCCAAGGCTTTGTCTAGCTGGGTCTTAAAAACCTCCAAGGATAGAGAGTCCACAACCTCTCTGGGTAACCTGTTCCAGTGCTTTACTACCTTTCTAGTGAGAAAATTCTTCCTAGTATCTAATCTAAACTGCTTTTGCTGGAAACTGAGCCCATTGCTCCTTGTTCTGTTATCTGCCACCAGTATCTGCCATCCTCTTTTGAACCCCCCTTCAGGTAGTTGAAGGCTGTTATTAAATCCCCTCTCAGTCTTCTCTTCAGTAGACTAAATAAGCCCAGTTACCTCAGCCTCTCCTCAGAAGTCATGTGCCCCAGACCCAAACCATTTTTGTTGCCATCCGTTGGTCTCTCTTCAATGTGTCCACATCCTTTCTATAGTGGGGGCCCAAAACTGGATACAGTACTCCAGATCTGGCCTCACCACTGCAGAATAGAAGGGAATAATTACTTCTCTTGAGCTGCTGGCAACACTCCTACCAATATAGCCTAATATATCATTAGCCTTCTTGGTAGCCCTCAGGTCTTTTTCTGCAGAGCTGCTGCCCAGCCAATCAGCCCCCACTGTTGCATTGGATTGTACCATCCTAAGTGCAGGACTTTGCACTTATCTTTGTTGAGCCTCATGATATTTCTGTTGGTCCAATCCTCGAATTAGTCTAGGTCACTCTGAATCCTAGCCCTACCCTCCATTGTATCTACTACTCCCCACATCTTGGTGTTATCTGAAAACTTGCTGAAGGCATACTCTGTGCCATCTTCCAGGACATTGATGATGATAGTGAGCAAAATTGGCCCCAGGACTGACCCCTGGGATACTCTACTAGATAATGGCTACCAACTAAATATCGAGCCATTGATTACTGGCCTCTGAGCCCAATGCTCCAGCCAGTTTTCTATCCACCTTACAGTCCATTCATCCAACCTGTATTTTGAGGATTCACATTCACATATTGTAAGGAGCTGGAAGGGACCTCACAAGATAATCGGGTCCAGCCCCTCTGCACTAGGCAGGAAAGACAACTGGGGTCAGGTCACCCCAGAGAGATGACTATTCCATCTTCTCTTGAAGATTTCCAGAGTAGGTGACTGCACCACCTGGACAGAGTTTATTTCAGTCTGGATACCCTGACTGTGAAGAAGTTTTTCCTAGAGTTGAGCCTGAAGTGGTCTTCCAGGAGCTTGTAGACATTACTTTTGGTTTTCACCCAAGGGTGCCCTTAGCTTGCCTGTGAGAATGTTTCATGAGACCATTTTAAAAGCCTTACTAAAATCAAGGTATACCACATCCACTTGCCTCCTCACATCCACAGAGTCAATCAGCTCATCATGGAAAGCAGTCAGGTTGGTCAGGCATGACTTGCCTTTGATGAATCCATGCTGACTTCCTCACCACCTTTTTCTCTTCCAAGTGTTTAGAAATGGATTCCTTGAGGATCTGCTTCATGATTTTTCCAGGGACTGAGGTGAGGATCCTTCTTTTTCCCTTTATTAAATATGGAGACTGTGTTTGTGTACATAAACCACTTTCAAAATGGTGGAAAGCAGTTTAAGATGAACCTCAATGGATGTAGTATCAGACTTAACTCATTTAGTTTAAACTGGTTTATGGAACTTCTGTCCCAGATCCCCTCAACTCAAGTTACCTACAGTACCCAGCATCTCAGGATCCTTTGCAGCCCTGAGCTGTGCAGTCTGCTCCATCAGATCAAAGCCAGCCCCACCCCCAGCGGTCACTGAGCTGAGGCAGTAAAGCAGGGATGGGGAACGTCCGGGCCACCGGTTGGCCAGGGACTCCATTTCCTAGCTGCCCCTCCCCACATGGCTTGTGCCGGTCTCCATGGAGACCTCAGCTGTGCTGGCAGCACATGCAGAAGAGCAGTGCAAGGGGCTGCTCTGGAGCTGCTGGGAACGTGGGACGGTGGCAGGTTGCTCCAGAGCTGCAATCTGTAGTCTGCACGCTGCAGGCAGGGGCATGCATGCAGGAGATCCTGGATCTGCTTTGGCTCTAGACAGGCTGTCACTGCTGCAAGGAGCTGGGGCAGCGCCATGATCCTCTGCATGTGTCCCTCTACCTGGGGCCTGCAGGCTACAGATTGTGGCTCTGACCTAGCTCCAGAGCAAGCTGGCCCCATCCTATGTTCCCAGAAGCTCCAGAGCAGCCTCCTGTGCAGCTCTGTCATGAATGCTGCCAGTGCAGCTGAGGCTGGGGTCCCATTAGAGACCAGCACAAGCCATGTGGGCAGGGGTGTCTGGGAAATGGAGTTCCCCAGCTGACTGGATCCAGCCCATGGGCTGGCCATTCTCCATCCCTGCAGTAAAGTCTCTGCTCCCTAGCCTACTTTCTGCCTGCACCTTTCAATGTGGCAGGATGGAGAGCAGGGAATCAAACCCCCAGACCCCTCCTACCCCAGGTCTACACAGTGAGGGAGGGGGGAAGCCCACACAGCGAGTGCTTTTCATCCCTACCCCCAGCCCAGCAAGCCATCTGGGAGCACCCCAGCCCCTCCCCTTCACCAGCTCCTAGCCCCTCTGTGAGGCAGGGGTGGGGGGAAAATTCACCCCCAGGCCTGGCATCAGCCCACCCAGCAGGGGTTTGCATGGGGGGGAGCACCTGCAGTGGGGCTTTATTCCACAGCCCAGTGATCTGGCTGGGAAATCCCTAGCCCCACTCCATCACTAGTTGCTGGCCTCTCTAAGAGGCAAGGGGTGTGGGGGAATGTACTCCCTGGCCTTGCACTGGAAAAGCTTCCCCCAGTGGGAATCCCCTCTTCTGACCCGTGCAGGTCCCTGCTTGGGGGACCTGTGTTGAGCCAGGATGCATTTCCCTTCCTGCCCACCACCTCTCAGAGAGGCAGGGAGCTGGGGAGGGGCAGGTCTGGGGAGAGCTTGTGTGCTGGCCCTTTTCCACCCTGTGACTGACAACATCAGTTCAGTTCATTATCAGTCCAATCTATGCAGCTTAGAAACATCTGCAAAGATCAAATCGATTCTACCATTGGCTTTATGAACCTCTATACTTAGCCACTATGTTCAGTGTCCATTCTCATGAGTGTTCCTTCAAGGCAAAGAGCTCAAATCTGTAAATAGGTAAGCCAAGTGTATTTACCTGCTACCAGCTCAATACTATAGAATTAGTCACATCCAAGAGTTACTGGTTTTAATATTGTTCATTTATGTAATAGTGCCTTCTATTACAGGAATTACAGGGGGAAATTCTGTGGTCTGTGTTATACAAGTGGTCAGGTTAAATGCTCATAATGACTTCTTTTGACCTATAATCTATGTATCTCATAGTATTAACTGAACAAAGAACATTTCAGTGTGTTACATCAAGATAACCTAGCACATTATTCTTTATAGATTTTATCACCTACAGAGCAGTAAAAATTTAACAAACATTTAAAATATCTTTCGGATGTAAATATGCTTCAAAAAATGTGTCAGCTAACATATTCATCTTAGTTTAATCTAAATGGAGTTGTCAGTCTATGGCTATACAAATATCTTAATGATAGTCTTAAATACGGGCAGGTTGCTCTCACAGTCGGGCATCAAATTACAGCAGTGTCAGTGTTATCATCTTAGGTAAAAATGAACTAAAAGCTTCAGCTAGATGTGTGTGAGAGCTGTTTGTGAGGATGTGTTTATGGATGTATGTCAGAATTAGTCTGTTTATAGGTTCTGATGTTGCAAGTCGTCTAGCAAAATTCTGTGATAGATTGGGAGGCCAGCTGGTCAAGCTCCTCTTCCGTCTGCAGTCTCAGTGGTTGTGCTCTCAACTTCATATCAAGCATGTCACGTGAAGAATCAGGGTTTAAGTCCCTTAAAGAAAAAGCTTTAGTGGCCTAACTTTTTCTTATTAATGGAATATTTTTAATTTTTAAGGACCAGTGCCTTAAACTTTCTGAGTGACGGAAACCCTCCCCCTAAACAAACCCCACAAACCAAAACAAAAAAACCCTAATTTTAAATTGGAATAAACAGAAGCAATGTTGTTAGGGTGTCTTTAAATCCCCATAACATTTCAGTAGTTTAACAGGTGTTCTTGTAGGCTCAGTTTACAACATATGTCTTTTCAGGGGACTTGGATTTTCCAAAGAGTCTAGGAAAATTGTGCGCCCAAAATTTTCAGTGGGGTCAGGGGACTCCACTTTATAAGCTCTTAAGGAAAATTTAACATAAATACTTTGCAATTCTATGGGATATAAAAAGCTAAAAAATATTAATGGTATCTGCTGGGTTTTTTTAATAAACCTCTATAGAGCTGTGCTTTATTTAAATTTTCTCTCTCTTTCTCATTTGTTTGTTTATTTCTTACACCTTATGCATGAAGTTAAGGTCAAACTGGGTGCATCTACACGTGATGCTATGTCACTGTAACAACGAGCTACAGTGACATAACATCCACAGGCAAAACCCATGAAGCCACGGCTATGTCACCTTAGTGATGCACTCCCTCATCACTACTGCATCACTACGGCGATATAGTGCCTAAGAATAGAGGCACTGGCTGTTACTGCACCATCTTTAAGTACTTCCAAAAGGAAGTACTACATGACAGCTTAGTAACAACAGTGCCATACCGACACATGTTGACGCGCTCACTGAGTATTTACTCTCAGATGGGGAATTGCTTCTTATGCATGTCTTTTTCCACACTGCATATGTCATTGTTCATGCACTGTAAAAGAAATTAGCTTTTCTCTTTGCATTATTTATAGTTCTGGTTGTCATATAGGGAGGTGAGACACACAAATTAGTTCAACAGCAGTCTTCTGTTTGAGTGCATGTGCAAGAAGAGTCTGTTCTTTCCTGTACTTTCCATTCTACTATCCTGTTTTCCTCCTGCTGTCCTTGATGCATAAAGAGACAATGCAATATTGTTGAAATTGTATCTTAAACAGGAATGGATGGGTGATGGATCAGATAAATTTAATCCTGATCTGCAGGCTCTTCCAAAATTCAAACCAATCAGAAAGAAATCTATCAGATAATTACTCTGTGGTCTCCAAGGCTGGATAGTGACAACTCAGTATGTCTGGATCCAGCAAGGGACTTTAACATGTACCTAAGTGATAGGGAAGCCAGTGAGGCAAACATATTCTTAAGTGTTTTGTTGATTAGCACATGGTATGCTGAACCAGGGCCATAGTCCTTAATAACAAATAAACACTTTCTTTCAGTTGGTCCAGGATAAAACAGCTTGCCTCTTGCTTAACCATTAGTACTGAAGAAAGCATTTCTGAAGAGTCACTCAGTGCTCTGGGTCTCTATAAGATTGATCATATTCAAAGTCATAGTTTCAGTGGTGAAATTCCTCTATGGGTTCCCCCTTAATTTCAGAAAACATTAGGCCTGGGCAGATGTTTTAGTTAATATTTAATTTGCTTACAAATATGCAGTTATATAAATGTAAAATTGTTAATGAATTAAGTCAAGTTTGCAAATGTTTTCATTTGATTTGCACAAAACTCATAAAAATTCACAAAACTATCAAAGCAGGGGATGTCCCACTTTGATACAGTAGCTCAGTAGATAGAGTGCTCACACAGGATATGGGACCTACATTCATTTCCTTCCTTTAGACACAGGTTCCTTTGCTTGAAGGAACTAAACCCCACCCCTCCATTGTCCTAGCCCTAACAAATAGGCTGTAGTATATTTTGGGGTCAGTTATTTTTCTTGTCACTGATGTTATGACTGGTGTTTGAGTCTAGTGCAGGCTTGTCCAACATGCAGCCCGCCGAGGCATTTTCTGTGGTCTGTGGTGCTGCGACAGGAAACGAAAGTAAACACGGTTTACTTTCATTCCCACCCCTTGTCCCTCCCCTAGCCCCTCAGCAGCTTCCTAATGGCTGCTGAAGGGCTGGGGAAGGGGCAAGGTTCCCCCACGTCAGCTTGACTTTGCCGATGTGGTGTGTGTGGGAAAAGGGACAAGATGAGCCCAGCTAGAGCCGCAAGGGGCTCAGCTGCACTTTCCCCCTACCTGCACCAGTCAGCCCCAAGCGGCACATGGCTCCGCTGCCTCTTCTGCTGGATGGTGCCAACCCGGGTGGGTCTGTCCCATCTGGAGCAGTATGCAGCTGAAGCCGGCTTCCCACGTGCTGCTGTGGATGGGAGGAGGCCAGTCGGGTCAGCACCAGTCAGCAGAAGTGGCAGCGGAGCCGTGTGCCACTTGGGACTGACTGGTGCAAGTAGGGGGAAAACACAGCTGAGGCCCTGCCACTCTGGCTGGGCTCATCCCATCCCGAACGGCACACGGCTCCACCACCGCTTCTGCTGGCTGGTGCAGACCTGGCTGGGCTCCTCCCATCCCCAGCAGCACACAGGGGGACCCAGCTTCAGCCTCATGCTGCTCCGGAGGGGATGGACCCAGCTGGGTCAGCACCGGCCAGGAAAAGCAGCATGCAGCTGAAGCCGCCCTTCCGCGGTCCTCACCACATGTCCTGCCATGCTGCCCCTTCCAGGGTCCGGGATCCCCCAGCAGGTCGGGGACCACCCCAGTGAGGTTTCTCACAGCTCCATACCCGGCGTGGGGTGGCTGTGGGGCCAGGCTGCGGAGGAGTCTGGCGCAGTCAGGCGTAGAGTGGAAGCCCACGGCCCCGGGGACGTGCTGCTCACAGAGTGTTGGTTCAGCACCAAGAGGTGCCCTAACCCCTCGGGCCAAATCCTGCTCCAGTTACAGGTGCGGGGCCTGAGCGTTTCTGCGGGCCCTTGCACAGACTCGACGTGCACGGCCGTGTTTCCCTTCTGCACTGGCCCGGTGGCTCCTCCTTGCCTCCCTGCGCCAGAATGCCCAGGCATTTGCGTGATGCCAGGTGTGGCCCTGAAACTTTAGCTAAAGGAAAACTATAGCTAGCTGTGGTTTGGCAGGGTGGTGGGCCCTCCCCAATAGTCTCTAGTGGTTAGAGAGCTTCTTCATGGGGCAGAGACCCACCAGACACCGTGGCCCCTCCTTGACATTGGAGGTGTGTAGCAAAGGGGAGAAGAGTTCCTGGCAGGAAAGGTGGTGGAGTGAAACACATGTTTCCCTGGAAGGATTTGATATATGTTGTTGGGTAAAATGAATTAATTGTAGTGGGATGGCTTCCCTCCACTGGGGATGCTCAGATATTGCATAGCCAGAAATAATGCTAATGTCTGCACTGGGACTCTAAAGCACAGGGCAACTGGACCAATGGACTGTGACATTAACGGCTCTGTGATGCTTGCATATTATCTGAGAACTCCAGCTTACTTGCTGAGATCCAGGAAATGAGTCATTTTAGAGTCATTGATTTTCAAATAGTTCCTTTCAGGTATTTCAGGAATTCACATTCGTTTATTTCGTTGGTTTGGTTTTTTTTGTTTGTTTGACCTATGAAGACTGACAGCAGCTAAATAAAGTTTAGAAGCTAAAACACAAACAGGTTAAAATACTTCCTAGTAACAACTACATATTTTAGTCCAGAACTCCATGAATGGGAAACCAGTCCAACTTATTAACAGCAAAAGGTTACTTGGATTCAGTGAAAGGATGTGAAACCCTTTTAAGTAACACAAATCTTTCAATTACTGTGCTTTTACAATAAATGGGGGGAAAGCCACCTTCAAAACCCCAACAATTGCTCAGAAATGGTAACTCACTAGGCATTTGTTCTTCATACCAGGATTTCATGCCTGATCTACAGAAGGTATATCCAAGCTCTGGGTGATACTGTGCACTTTATATGCTGCCTTCTTCCCTTGTTGGCATGTTGCGTGGCCCTTTGTTCAAAAAGTCTCCCGTCCTGGTGAGCTTTGATATGTTCATGGTGACTTGATTGACCGGTGGTTTCCCATTCTGATCACATGAAAGCCTGAAGAAAGTCAGAACCATAAAGCAGTAGGGCTGGAAGGGATCTCTAGTCTAACCCCCTGCCTGAGGCAGGATCATTCCTATCTAAACCATCCTATACAAATCTATTGCCTAATCTCTTAGAAAACTACACAGTCAACCCTCGCACACCACCAGACATTGCACCCAAACCTGCTACAGGTAAAGCAGAGGGACCGTGGCGGGCAATGGTGTGCTGCTGCAAGGGGTATTAAAATGCTTGAGAACTCCCAGGAAGAGGAGCATGCACCCTGCTGCAGAGAGAGACAAAAGCCCCTACAGTCCATTCCAGTCTGACCATGAAGGAAAATTCCGGTCCACAGATAGGGTGATCAATCTGACCTTGAGCAGAAGGGCAAGACCCTCCTCCAGCTTGCTACCTGTCAGCTCTGTGTTCCTGAGGGAGCCCTGGCACCCAGCTTGGTGAACTTACTAAGGACTTTTTCTATTTCCCCCCGCCCCACACACACCTCATCTACCCAGAACTAAGCAGAAGAAATTTGAATATGGCTTGCTGGCCCACTGGGTGATAAAAAAGTTCATGATCTGGCCCCATATTCAAAAAGGTTGAACACCCCTGGTCTAGTGCTTCATCATTGCTTTGCTTTTATTAAAATTGCACCTCACAAAATTTGGCCATAGTTTTTTAACTTTTTGGATTTGCTCAGATACTTCTCTGATAGATGCTTTCATAAATACCTAAACAGATTATTACATTACTATTACTATTAATAATATACAGCTATCCTCAATTATAGGTTTGGTGGTATGGTAATCCTGATCTCTCTGTTGAGAGAGCTCTGTCTCTAGTAGATACTTGGATGGATTGTAACATTACTAAACTCTTTCCTGACTATAATGACAGTCTGATATATGCAGTGAACCTTTGAAATAGTTCATTTCTAAGAGATCATTAATAAGTGAACTAACTATTCTACAAAATTTAGATTGTTGTACAACAGTATTGTAGAGCAGTGCCTATTCTCCAATAAATAAATAATTAACCAAAATGTAAAGACAGACAGTAGATAAAGCCAAACATATCTTTTTCCATAACCCATTTTTTTCCTTTGTGATGAATAGCAGTGGAAATGATATATGGCAAGTGACGTTCTGACTCTTTGCCACTATACCTGAGGAGGGCAAAATATGGCCTGCGGGCCACATCCAACCTGCCAGCTGATTTCCATCTGACCTGTGGGGCCCCTCCATAAATCCAAAGAATGATTATGGACCCTAGTCCTCGCTGCCCCTCTGAAAGCCAGCACCTCCATGCTGGTGCCTCTGGTTATTAAGCAACCAACCCCAACCCCAGCCTGGCCTGACCCTCCCCCAGCCCCAAGGTAGAGAGCACTAGAGACAAGAAGCTTCTGCCTGGCAGAGGCTTTTGCCTGGCCATTGTGTGCTGTTTCCCAGCCCTCCCTCCCTGGGAAAAAGGAAATTCAGGTAAGGACCCCACTGGGCCAGGGACCAGAGACTTCTGTTGTTGGGGAAAGCAAGCTTGGAGCATGGGGAGCCATATGCTATGGGCTCAGGCTGGACTGGCCCCGCACACTGCAGGAGTACCAGAGCTTACTGCTCTGGTACTGGGTTGGGCTGATCCTGCATGCTTGCCACCACGGGTGGCTGGGAACTTAGGCAGAAGCATGGGAGCAGCTGCATGCTATGGGGCTAGGTGGGACTGGCCCCATACCCTGCCATCACATACAGCTGGGGACCTGGGTGGGAGTGTGGGAGCTGTGCACTATGGAGCCAGGTGGCCTGATCCCTCTGGCTGTGCCATGTGTGGCCAGGGACTTGGATAGGAGATGTGTGCTATGGGGCCAGGTGGGCTTGGCCCCACTCTCTGCCATCACATACAGCTCCAGGGATTTCCACATTCCAGGGACATTGAGGGCCCATCACCCCCTCCCACACACCCCACCCCCACCACACCTCACACACACCCTCCCCCCGCCCCCCCCCCCTCCCCCCACCCCCATGCCCCCAACCCCCACAAACCCCCTACATCCCAACCATCATACCTACACCCCCCCACACCTCACCATACACACCCATCCACTCCCCAGCCACACACTCCCCAGCCACACACCCCACCTACCCCCACATACAGCCCCTACCCCCCCACCCCCCATAATATACAAGAGTAAGACTATATTTTGAGCTATTATGCAATTGCCTTTATATACACTATGGAAATGCATATAAATCAGGACAAAAATATTTTTTCAAATAAAATTGAAATATGTCATAGCAGATGTTTGATTTTTTTTTTAGTATATGACTTGGTTGTTTTTTTTTCCAGTTCCAGGATGGCAACCCCTCCCCCCCCACGCCCCCTGAAGTACTTCCAGAGCAAGAGGAGGGATTTCAGGTGGCAAAGGTTGAGGTGGAATGTATGGTCCCAAGATGTTGTCAAGGGGGTGGGGCATCTGTCAAGGGGCAGAGCTACCCTTTGCAGCCCTTGGCAGCGCAACAAAACTCTTTAAGCAGCTTTCCAGCTGAAATAATTGCCCATCCCTGCTATACTATTCTGATCAAGGGCCACTTTCTAGAATATGTTGTATCCTACCTGAAGATGTTTCACTTACTTGGGAAGAATATACACAGCAAGCTAACACAACCTGTTAATACATTTTAAACATTGTTTTAATGGCCTTGTTGCATCACCCTTTCTTAGCTCTGAATTGCATACCCAGTGAAACTCATCTGCCCAGTCATTTTGTGTAGCTGTTTATTACAGATTTAAGGAGGCAGCCACATTTAGTGAAGATACTGAGCTTTGAAATATTTCTTTTTCTAATAAGGCAGGAATCGAGGCTTTATGTAAATACGCTGATCAATGACTGAAGTGTGTAGGATGCTTTTTCAGAAAGAGAATAAATAAGAGTACAGCTAATAAAACAGAAGAATAATTGGAATAAAATAGAAGAGTGGTTTTATATTGGCTTATTTGAAAAATATAAAAACCATGTTTGTGTTTATAGAACCTGTTAACCAATCTGACACTCATAACAATAATTATAGAAAGTATAATAACTATAATCATTGTAGTATGAAATGAACAGCAGGGAAAAGGGCTTTCCTAACAATATTCAGTGGTGTAGACAGTCACCAGAAAATGTAATCTAACAAATCATTACACAAATTACTGTATCAATAATCTTCGATCAATAATACAAATAGTTTAGCCAAAACAGTATTTTTTAATCACTATTATTTTTGATCAAGTGTGGGATATTTAAAAAAATACAAGGCAATTTAAGAAAAAAACAAATTGTATCTTTTAAAGTTTGGGGTGTTTCAATGTATATTTCTTTTAGCTGGTGAAAATTGCCTTAGCTGGTTAAAACTGGTCTAAATCTATTGAAATCAGTGGAGTAAGGCTAGTGTTCAAACACCAAGGTTATGGTCCTTAATATCTTCTCATTGCTGACAATAAAGATAGCAGGCATGTGCAACTGTGTGGGTGTGTCCACTTGTGCAGTTAACGCTTGTGAGCATGCTCTTCTTCTTGGGCACACAACAAGATGTTATAGCTTTGTTTTCCCTCATTTCAGTGTCAGTCTCACCTGCCACGACTTTGGGAGTAATTAAAGGGGGACACCACACAAGAGGAGTGCTCATTTAGTTTTAATAATGATCATCAGCAATGCCCGCTCACAAGAAGTGTAACTCGGCTAGCTGCCAGCTGTAGGTTCCTCAGCTGGCTCTCCCTACAAGTTCCCGATTCACTTATCAATCCCTCAATGAACACTCACTGGGTGGGCATTTGCAAGCCCGCCCTATTTATCAATTCACAGCAACAAAGTCCTTGTCACGGATCCGGACAGAGTTGCAATCGTCTGGCCGAATCAGCAATTCATCTTCCAATGGGCCAGATGCCCGACACTCGTCGCTTCAACAAGAAATTCTTGGCAAGTCTCTCTCTCATTGCCTGCACCTCTTCGCAGGCTGCTTGCCATCTCTGGCGTCTAAAACCCTGGCTCCTTTTCACCTTCCAGGGAAAGTGCAGATCACACCAACAGTCCTTTATACGATGTTTCCACCCGACTGTTGTGAATCTCCGGTTGTCCACAGCCAGCCCGGAAGACTTAATTGGCAATTAAGCCTTTTGTTATCTCAATCTGATTAAGCACCTTGTCACTGTCAGCAAGTAATGGGTACTTCACTAAAGTCCATAGCGGGTATTTCGTGTCCTGGATGGGCGAACAGTCGATATGTTGCCCAGTTCCACAGGTTAGACAGAAAGTTCTCAACAAAATGGGTGCTTTTCCCGAACGTTCCTGTAACAGGGGCAGTGTCTCTTTGTTACAATGGTATTTGGCTTTACTGCACAGTAGACTAATTTACTGCACAGTAAGTGCCTGCACGTGTAGATGGTGACACTCTACTGTGCAATAGATTAATCTACTGTGCATAAGGTGTTCCAATCTACTGAGAAATGTGACTTTTATTTCTGTTCCACTTCTTATATGAGTGAGTGCGCTAACTAATCAATATAAAATGTAAGCACAGTTTCTTTCAGCTATGTTCTTGATAACCATGACAAAGGTAATGGAAGCTTTGTGTTAGGTTGAGCTGTCAACTGTTAGGTATAGTCTGAGCATACCTGCTAGTTTTGGCCCCTCAGGGCCTTTAGGAGCAAGGTGCTTCATCTGTGAAATCATAAATGGATTTAGGCATAAGATTGCCTCCAAAGCAGGCAGCTCAGTCAGGGTTGTAACACCTGTGCCTAGTAGCAGAACACTTCTGGCAAAATCTTTGGTGCCTAAGTGATTAGGCAGGGGTTTTATTGCAAATTGTTCAACTGAATTTAGTTGGCTACATTCTACCTAAGCTGTCCTTTGGCCATCAGTGCTTATGTGGATCTAGTCCCATAGAACGTTTAAAATGCTACTGGGAACCTGTCTGCACTTTTTAGATGCCTGTGTTTTACAATCATAGAATAGTTAGAAGAGTAGAATTGGAAGTGACCTCACGAGGTCAATTGGTGTAACCCCCTGCTTAAAGCAGGATCATCTCTGACTATACCATCCCAGTCAAATGTTTGTCTAACCCAGTCTTAAAAACTTAAAAGGATGACGATTCCACAACCACTCTTGGTGGCCTGCTCTAGTGTTTAACCACCCTCATAGTGAGAAAATTTATCTAATATCCATCTTAAATTTTCCTTGCTGCAATTTAAGACCATTGCTCCTGGTCTTGTCTCCTGCACCTTTTTTATTATTCTTTTTATAACCACATTTCAGGTTTTTGGAGACTGTTATCAAATCTCTCTCCTCAGTGTCTTCTCTATTGACGAAATAATCCCAGTTCTTTAGGTTTTTTTCCTGCTTTTCCTTGTAAATTATGTTCGCAGCACTCCAGGTGAGGCCTCACTAGTACTGAATAGAGGGGAAGAATAACTTATCTTGACTCACAAGTGACACTCCTATTAATATAGCCTAGTTTGCTATTAGTGTTTTTTGCAACAAGAACACACTGTTAGGCTCATATTCAGCTTGCAGTTCACCATACTGTCCAGGTTCTTTTCAGCAATATTGTAGCTTATCCAGTCATTCTCCCAATCATCAGTTTGTATTTGTGCATGAGATTTGTTCCATCTTAACTGTAAAATTTTCACTTTCCTTATTGAATTTCACTCAGTTAATATTGAATGATTCCTCCAGTTTATCAAGCTCATTCTGAATTCTAATACTACCCTCCACAGGATACCCTCTTAATCCCAACACCATCCTACTTGGTGTCATCTGCAAATTTACGAAGTGTACTCAATTCCATCTTCCAAACTATAAATGAAAATACTAAAAAATGTTGGACCTAGAACTGACCTCCGGGGAACCCCACTCAATATTTCTTCCCAACTAGACATCAAGCCTTTGATGGCTATTCTTTGAGCACAATGATCCAATCAATTATGTCAGGTACTCCACCATATACTACTTTCATCAATATAGTGTTTAGTCTTAGGACAATTAGACTCTTGTGGTTATAAATACATGTCTTAGGGTTTCATCTACACCATAGGAAAAAAAAAAAGCACTAAGGCAGTGACACATCTTTGCTCTAGCCCAGTTCAGATGACAAATGGATCTGTCTCCAGTCTGCTACATAGAACAGTTGCAGTTATCTGGTCATGGAGAAGCTTCTGAACCTTGATGTATTTTTCTGGATATCCAAATCTAGCCAGTACTTTCTACAAGGCCTCATGATTGATGGACTCAAAGGCCTTACTGAGGCCAGTGGAGGCCATATACAGGTCCTGATGATGTTCCTGACACTTTTCTTGGGACTGGCAGGCAACAGATATCATGCCAATTGCCTCATGGGATAATCTGAAGTCACACTGAGATTCCAGCAGTACTTCCTCAGCATTAGGTAGAAGACCAGTTCAGGAGGAGGCAGGCAAGTATTCTCCCTAATATGGAAATGAGGGTGATGCATCAATTGTTTGCACACACAGACTTATCTCCTTATCACAGATAATCAAGATGTTGGCATTCCTCAGGTCCCCAGGGATCTCTTCATTGTTCCAAATGCATACAATAAATTAATGGAATCTCAGTCTCTACCAGTTCCTTACCATCAGCCTTGTGCAATTTATCAGGTATGCCATCCAGTCCAATAGTCTTCTTTTTCCTGGTTTCCTTGATGGCATGCCAGACTTCCTTTAGAATAGAAGATTTGGTGAAAAGCCCAAGCACATCCTGCTCATGTCATTTTCAACAGCAAACATGATACAAACCTGGAAATATTCCTGGAATGCAGCTCTCGCCTTTTCACTAGCCGCCACTCCTAGGTCTGCGTCACAGCAGGTGTAGAGGAGCCCATCCAGAGTGCCTTTACTCATGTGCTTCTGGGTTTGGAGTGTGCCTGAAGCTGCAAGTGGGCAGGGTGTGCTCAGGCCTCTCAGCACCAGGATTCATTGCTGCTGTAGTGTCATCAGTAATCCCTCAATTCAAGAATGATATCTACTGTTGGCTCACTGATGGGTCTTGAAGTAACTTAAAAGTCCAGTCCTTGAAAAGTTGGAAGAAGGCTGCAGTGAGATGGAGGTCGCATGTTATCTGGTTCTTCCACTAGGCTCAGATCTCTGTTTTGCAAGATTGTGTGACTGTTGCTTCCATGCACTGGCTTTTGCACGTTAAACCAAGGCACATGCAGGCTTCTACAATAGAAAACAACATGCTCTCCCTGTACCAACATCCAAAACCTCTGCAGTGATGGATGAGTGGTGATGGAGACAGGGCTAATGAATCCTGCATCTCCAGCCTCAAATCTGTATGCAGACAGCAGTAGAATTATGGTTATCTTGCACCTGGGTTAGGAACAATTTGGCAGCAATTTGGCAGCTGCTACCATGACTGAGCAGTCCTATTCAGGAGCCCTTCTGATCACCCCACATGGGAAAGAGGCTAGGAAAGGTGCTCAAAGCCTAGGCTGTCTTATCTGATCCTGGCTAGATAACTGTATCCAGCAGGATCACTTTCCCTGTAGTCAAAGATAAGAAAACAATGATTTTTGCAACACAGAATGTTCAGACCTTGATGGATATCCAAGACAACAAAAAAATAGAAAGAACTGCCTTTGTGTCCAGGGAACTAGTGTGATACAACATGGACATTGCGGCTCTGAGTGAGACAAGACAACCGGATGAGGGGCAGCTGAGGGAAGAAAGTGGAGGCTACACCTTCTTCTGGAAGGGGAAACCACCCCAGAACAGATGTGTTCAAAGCATCAGCTTTGCCATGAAGAATCAGCTTGTCTTCGGAGCTCCCTTTGGGCATTAACCACTGCCTTAAAACACTGTATCTTAAGCTCAGCAACAAACCGTATACAACACTGTCACCGGCACATATGCCCCAACACTTGATGTTGATGATGACGTCAAAGAACAGTTCTACTCCAACCTTGACCACATACTGATAATATTAATACTCGCAAGGAGGACAAGATCATTTTCCTTGGTGATTTTAGTGCCAAAGTCAGACATGACTTGGGACTCTGAAGTGGAACCATCATGGAGGAAGGTGTAGAGAAAGTCAAATCCAAAGCATCCTTCTGAGCAAATGCCCAGAGCATGGTTTTTGTCATCATGAACACCATCTTCAGATACTGGCAAATACATGACCACCTGGAAAACCCTTGATCTAATCTCTGGCACCTCCTTGACTATATTATTGTTAGGATCTACTGTTACTGAGAAAATAAATTAATTATGTACCTTTCAATTAGGTAAAAGTACTACCAATTATTCAGATGTGCCTCCTTGTTAAGTGGTATGCTCCTATAAGAACTATAACTCTTGCTTTGGCATTTTGCAAGAGTATTCACATTACTTTTATTGCTATATCTCATTTTCTTTAATAGAAAGAAAAGGGAAAAAAAAGCAGTGAGGGGCAGATATGCATTTTTGTTCAAATACTGTTTCTCTGCACATATGGATAGTATGGGACAAGGCAACTCAGCTAGACAGGCCTAGAAATATCCAGAGGTACATGTGCCAGTTAATAGACATGCTCAGTAACTTCGTACTTGGCAAGGAGTACTGCAGATCTCACACACATCCAGCTTCTTAGAACTGTGCCAATCAAAACTCAGGGAGAAAAAAGGGCATAACTATGGTTGTTAAAAACAGCACCCTGGACTTAACAGCCAGTCAACACATGATCTAGAGATGTTTCTGTCCCAATATTTGTGTTACTTAGCATCTAAAGTTTCTTCTGTCAACTCTTAACTTAAGTCCTGACATACTGCTAGCTTGAACATTTTGGTGTTGATTGCTGTGATTACATTTTGGAGTGTTTGGAAAAGAACTGTCACACTTCATAGGCTTAGAAATCATATCTGAAAGATGATCACAGAAGCATGTGTTTATTACGTTGGAAACATATGAGATCTATGACTTCTCTGACATTTTGGAAGTATAACTCACATCTTTTTGTTGTAATACTGAATTTTCTTCCATACAAAGAAAATATACATTCAATGTGGATTTAATATCTGTGCATTAAATATTTGCTTTACTAAGAAACTGTATGGTTTACACTCTTTGAGTTTGCCTGGGAACTATTAACACTTACTTCTCAGTATGTTACATGCAATAGTTCTGAAACTTGACTCTATCATACTTTCTGAGAAGTCCTAGTGAGAAAAGGAGAGAACCAAACAGAACCACAGAACTCTGGCTTGGGGTCCAGCAAAGGGTTAATCTCAAGAGCGGGAAAGGAGGAATGTAACAGAACTGTACATAACATTGCCTTAATATTCTCTTGCTCTAGTCGAGCGAGTGGCTGTCTTGAGACGATTAAACCATTTTACAGAAACTGTGTTAGGATTAGAAAGAAGACACAAGTGGCCAGCATATACTGTTCCACATGCTTCATGCAGAATGAAGTCTGGATGCAATAGAAATTGTTTTTCTTAAAAGAGACTATGTAAAGATCAGGCAAGACTGGAATCCTTGTGCTTAGGATCATGTGGGGAGATTTGTGTAGTGCTCTAGCAGCATCATGGTGAGGTGAGGGCATGACTCTTCCCCTATGCTAAATCATCCAGTGACATTGCCTCAGAATGTAAGGGGTATATCAGCAAAAGACTCATCAGCAAAAGACTAAGACTTGTCTAGACCAATATAATTATGGTGTCTGACCTATACATTTTTATTGAATGCCTGAATTTCTTGCAGTTTCTACATGGTTTGCCTAGAGAGAGAGAGAGAGAGAATAATATGTTAGAGAAATAAAGGATTTTTGGTGAATTCTTTATTGGACCAACTGTATAATTGAAAGAGAGTTAAACAAGCTTTTGGGCATGAAACACCCTTCCTCAGGTCTGAGTCTTGACTTAAATACCAGATAAAACAAAGGCTTGCATATGTAAAAGAATATGGGCACTTAGATTACTCCAAGTGGAAATTCCCCCAAACCTCTACTTTATCAGACTGCTAACATGAAGGCAAAATGACATTGCTCCGAGAATTTAGGCATCTGTAGGCCAAACTCCTGCTTTATGTAAGACTGCAGTTAGAATTCTATCTCTGTCTATTACTATGGAAAATTGCTAGCAGGATCACCATACACAAACCTGAGACAGGATTTTTTTTTAAGTCAGAAGAAATGATTGGGAGCAGATTTGCTGTCTTATAATGTCACATGTCAAAGGTAGTAGCTACTACCAGCAAGCTTTTATCTCAAAATGTCAGTTATGGTTGTCACTTGCAAGAGGACATGAAGCAATCAAGAATTGAAAAAGAAAACTGGAGAAATTAGATTACCAGGGCAAGGATATTTTGATCAAAAAGGGATCTTTTACTTTTAAAGTGAGGGCACTATGATGGCTGCATAGAAGTTAAAGTAAATTTGCCCATTTTCTTAGCCACAGAGAGGTTAATAAAAAACTAGAATGCTCATGCTAGCAATCAAGAGACTGTAATTTGCAGCACAAAATAAATTCATGAAATCATTATGAAACTTCAAAACAAGATCTCATTCAGAGTCTCCAAATTGCCCTCAGTAACTTTGTTTCCTTTATAAGGGATAGAAAACTGTAAGGCATTGAAGCAGAATAAAAATGATGAAAGTTCTTCAATGAACTCATTGTAGGAATAAAGAAAATAAACTATCAAACCAGCTTTTATTGTCAAGGTGAAGAGACATTTCTGTTCTGGAACTTCAGCATGATTTGTAAGACACACTGTCTCCATGTAAAGTTTACATCTACATCCTATTCACATTTTTGTCCTGAATGGAGTAAGGAAAAATAGGTTAAAATAACTGAGAATTATTCTCCAAAAAATTATGTCACCATTACCTCAGAGTAAATGTGTCTTTAGGTTTTTGTTGCTCCTTAAATAGCTTTTTTGTGCTGCTAGAGTTTAAGCAGTGCTGGAACTCTGTCAATTCTTGACCTTATTTTTTTTAGTTGCCTAAATAAGGAAAACTCCCAGCTGATTGTAAGGGTGCTCTGTTACCATCACAAAAAAACCCTTCTTTGGGAGAAAAGCTGAATTTCCGGTATGAGATCATCGGGTTCAAGAAAAGGGGAAAAAATGCCTCTCTCTTTTTTTTCTTTTTTTTCAACTGGAGCAGACAGCAGTGTAGGAATTGGTGATTATCTGGCAGGCAGTCAGACCATCAGTCACAGCTAGGCACGAGAAGCACTGTGTCCGCAGCTGCAGGAAAAAAAAAATTGGTGAGACTAAACAGTGAGCATTTATCAACAACTGGAAGCATTTAGACAAAGCAACTAATTTTTCATTGTCCTTCTTTATAATCAGTTTTTTGCTACATTTTTCTTCAGTCAGAAAGGCAATTAGCATATAGAGTTCTCATCAGTCCTTCTGAGTGGTTTTTTTTTTCCTTTTCTTTTTTCCTGGATTTGCAAGGTGAAAGTGGTTATACACAGGCAATTTTGGACTGATTAAATGGGTGAAATTCCTTTGGAATTTCAGGGGGGTGAGATGCTCTGCAGCATTTTGTAGACAAGTACTGTTCAAACGGAGCCTCTTAATAACTAAAGATAATTGTGTATCAGCCAAGTTACAGTATGTCCACAAACCATGATTGAAATATAAACTGTGTCAACCTTGAAAAGTTTGGAGACTTGATTAAATAAAATGTGATTCCTGTTCACCTGCTGTTTGCTGACATCTGTGCGAGGGATCATGTAGCTTTGTCTCCTACTTGCTTTGTAGAAAAGTGCATATAGGCCAGGTACAGACATTACAATGTTTATCAGTATAAGTGATTGGGGACTGGTCTATACCCATAATAGAACAGAAGTTTTGCATGCACAGACTGGTTTTAAAAATGGCAGAACCCAGCCTAAGATTTGCCCAAAGGGCAAATGTGTGTTCTGTTCTCTGCCAATCTAAACTATGCCACTTACAGAAAACAGCATAACTTAGATCAATTCTGCCTTGGGCTTTTTGAATGTTTGTACCTAACCTGTATATAGTAGAGTCCCTGCAATCCCTATGGGTAGATGCAAACCATTTTTTATTGTATATTTGATGTCTCTGGTAGTAGCTGATTCACAGGTATTGAGTCTATTAAAAGTACAAGCTAAATTTGTTCCTTTTTCAGCTTAAGTACTAGAAACTCATACTGTAGGCTGTGGTATTGTCAGAATCTTTTTACCTTGCATTATAATAGGTTTAGTATGCCTTTGGCTATATTAAGTTTGTTAGGCCAAGTTAGCTTGCGTGAGGCTAATGAAGGTAATGCAAAAGAACTAAGCCCAGACAAGAGAAACTTGAAAAGACTAGCTCAGTCTTAGGACACCAGATTTCAATTAGTGCTTCAGGTCAGTGTGTTAGCTAGACCAACAGGACAACACAAGAATCATATTTGTTGTAGTTTTCATCAAGTAATGTTGTAAGTCTTTGAGAAGGGGAATAAAAAGGGGCTCAGTGCTATGAGATGTGTTCCTCTGGCATCCTTTGTAGAAGTGCCTGTCTGCAGGTATAATAAAGATCTAATGCCTCTTTGAATTTAGTCTTTGAATATCCTTAACAGGCTGGTCAACTGTTGGAAATTAGGATTTTAAGATGCATAGATTCTAAGGACAGCTATACATGTGCTCTGAGGTAGAGGGCGGGTGCTTTAATTAGAGCAGCTCTGAGAGCAGCTCTAATTAAAGCACTCACAGCATCACTTGTATTCAGCGTTCTACATTTCAAAATGGCAATGGGGGTGCTTGAACTAAAGCTTGTTCAATGAGCTTTAGTTAAAGAGCCCCTGACACTATTTTGAAGGGTGGGGACACTGAATAGATGTGATGCAGAGGCTGCTGGAGCACATTAATTACCATGTTCCAGCAGATTTGACTAATTGAGTCTGCTCTGAATCATGGTAATTAGCACATGGAGCAGAATACAACATGTGTATAGGTGCCCAAAATTATAAGACTCCTTGTTTCTTTTTGGATCATAAATTATATCTAGATATATTTTGTACCATCCTTCATTTGTTAGCAATATTCATAATTTGAGAATTTTACTAAAGTTTACATTTGTGTTTACTCAATAGGAAGACTCATTTTACTGATAACAGGAGCTGCTAAAAGTAACCCTTAGACTTCTAAATCTCTGCAGGTCAGCAGACCTGAATATCCCAGTATTCAATCTCTGGTAATAGTTCAAGATTGTAATTTTCAGCTAAGTATTATAATTTTGATTCACCTTAGATGAAGATTTCCCTCCTTTTGTTCATTCAACTTTTTGTGCATACCTTGAATGCATATAAAGTGGTGACAAAAATTTGAAGAACATGAGCATCAAGGAAGCATCAATTGTTTACCTGTATTGCTACAATTAGGATTAGCCAATAAAGAAAATAAATCACAAGGTCCATCCAAAATGGATGGCCCAGTGGGTTAGTGTGGCTAAAGATTGCTGATTTCTGTAGCTAATAGTGACAGGGAGTGATGTAGCTAGCATCATCTCCGGATGCCTCTGACTCTTCAGTGTGACCCATTTATAGCTGGGTCAACTAAGGACAACCTTCAGCAGACGCCTGGAGAATGGCTTTGAATTTGTGCCTTCTGAAGCCATGCTACAAGGCATTAACGCTTCTGCTACCACACACTGAAATAGTTATAGTGGAGTGAAATATAGATGGAAAATTCAGGAGAACTCAGACAGGATCATCATCTTTCTACAGAACTGTTAGATATCTTGTCATTTTGTGCATTTAAACCTAACTAAGAACAATGAATATCTTGCACTAACAAACTTTCTTGACCTAATGAAAAATTAGAACTGATTCTTTACACATTGATGTGCAGACTTAAGGTAGTTGAGCATCTGACTCTTGTTTTCTGTAATTGGATATAACTACTTGCATTTAGAATTATAGTGGCCACTTTATAGTAAGAAACTTACGTTGTTTCTTATGGTTATATAGAATACTAAAACCATGAAAAACAGCAAACATGATCTACTCTTAAATGATTCATTTTTCTTAACTATCCTCTGTGTAGTTGTTTGTATAGCAGTGTTATGGTTAGTACAAAGGATGTATTCATGGCTTGTGATTCATTGCTGAAGTTCAGTATGCAGGGAACCATTCACTCTACATAGTATGTAGAGCTACTGTATTTCTAGATCTGCACATTCAGTTTCCTAACTGCTTAACATGTTTTACTTAGCTCTGTTAATTGGTGTACACCCACTGGAGTACCATTTTCCAGTTAGTTTGGTAAGAAATGAGTATGTGAAGGTGGAGGGGAGGAACGATATAGGGCTTTCTGGGAGCCAAAAAAAAATGAATAAATAAAAAACAGATGGAATAAAAAAGGCAAACTTTCAGAATATATGGGCCTATGCATGCCCTTCATAAAAAGTAGTCAGGGTGGATTAGTAAAAAATCGAAGTTAATGTTCCAGTCAACAATCTTTTAGCATTGGGAGGAAGTGGATAGGATCCTGGAACAATTTAATACAGTGGTGTGAAAGGGCTGCCGTGATGGCCCCTAGTGGCCGCCTCTGTCCTGCCCAGCTCTTGCTCCTGTCTCCCATGGTCTCACCCTACTTCCTTGCCAGCCATGCCTTGATGTTAAAAAGTAATGAGGGGAGGCTACCCTCAGAGGCTGGTGAGCCTCAGGTGCTCTCTCTCTCTGTCTGTCTATGTTCTCAGTCCTTCTCTTGGGCCCAACTTGGCCCATCTAAGTTTTGGGCTCTGATTCTTCCCCTTTGGCCCACAGTCTCTTGGCCTTAGGGCTTCTGACCATGCTGGCCCAAATTGTCTTAAGGGCTAAATCCGTAGACTTCTCCCACCCCTCCAGCCATACTCATGCCTTGTAGATGTTACACTGTACACAGTTCAGTCCTTGCGTAGAAGCCTCAGCCCTCTTGGCTTTAAATCCCTTTCTCTCTGGCTGCAGGCCTCCAGCCATGGCCCACTGATTCGGGTGCCGCTCTCTCTGCTTCAACTCTCTGTGTATCTCCAGGCCCGTCAGCCCTATCTTGTACCTTGTCCCAGGCCTGGCATCCTTGACTCAGGGCAAGGCTGTTCCCAGTCAACTTAGCCCCCCTGGCAACCCTGACCTGGGGCAAGTCTTTATGCTGGGTGCCCCTGCAGCACCCTAGTGTTCTCCTTTTCACCCCTTACAGCCACACCTGGTCCACTTGTCTCAAGCTTAAATCATAACATAAATATAACCCACTGCTTCCCAACTAAAAACCTACCCAGCTGTGGGTTGTTACCTCACTGCATGCCATAAACTTCCCTTAGTTCTCTCTTGGCAGCTCCAGGGAGAAGCTCAGGTGCCTACCAGTCTGTCTGCTTCAGGCATCTCACCCAGGAGCTCAGACAGCTCTGCATATACTAACTGACTGCTCTCTATATGGTCCACCAGAGGGATTAAACCATCTGAAAGTTTGCAGTTATATTGATGGATCTATTCTTAAATGGTTGGAGGGGTTGACTTTCTGAAGTCATATGCAAGAAGAAGATGACGTTGAGAGAAATATTCCTAAACCTTCTGCTATTGGCTTTCAAATAACCCCCTAAATTTGCCCAACTCATCATGAGAAGCTAACTCCCCACTTCTCAACAGATATCAAGAGGGACACAACACAACCTTACCTTAACCATAGGTGCTTAACTTGTCAACACTTTTCCACTGTTACTATAATTAAATCCTACCATAACAAGCTCATCAGAATCCATGGATCCTATATATGCCTTTCCCAAAATGTGATATCTATAATCCAATTCACCAAATGCCCTATGGTAACTATGTGGGTGAAACTAAACAGCAGCTATGCACCAGAATGAAATTTCACAGAAAAAAATATTAAGGACAGAGACACATGTACATCAGTATGAACACTTTTCACAGAACAACCACTCCATTTCTGATCCCACCATCTTTGTACTCAAGAGAAATCTATCAAACTGCTTTAAAAGATGAGCCTGGGAACAAAAACGTATTAGCTGGATGGGCACTAGAAACCCAGGACTGAATGTTAATGTTGATTTAGGACACTCTGGGTGCTTCTACATGTGACACTACTGTAGTTGACTAATTAGCTCTGCAGTAAAGCATCACCATCTACACATGTGCCCCTATTAGACCAGAGTGAACTAATTCACTCTGCCATAGGATAGTACTTCTCAATACAAGTACTATCCAACTCTGCTGGAATGCATGTATAGGTAGTGACCGAGGTTGGCTGGGGCACAAAGGCACTATGGTGTGGGGGCTGCCTGCTGGCTAGCCCCACATGGTAGCCCTCTTGTGTCCTAATCAGCCCCTCTACCATACAGTGAGCTGGGGTGGGGGGAAGCAGCTCGGGGCTGACAGACTGAGTCCCCTCTGAGCCTCTCATGTGGCAGGGCTGCGCCACTCTGGCTCAATGTGTTGCCGTCTTGGACGCACATATAAGCGCTGCTCCTGGAAGCAATAAACTCTGGCATAAACTGCACCGGAATTTATTGTTCCTCATTAATATCATGTGTAGACATGCGCACTATGATTTACCTGATTCCTGAAATTCTGCCTACAAACTGCAGGTGATAATGACCCACTTTTGACAGGTTATGATCTCCCAGTAATCAAGTTTCTTATCCCATGGGAAATTCTCCCCTCTCCCATTTCACAGTTCTACCCTCTGTTCTAACAATTGCTGTTCTTCCTGTCCTCCCCAGACACGAAAAAGAATTCCTTGTACTCAAAAGCTTGTTTTATTTCAACTATGCAGTTGATCCAATAAAAGATATCATCCAAAGAAATCCTTGCATCTTGGTAGTACAAATGGGAAGAGCCCCAACAGAAAATAGGCGGAGCCAACATTTTGTTTGCCAGAAAAGACATCTCCTGTATAAAAGTAGGTGATGCTCAAATGATTAGGATATCTTCATAATTAGAAGACTGAAATTCATTCTCTGTTCATGGAATATATTTAACCTTCCTTCAACTCTACTGGGCCAAATACGCAGTTGGTTTAAGAGTTTGTAACCTCCAGTGAATTCATGGAGGTTATGCCTATTTACACCAGCAGCAGATCTAACGATTGTGTTCTATGGGAGCATCTTCCATCTATTTTGTACCTTTGTTTTGAGGTGAGGTAGGGTTGGCACTGAGAGAGAAAAAAAATGAAGGAAAATATGCCAAATCTTTAAAACGAATGAAAAAAAATCACCAAAGTATATTTGATTAGAAGAGGTTTATGTTAGCCAGTAAGAGTAGGAACCTAACATTATAACAAATGGGTGTATATAAGTATGCCTGAATAATATACTATTGAGAGCTCAAGTTTCATATCTGAGTAAATAACATCTGAAATTATTATAATTCACAGTAGAGGATCTTCTAAGAGATGTGCAATACCATTTAAGAATCAAGAAAATTAAAGTTAACACATTTTTGGAAGTTCTGGAAAGCTACGTAAAGGAAAGAATATCTTTAAAATAGCAGATTCTTAGAGCAGTGGGCGATTGGGTAGAAGAATTCTGTACAAGGACTGCAATGTAGAAAAGACTCCCACATCACTGCAGTTCAGTACTGAGGACATTTTTCCCTTTCCTCCTGTAGCTAACAGAGATTTTTGTATATTTTCCTTGAAGAATATAATCTTCAGGTATCTTTTTATTCAGTATAACATTGTCCCTTTTGTTTTTCCTTTTACATACAAACCCACTGATGATCTCTGTGCCATTGAGTTAATTACAATGATTTTAAATAGTCAATAAAAGAAGGAACTGTCGATTGTTATAAAGGGAAGCTTCCTGTCGAATAAATTTGAAAGATGCCCATAGTAATGTCGATTATTTTTAATTTATTGTTAAATAATTAGCAATATTTACTGTGGTCTCTGTAACTGTTAAATTCAGAAGAGTTAACTCTAAATCCTTTTGTCTAGAATCTGCCACACATTCAGCTCAAGAGCTAACTTCACAAAGATCAAATGCATGCTTTAAGGAACACGTTAATGGCTCTCTTTTTTTCTTAGTGGTTAGGCTATAAAGTGTGAGGAAATATGTCTACATCTACTCTGTCTGCCATTTATTCTGTTTATTTTACTGTGCAAGATTAAATGGTTGGTTAGATGCTACCTTTAAATATTCCAAATATTATAAATCCAACTGTGTACATAGATATGTGATTATCTTCTTTGGCTTCAGTATAACTGTTCCTCTGCATATCTATCTATCTATCTATCTATCTATCTATCTATCTCTGCAGATATGTATATATAATATATATAAATTAACCCTGCGCTTCATTGTGTTGTTGGATAAGGACCTTGGGGAATGTTAGATGATGAACACATTGATGCAGGAGAAGTTATCCTTTGAATTCAGATTGCACACACTGAAACCTCAGACTCAGACTCCTAGGCTTCCAGTGGAAATGACTGCCACACTGAATCTGTGTGTGCTGCAGACTTCATATACAAATGTTTTCTGTCTTTTTTTTTTTAATATTAGGTGTTTTTGAACACCTATGACTGTTTTGTCTGGGCACTGATGAATTTGCATATATGTGGATGCACAATATTATACAAAAGGACTTCAGAACCAATTTGTCTCAATGTTTTCATCTGTAAAGTGTAGAGAAAATACAGGAGACTTTGTAGACTGATTTTTTTTAAATTCATTCAAAGTACTGTGAATTCTTTGGACAGCATGTGCTACAGAAATGTAAAGTATTTTTATTTTACTTTTATCAAGTAAGAGCACTTCCAGTCATTTCTAGCATTCACAGTTTAACAGAGCAACTCTAAAATCACCCCAACAAAATTTATTTTTAATTATTGTAGTTTGTACCCAAACTAAAACACTTTGTGCAGATATGAATGCAGGCACACACATGTGTATGTGTCAGTACATCCACACGTTTGTAACACTGCTTTTTAGAAAAATAGGCAGATAGTTCTGTTGTAGTTATACAGTTATTCCTGAATAATCTGGGAATTAGGTTTGTCACAAGCAGTTTAGCTAATTAAGAGCAGTTAGTTAAACATGTGCCAGGGTGGGAAAACAATAGGCTCATAGTGCTAGTAATTTCTGTCAAAGTACCAATGTAAACATTGGCATGGGAAAAAAAAGACCCCACTTGATAAATCTAGAAAGGGAATTTAGCTTTGCTATTTTTTTTTCAATCTCACATAACCAGTGGATGATTCAGGGGGATTGCTTCTGAACTAGACCTTCTATTAAGAGTGCATGTCAGGGACTCCTTGGAGTTTATGATTTATTTCCCTATGACAAGTCAAAAAGATACCAAAGTATTAAATCCCTAAAAAAATTAAATAGTCATATGTGGCAGCACTTCTTCGTTTGATGTAAATAAAATAACTCTATGCAACATGCCCACATATAACCATAACCATTTTGCAGTTAATTTTAATTTGATATTTTTAAAATATTCTAGAATGTCTTTCATATTATAGAATTATAGCAACAACTCAAAAAATGGAACTTTAGAGTTAGGTTACTATAAATGCTGATCTGTACAAACTTTAGATGAGGTTAGATCAGGCAAAAAAGTGCTAGCCTGGTCTAACTTAGTTCACCTGAGGATGTGAACTAAGTTAGATCAGGAATAGTTTAGCATGATCTAATGAACATCTGTACATGTTCAGAGAGCAGCTCCAGGGCTGGGAAAGCCCAGCCACTCACCCTAGCCCTGGGGCTGTGCTCTTTCTACTTTTCTATGCTAACCAGTTTATTTTTAGCCCCCTCAACCTTCCCACTGACAGATTGGTAACCCCACCTTGCAGATCTGCCAGCTTCTCCCCTGCATCATGTCAACAGTCCCCTGGACCCCCCAAACCCCACCATCAACTCCTAGCTTCCAATCCTGGTTGCCCTTCCTCCCACCCTATCTGACTTAGATCGGGTTCTTGGTGTGGTTCCTGGCACTGCCAAACATCTGCATAAGTGGAACCCAATCTACAGTCATGCAACTTAAAGTAAGCCAAATGATCATAGATCAGGTCCTGTGAACTTGTGTATATATCCTTTAAACATATTAATCTCATGCCTTCTACTAATACATCTTTTACATATTTAACAGTGTTAGTCAGTTTCATTATAATACCAGATGATATGTTTGGAAAAAAAAACTAGAAAAACAGTACATCCAGTAGTTATTTACATTAGGTCATACTCTTGTGTGCGCTTTAAGACTTCATTATTACAATATCCAGAGAATATAGCAACAGAATGGCCGACACCCATTTTTCAGTGACTGCTACTTGTTTTTTTCTTCATCTAAAATAAATGTCATTTGGACTACAAGATTTACCCTTTATGTCTAGAGAAAAAAGCATAGTACAAAGGTAGAGAAAGATGAATTTCCTGTGGTTTGTTAAATGAACATTACAGTATTACTGAAGGAAGACTGCTGAATCCAGCAGGCCTAAAATGTCCTGCACGTTTATCCCTCATCTCCTTTTTTTTGCAAAATGTGACAATTTTTTCAGCAGTAGCATAACTAGGGGTGGGTGAGCAGGGCACCGGCTTTGGGTGCCAACTTAGAAAGGGCACAAGATTGGCAGCTTCTGCTCCTGCCAGCCCAGCCACCATCACTACCTAGGATACAAAACAGCTTGTTTTGCCTCTGTTTTGTAGGACAAAGTGGCTATCTACCTATCAAAATGAATTTTACAATTACAAACAGGTATAGTGATTAAGGTATACTGAGAATTGACTCAAACCTTCAAACTTTAAATGAAACCAAATCCATTTTAAGGTTTGCAGAACAGAATAAAGAAAACCTGTCATCCTCCCCTCCATGCCCACTTGCCTTGAAAGAAACAAACCAAAAGTCCAAACAAAACACAAAAATGAAGAAATAGCAATCAGCTTTCTTAATTGGGAGTATTTTTGCATCTTTTTTATGTCTTAGAATGCAAATGCTGAAAAAATGACACAGCAAAAATATTTCGGGCCTGTTAGGAGTCAACAAGTACCAGAAAGCTTCCAAGAAACTCTGGTTTGTTTGGGGGTTTTTTGCTTATAAGATTCCAAAAAAATGAGGATTAGGGACGGGTGTGAACAGAAACATTAATTACTCTGAGGTAGGGTATGTAAAAGGTGCTAGGAGTTTATCAGATGTTCTGTAGTAAGTATCTATGTTTATAATCTTACCCTGAGGTACCTGAAAAGCAAGCTATGGCAGATTTAACTCCTCTTTCCTTGAACGTTATTATCATTAGCTTTTATTTGCTGTAGTTAAAGCCAGCAATGACCAACCTGTGGCACCAGTAGCCTCTAGCATGCCTTGCAGCGGATCAGGGAAGAACAGACGGACCAGCAGCATATACGGAAGCCAGCAAAACACCAGATCAAGCAGAGTGAACAGGTCAGGAAGCAGAGCATGGGGAAGGGGAACACAGGGGAAGAAGCAGAAAGCAAAGGAGCAGATCAAATAGATAAAGGGACTCAAAGTGGTACCAGGCTAATTTGTGGCATACCTGCCAAAAAAGTAGGCCCCCATATTGTACATGGGCAGTTACTGTCCTGTATCTGCATAACTGCAATAGTGATAGCTTCTTTCTTAACTCAATGTTTTGTAACATATTCAGATAATACAGGTAGATACACTTTATGAAGACACCTAATAATACATATTTTTGCTTAAGATGGGCATGTGTGGCTCTGAAGCTACTGAAATGTTCAGGATCTTTTCTGAAATACCCCCCTGAAATTTCCAAGATTCATCCAACACTGGCTGTTAAAATCCTACCTCAGCTGGATGTGTCGTGACTACTGGAGTTGCAGATGAATTCATGTACCACTTTGCTATTACATGTTTGTTAGGTGTAGACAGGGAAGCTGCTTGTACATGCCACAGGGGGGTTAGTTCTCCCTAAATTGAAACGGTGGGTTTTTAAAAACACCGCTTCAATTTAGGGAGAATTAAACTGAACCAAACCCCTGTGGTGTGTTCGTGAGCACGCGCGCGCGCACACACACACACACACACACACACACACACACACACACATATATATCCTTAGCTGCCTCTTTGGCAGTGGAGGGACAGGGGTGAGTTGCCGGCAGATCAAATGGTTCCTGAGCTGTGTGGGGGCCCCCCAGGTGGCACCCGCCTGCTGGCACGCAGCCTGGGTGGTCCCCAGGGTCTCCGCAGCCACAGAGGGAAGCACCAGCCCCCCTGCAGCCGTGAAGGGAAGCACCCACCCCCGCACAGGTCAGGCAGGCAGGTTCCAGGAAAAAAAAAACCCCAGATCAGGCTTGCCACTTTTTTTTTTCCAGTGGAGCCTGGCTGCATAGGTTGCCGCCAGGTCCCACAGCCTCTGAGCTGCTCCGGGCCCACCAAGCCCCAAGCACATTGGGTTCCAGCACCCCCTGCACTGTTGCACTTTGTTCAGTAGCAAACTAAAACATCTTGGAGGCGTTTTATCTTGCTATGTACCAAAGTTATTTAAAGCGGAATATGCCGCTGAGCGTGCAAACAGCAACGCCATTAAAGCGGTACAAAAGGGCATTCAAGCTGCTTTAAAGGCCAATTTTTGTGGCATGTACAAAGGCCTAGAGACAGCTTGTTTGGCATTGTACAAGACATAGGATAAGACATGGTTATAAAACAGGCTAGGTACAGACATTCAAGAATCTCAAGGTGGAATCAATCTAAGTTATGTGGTTTTCTGTAAGCAGTGTAATTTAGATGGGTAGCAAAAAGAATATGCATTAGCCCTTTGTTGGGGGGCAAATCTTAAACCAGGTTCCACAAGTTTTAAACTAGTCCATGTGTGCCAAACTTCTGTTCTGGTACAGATATGAATTGGTTTCCAACTTATGCTGGTAAAAGTGTAACATCTGTACCTGGTCAAAATGTATTAGAAGTCCTAGAAAAAAATATTGTTTAAAGAAAAAGATGAGTGGGTTTGTATTTGTGGACTTTGTGGAAGAGAATTTTGAGGCAAGATTTTTAAGTAAAAAGGGAAAATGCTTCATGCCTGGTTTTGGAAAGTTTTCTTAGTCTGATTTCCCTGCTTCACTTTTTTAGGTTGGTAAGGTATTGACAGACCTACAAATTGCACACAACCCCGCCAAACCAACCAAAATATTAAAAAGAACATGCAAAGTGAAATACTCTAAGTACAGGAATATGCTGCGACCTGCATTTCACATCCTTTCATCTCTTTGTTACAATACAACTAGAATTTTTTTGAGTGCATGCTGCTTTTCCTCAGGACTTCTACCCTATTCAGTGTAATAGGCTAGATTACTAAATTGCATCCTTTGTTTGCTGTTTGTTCCTCTGCTGCTCCATCTAATCTAACTATCTGGGCCACAATACCATGCTCATCACTGGAGTGACTGAGTGCTCTTGGCTTTCAAACCACTTAACAGTTTGATTTAGTTTTCCTTTGTGTTTGCTACTTTACTGATTTTATTGTGACCTGCAGAATTGATAACAGTTTATTTGGTAACAAATAAATGTTCAGCAAGGAAAAACATGAAACACCTTTATAGGCTGCAGAGAAGCGCTTGTGTAGTAGTATACCCTAGCAGTTATGCCTTTGTGTTTGTATTTATTTTTATGAGAGAATACAAGCTGCTAGAAGCGTAATAGTATTCCCCCTCCTCTTCCTCCCTCCAGAAATCTAAAAAAGTGCCATTTCTTCACTACTGGCAAAGGCTGCCTCACTGGGACAGAAGCAGCTCTGCCAACCACTAGTCATACGTGAATCATGACTGGAGAAACATGGCCTGGAAAACACATAAACAAAGCCAATCTATGCTGAATTGGGTCTTAAATGGGGGCGGGGGGAAGAGTGAGGATGGAAGTTTTGTACCTTTCCTTATAAAGCAGGGTAAGCATGCTCTGTAGTAGTCGAGAGCACTTGGAGAGAGAGTAGGTTAATGCAACCATCCACACAGCACATTTCCAAGGTTCTGTGGTCTGCTCCTTAGGGAGCATGGCCAAGCCTCCAACTGGCTATCGTTTATGCTGCAGTCAGCAGCAAGAATTAGCTGGGACTGCAAGCTGCTCCTGTGTAGCTCAGCAGAAAAATGCTCTCTAGTTTGCATTCCTTCAGGCTGCTTGCACAAATTCTAATTGACAGGATTCTTGCAGCACTGGGCATGATCTGTGCACTCGTGTGTGTATTTGTCAAGGCAGGAAATAGCACTTAGTAATATTAAATGTAAAATGGCCTGTGACTTGTAGGTAGGCAGTGGTGATAATTTCTTTCCAGTAGAAAAAAGATTTACTCTCACCTGTTCACATGAAGCATTTTTACACAGTATTATTGAAAATAAGCAGACACGATCATTACACTATTTTGAAAAAGCAAAACAAGAAGTTAAAGCAGTGTTTCTCAAAGTAATATACATATACCCCAGGGGATATGTGGATAATTTCTAGAAAATATGTAAGTGGAAGGAATAGAAATGTAAAAGAAAGGAAAGGAGAATGACAAATATCTCTTAGGTTTCTGGAGAGTTTCCAGTGGGACTGTAGTGACGTAAAATGCTTCTTTTTTGTTATCCATAATGTAGACTCATAGGAGTACCCAGCAGTGTAGTAAATGAACTGATGGTCCTCCTTCCCAGCAGCACAGCTCAAAACAGCTTTTCTATCATGAAATTCCTCCAATCCTGGAATTCCCTTAGGATGATGATCTTTTCTTGGAAAGCTCCACAGTCCTGGAGTAAACTTATCAGTTATTGAACTACATACCAGTAAATTGATAGAAAACATGTTAATGGTGGAAACCCTCCTTTGTTCTTAAAAAGAAAAATAGGCAATATAGTGCTACAAAGTGACGTGTGTAACTGCAAGTCAGTTAGCTTGATTTCAGTTTTATGCAGTTTTAGACCAGACATGGAATGAAAAAAAATATTAAGAGACATAAACAGAAAATGGAAAACGCATGGAAGATTTTCCATGGAAGATTTTCACACCAATCTAATATCCTTCTGTGGGTAGGATAACTGACTACTTACATAAGGGCAATGCAGTAGACCTAATCTATCTAGATTTAAGCAAAGTATTTGATACTGTGCCTCATGGGAAATCATAAGCTAAACTGGAAAAGACAGGGATTAACACGGTAATTGTAAATGGATAAGGAGTTGGCTAAAAAGGAGATTACAATGGGTATAGTGTTGAAAGGAGTGTTATCAGACTGGAAAGATTATTAGTAGTTGTCACAACCAAATTAAGTAGTGCCCGTGTCACAAGCAAGTAAAACCATTCAAAACAGTTTTTTTCTATACTAGGTTAACTAAGGGTTAACAATAATGATAGTAACCGCTTTTTTGCTGCGCATGTCAAAAAGAAATTTATTGCTGCACCACTAACAGAGATAGAACTTAGCCTTCTGTGCTGTACATAAATCATTATAATTGGTCAAAGAAAACAAGGAGTAACCCTATGGTAACACCCTAGCAAAGACCGCTAGATAATTGGCGATTCTAATTAAATTTATGACGTGGCGAAAAGCAATTGGCTATTACACAAATAAAACCTGTCTTCACTTCCATGAAGAATGGGAGACCTCCACGCACACACCTAAAAAACCTCTGAACGTATGCGTGAGAGTAACTGACAAATTGATCACTTGTCAGTTTCCCCCCGTCTCGACCCAATTCTCAGACATAAATCGACGACCTGCTGGCCCGACCATTTCTCTGCCCAACCACCAAACTCTTATGCAGACCGACCTACGACCTACGAACCTTAAGCTGTAACTAACCAAATATCTCTGACCTCCGTCTTTCACCACCTTGACGGCGTGAGTAAATAATCTTGCTTTGCAACCGATAAGCGTCCGCCTAATTATTTCCACTCCAAGCGTCACAAGTACCCGCCTGACGGCCTTCTAAGGCCCCGGACCCTTATCTGCCCGGGTGGGAGTCAGGGAGAGCTGCTGGCTGGCTGCCCTGGGTCCCGACAGTAGTGTGCTTCCAGGATCAATCTTGGGTCCAATCCTGTTTAACATTTTTACTAGCCACTGCGCTGTAAGATTAGGGTAAATGTGTAGACAACACTAAAATATTGCAAATACTTAGGAAGATCAGATTATTTTACAGAAAGAATTAGATACACTGGCAGAAAGGAACAATAGAAATTGTATAGAATGTAAAAGCGTGCAATGCAACATCATATACTTAGGGATCAATACCAAAAACTTTTGCTATAAGAAGGGGGACTTATTTGCTATAAGGAAGTGGGGAGAGAGCAACAGAAGAAGAGAGAGACTTGCATTTATTTGTCAATCATAGAATGACCATAAGTCACCAGCATGATGTGGTTGTGAAAAAGGCTAATGCAATCCTGTGGGTATTATTCAGGATATACCTATACATGGAAATATAAGTACCATTGTATAAGGCATTATTAAGACCCCATTTAGAATAATGTGAAGTTCTGGTTGTTATGTTAAAAAAGTCAATTTAAACAGAAACAAACGTAGAATAGGGCAATGGGGCTAGCTAGGGGAATGGAGAACCTGTCTTATGACAGCAGGGTAAAAGTGCTTGGCTTAGTTAGCTTAGCAAGATGAAGGTTGAGATGTTGTTTGATTATTTTTATGAATACATTTGCAAAAAGGAAACTTGATCTTTATGTGGGAGGAGTCCAGAAATCTCATGTTTCTGGGATCCTGCTGATCAGAATAGCAGGCAAGTGGATTTTTCCCCCCACTGATGCATTACTGGGTTCTGGGAGTTTTTATGTTTTGTTTTAGTTTTTGTTGTTGTTGTTGTCTTCTTCTGAGGCCAATAAACTCTGATTCAGCTAACAGTAGGGTTTGGCTTGGGAGAATAGGTGGTCTCAATGATACTAAATATCTTGGAGTTGCATTTGGTTTGTGAGCTTAGGGTCAAACCAGTCACCAGATCTGGGGTCCGGAAATAATGTTTCAGCCAGGGTTGCTTCATATGGTGTGATTAACCAGGTAATCACACCTTAAGTGGTCATCCAGCCACATGTTCATACAGGGCTCAGTCACAGGGGTGCCCCATCTCAGGGGGATCAGGCTCCCCCTACAATGGCAATAAGGTGTGATGGGATCTGATTTGTGATCCCATGACCATACCTCCTGCTATGCATGTGTGGCATGGCAGGCAGTGTAATTGTGCAGATCATGCATTGGAACCCATTGTGTCTTACCTGTGCTTGTAAGGGATCCTCAGATTTGCGAGGCCGTAGGATTTTTTTTTTTTTCGCCTTCCTCTGTAGTGCAAGGCGTGGGACAATCTGAACATATTTTAACTTCCCTAATTTCCTTCCAACTCAGTAGCAGGACTTTAGTGGTGGTCTTGTCTTTCTGATTCTTCAGTTCTGGTACATTGCAGTATTTTGTTTCTTGGAGAGTATTTTATGCTGTTATGTTCAATAAGGGCATGAGTAGATTTTCTTATGAACTGTTTTGGCCAATTAAGTGCCAATTCTGTCCTACATTTGCATGTGTAACATGTTGGTAATATTTCACGCAGCTATTCACATTTTAACCAGTTTAGTATCCCCAATTCTGCTTTATGCTCCAAATTTTGCCCTTTAATTTTTAGCAGTTTAATTTATTCTTGTTGTCATTTCTCAATTTTCAAATGCCTATTCTAAGTGATGCTTATAAATCATTAAATTCTGCTAGCTATGTTATCACTTGCATTTTTATAAATGTTACTTTGCCTTTTATTTGACTCTTTCGTCTGTTGTTTATATGCATCATAATATTTAATTGTACACAAATGCATGTTAAGTAGCAATAAGCAGCTTTGTAGATCTACTAATTAACACTATCAGATATTTTGTTCAGATCTTAGTATAATGCTAAAAGTGTACATGAGTGTGGGGTTCACAAATCTAATGGCTTTAAATGATTCTCAGTTAAACAAAATGCTGCTTATTCATATTTTAAAAATCAGTCTGGAGCTATGAACAGAAGAAGAAGCTAATGATTAGCCACAGTGTATCAGAAAAGAAAGAGAGCGTTACCTTTTTTAAAGGAATTTATAGTTACTGGAAAAAATAATTAAAGGTTTAATAATATTCATTGATGAGAGACTGTTACTGGCAGCCTACAACCTGGAATATAAAACATGGTTATTACAATATTTAACTTGGAGTACATACAGGAAAATACTTCTATTACGTTGTTTTGGCAGTTAGATACACCTGTTCATTTTATGCATTAACAAAATTTATGCTTCTCATTTTCCATGTGTCTGATAACCTCCACTACTCTGTACTCTGAAAAAGCCATAAAGTTGTTTTTCTTTTGTTCTTTTGAAAAGTCAAAAAAGGACAAGTGACAACTTGCAAACACATGTTAATTCAGCCTTTTAAACTATTCTGTTGTCTACGTGTATTGTGGAACTATGAACATGATATTCAAAATATTCTCCAGATTTATCCAAGTGTAGGAAAAATTGGACAGCATAGACTGTAGATTTATATATTCAAGTTTAGGATTTACTGTTTTTCATTTAATTGTAATCTATTTAGATGACAGCAAGCCAAGGCAGAGGTCCGAAGGGGGACGTATGATATGAAGAACAAATGGTGAGAAAGTAAGATTAAGGAGATTCAACATCTTGCTGATATCCACAATATGCATGGTTCCTTCAGTGCCACTAATGCCATCCATAGTCCTAGCACTCAGGGACCACCCCCCATGAGACCTAAGGTTAGAGGAGACCTGATTAAGGGAAAGGGGAATCATCAATACCCATTGGAAGGAGCATTTTGAAGACTGTCTCATCAAGACTTTGTTGTTGATGAGAGTGTTCTCAATTCAGTGTTTAATCTCAGCTGACTCTGAGCCCAAACCAAGACCATCCTGATGCCACTTTCTGAACTCCAGTGCACTGACGATGCTGTAGCGTGTGCTGACTTGGAAGCAGACCTTCAGGCAGTTGTCAATGTCTACCAAGGCATACAAGAAAACGGGACTGATGCTTAACATTCAGAAGACTAAGGTCTTCCGCCAGCAATCTCTTAGTGGACAGTCCCCAGCTCCAATAATTTAGGTCCATGGTGAAACTCTGGAGAACATTGACTATTTCCCATAACTTGAAAGCCATCTCTCTCAGAAGGCTGACATCAAAGAAGACATCCAAAATCACTTCAAATGTGCAAGTGCAGCCTTTGGATGCCTAAAGAAATGGGTGTTCAAAGATTGCAATATCAGATCCAAAACCAAGCTCATGGTTTATCAAGCAGTCATGCTTTCCACCTGGCTGTACAGAGCTAATACATAGACAACCTAAGGAGACATCTAAAGTTGTTGGAGAACTGCCATCAGTGCTGCCTGTGGAAGATCCTCCTAATCCAGTGGCAAGACAGATGCACCAATATAAGCATCCTCTTGCAAGCAAACACAATAAGGATAGAGGTGATGATCATCCATCATCAACTTTGTTGGGCTGGCCATGTCATCCAGATGTCCAATTCCAGACTCCTGAAGCAAGGTTTATTTTCCTAGCTCAGCCAAGCTATATGCTCAAGAAGAGGGCAGTGAAGGCACTTCAGGGACATCCTCAAGGCCAACTTAAAAAAAATGTTACATCGATGTCAACTCATGGGAGACTATGGCCCAGGGCTGCCCCAAATGGAGAAAGAGTCTGCTGCAGGGATCTCAGGACTTTGAAACTTCATAACACCAACAGGAGATGGAAAAGTGGGAGTAGCAGAAACAGCGTGTTGGGGACCAAATCAAGAATCCAGCACCACCCAGCCCACATGGAAACATGTCTGAGTTTCAGTAGAGTCTGCTGATTTCCAATAGGCCTTTTCAGCCATTTTCAGACACAGAGAGAGAGTCATGGAAAACAATCATCGTTGACTGCAAGGGATTGCCAAAAAAAGTTTTAAATTATATTTATTATCATTTTTGTGTGACTATAACACCTTGGAGCCCTCATCATCAGTTAGAATTCATTATGCTAGACACTGCATATATGCAGAATAGGAAGACAGTCCTTTTCCAGAGCGATTTCATTAGAAGACACAAAAAAGCACAAGACAACTGCAGACAAGCAGAATGCACAAAGAAACAATGAAACTATGCTGCTCAGCCTGGTTGACAGAAATGGTAACCCATCAGCAAACCGATATTTGTTAGGTTTTTGTGGGCATTGTGACAAAGGAGATTTTTTAAGAGGCATTTGAATGAGGATGAGAACTTCATAGGTGTTGTCAACAGACAAGAAGGCAAGAGGGCTCTTGTTTTAAACATCTAACAAGTAGACAATGGAACCAGTCCTCAGGCAGGAGTTGATCAGAGGTTGGAGTCAACGTCTGTATGATGTGTAAGAGATGAAAGGTAGTGAGGATATACTGTGAAGGACTTTGTATGCGAACAAAAGGAACTTTTGTTTGATGCAATAAAGGAGGGTGGGGTGGGGGGTGGGGTGGAGGAGAACCAAGGGAGAGATTCATACAGAGGAATCAAAATGATCTGATCAGAAGACTAGGACAACAACCTTTGCAATAGCATTCCAAATGTGTGCAAAGTGAGGCAATATTGCTTTTGTCACGGTAACAGAAAAAGATGTTGTTACTGAGCTAATGAGAGCCTGGGCAGAAATTTAGCTGTATGGCAGGATAAGAAAGGATATTTATTATCTATGCAAAGTACCTGGACCTGGAATACTTAGAGTCTGGATAGGAAGCCCTGAGGTCCACAGAGGGAGGGTGTCTATCTTGGGGTAGGAGGGGGTCAGGGGGCTAAGAATAACCTGGTCAGGGTATGAGGGGTAGGAAGACCATAGCCCTAGAGCTGGGGCAAGAAGCTGGTATTCCCCAGCTCCAGAGCTGTGTTGGGAATGTGTGTAGACTTTTGTTAGGTCAGACTAAGCTGTTCCTGATCTAACCTAGTTCTCTCCTCAGGTGACCTATGATAGATTGGACCAGCTCTTTTTTTGCCTAGTCCAACCTCTCTGAATGCCCTAGTTAGGTTAATCTAAGTGTAATGTCTCCATGTACCCAGCAACAATGGCTGCTGCTGCTGTGTCAGTCTCCCTGCAACTTGACTGCAGTTGCTATGGCATACAGTCTATTTTGGTACTGTGAGCCACCCCTAAGTATAATACTGCACAAGAGCCTCCCAAACCAAGGATCAGCATACCTTAGAAGAGGCTCATGGAGGGAACTACTACTGTGAGAGCATACTTGTGGTCAATCCATCTGAACGAATTTGTCATGTAGGATATGTCTAAATGAATATATTACCATGAATTGAAACGTGGTGCAGGCATATCATTCATCCCTTGCCCCACTCTACCTATTCTCCAGTAGCAGCCATACTTCACCCTGAAAGAAGTGGGCAAGCTATAATGGTTATAGCTTTCACTTACCAGGGGATACGAGCATACACGTAAGCAGCTGCCACAGAGTTTATATAGAGTAGGCATCTGCCTGGCTTTTAACTGGCTATAATTTTTTTTGGTTATGCCATACCATTAGGGCAGCATTATTGTGGGGTGCCAGGGAGCATATAGATTGAGGCAATTTTTGTTCTTCAAGCTTCAAAATCATAAACTCTATTCTTATAAGGAAACTCTGTTTTTTAAAAGAAAACTCCATCTCGGTATATATTTGCTTTCTCAGCTGTTGGATTTTGTGCTCCCTACAAGCAAGATAGCTTGAGTGCCCATTCATAGTGCAGTAGTGACAGAGAGTTTAGGGTATATTAAAAGTCAGCAATACATCAGGTTTTTTCTATTAAACTTGAATTTTACATAATAGGAAAGGAATTATATTTCTTCCCTTGGTTCTCCTGGGGGCCCAGTGATAAAGAGAGATTTGCAGCTTTGTCTTTTCAAGAAATTTTTCAGATATACTTCCTGTTAGTATCTCTTTTTTCAGTTTGGGGACTTTGTTATTACTGCTGTATTCTTACATTTTATTAGGCAGTTGCATGACAGCCTTGTATTTTCATTAGATCTCTTGTTGAAGAATACTCCAAGTATAACATTTCAAAGCCAACTTAAGGGCCAACTTATTCTCTGAGAGCTGCATTGCAAATCTCCAAACTTTGGAACAGGTTATGGAGTCAAGGGTCTCAGAGTAGACAGTATGTCAAGCTTTTGATCTATTAGTATTCCGCTAGTGTATATCCTTGGGTAGGAATATCCTTTCTGATCATAAGGAAGTTATTAAAGTATCTGGATAACCCTTCCCCTACCCCTTCCCACCCCCCAAACATATGAACATGTTGTATCAGGAAGCAGTGAACCAGAATTTTCACATGCTCAGATCTCTGGTCCTAGTGCTAAAGATCATGCATGCAGATGCTTGCCTTCTAAATGGTTTTCAGGGTCAGGGAAAAGTCCTCAGCACTTCCTGGTTGAAGCCCAAGTAGCTTAAAATGTGAATGAGTTAGAATGAATAACTTAACTACAACTGGTCAGATGTGCAGTCAGTAAGGAAATCCTGGACTGAGGTTATATGTATTGTTTAGGAAAGTCAGCAATCTGAATACAAAAGCTAGCATTTGGTAGCATCCTGCAGTACTTCTGAATGATTATGAATCCCCAAATCAATGTATAGATTACACTGAGAAGTCTAAATAACAATAGTATTAATAACATTCTTCCTGTTACTTAGGCAGGCAAGGTTCTTTGGGTAGATGCGATATCTTTTAGAAGACCAACTGCGTAGTTGTTAAAAAGTTCTTTGCAAGCTTTTGGGCGCAGTTGCTTTTCTTCAGGCATAGGGAGTCTCTGCTGTTCTGAGACTCCAAAGAATGAAAGAAGCTAAAAGTATGACAGGATATCGGTGAGAATGTAAATGGGTAGAAATTAGGAAAACAAAAGGTTGAGGAGTGAAGGGAGGGGGAAAACAAGGAAAGCCAAAGGTATGTAAGGGTGGGTTCTGCTGTAATAGTTTTCAAAGGTAGAAAAGAGTCTGTCTGTGAAAAAGTAAATAGCTGGAAATTACGAAGACAAAGGGTAGAAAAGGAGGGGAAGAAAAGTGTTAGAGGGCAGGTCTGGCAGGTACCGGGTAAATCAGATGTCAGATAGGTTGTAATGTGTCATAAATCCTATGCCTATATTAAGTCCATGATTTTTTGTATCCAGTAGATTTATTCAGTGAAGTTTGTATGCTCATCTATGAAAGGTGTTTTGTAAATTCCTGTTACTTACATATTTCAGAATATTTTCCTGAGGTCAACTGTCTCTTTGCTTTGGCCTTTTATACTTAATTCTCTCTAACTAATAAACAATTAATCTAAAATCAGCACCAACAGTAAACTCAATATCCATAAGAATGACAGCCATTGCTTTTTTTAAATAAGAAATGATCAAGAATTAAAGAAGAATTGAAATTTTCTGAACAGAATTTCTTGCTGAATAAATGTGTGTGAAAACTTCTCCTGGAATTACATCAGTAAGCTGTATAATGCATAACAGAGGTTTGTATGGTATTTCTGTTCACTACTGTTGAAGGCAGGGCAGGGTGGCACTTTAAGGGCAACTTGTTCAGAAATGCATAAGCTTTTGTAGGCAAGAGCCTACTTTGTCAAATGCTTCATTATAGCATTTGATGAAGTAGATAGTTTCCCATGAAAGCTTATACATTTATAATTGAGTTAGTCTGTAACATACTTCCCTGCCCTATCTTCTCCCTGACTACTGATTACTGTGGCTAACTACCTATTTCTATGTTATGGTTGAACCATCGTTCATAATCCCTAGCAGGAGAAAAGTTCATCACTAAATATGTTTATTTCACTTATTTCCAGATGTTAAGGCTAGGCTCTTATAATCACCAAGTCTGACCTCTTACATGACAGAAGTCATTGGGACCCTGTCATTCATGGTAAATACTGTTTACTTCCCACAAAATGCTAATCACATGTAGGATGATTTGGCAACATCTTGAAATAACCCTGGAGGATTGTAAATTCAGAAATCAAGCTCTGATCCACCAAAATTTACATGCGAAGTATAGGACCTTGCAGAAGAAATTAGTAAGAATTTAAATATGTATAGTCTCAAAATAAGTGTGTGCTTGGTATTTGGAGTATTTTTACCTGTATTGAAGATGTCAGGTTTTGCTGCAAAGCCAATAATAGTTAAGGAAAGAAATTATCTATGGCACTCATGGATCAGCAGGCACGGATGTTCTCTGACCTGCTGAATAAGTTTTGATGGCCTGGCACACCTCTGAATAATACAACACCTATTATGCAAGTGTGACTAAAAAAGCATCCAAGACTCTAAAGACAGAAATCCCAGTAAGCAGTGTTTTCCATTGCATGGTGAAAATTGTGAATTACAAGGTCTCTTCTTCCCTTTAAAAAGTATGAGAATGAGATAAATTATTCATGTTGAATTTCACTGAATTGCTTTTGATTCAGTTCTTAACATTTGAGAAACACAACTGGACATGCATCAGTAAAAAAAATAGAACAGACTTCCCAAGAAAGAGCTTGTACTTTTGCAATAGTCATATAACTCTAGTTAAGCATAACCCTAGAATTCAGTTGAATAATGTTAAACTATACCACCAACATGGAGTTATACTCCATAGCCCTGATCTTTCATAGTTTCTTCGATTTTTCTTGAAGGCAGGTCTCATCCCAGAAGCTAGCAGCCACAAGTTCCAAGATATAAAAAAAGATTAGTTAATGGTCTCTGTATAATTCATTGTATGCAAAGCCCTCAGGTTCAAATTATAGCATGTAATTAAAGCAAATTAATTGAAATATGGAATTGAACGGGGTAATTCACTTCATATTAATTTTCAGATTTTGGCTCAGTATTTGTATCAAAAGAAAATCAGATGTTGAGAATTATTCTCATCTGAATAATGCAGATTTTAAATAGTTTAATTTCATTGACCTCAGTGGAGTTTCCATTGATTTACACTAATGTAAATTCAGAAACATGTCTGTTACAGCCACCAAGAATGTTCTCTCTATATTGGCTAAGTAAATTCCCTTTATATCTGCAAAGATGGAGAGAAAGTCCAAAGAGGGAAAGGGTGTGCCTACACATGCTATTAGCACAGCTGTCTTAACTCTGATGTAGTTTGCGGCAGAGTTTATTGCTTCTGAGTACTGCATTTGTACGTGAGCCCAGGACCACAACACGTTAAGCCAGGGTGGTATAGAGAACCCAGGTATCTACCCCTCTATGGGGACTAGCCTGAACATTAGGGTACAGTGTCAGGCTTTGTCTTGCTAGCTCTCCTTCTGATTCTTGACTACCCATCAGCCCAGTGGCTCCAACAGGAAAAGACTCCCAAACAGCTAATTCTTTGGGGCTCTGGTGGTTAGGTGTTTCAATCCTTTCATTCTGTGGAGAGTCTTCCACCTAGATCTCCAGGTCTCTAACTTTCTGAGCAAGTGCTAGTATGTAACACTAGTAAGCTAATAAGTAAAAGGTTGATGTGCTTTTGTGCGTGTGCATGCATACACGCATGTACACACACATGCACACATACACACACATAGTCCATGTTGCTCTGGCTCCCAAATGACACAGACACCTAATGCTCTGGAGAGGTAGGATTTCAGACATAACTCCATGCCTTATGTTTTCCTGTTGCTCAGTATTTAGGTTTTCTGACTGCACCTGACTCTTATTGTTCCCTCTATAGGAAGCCAGGCTGTCTAACCCTCTTGGGATGAGATGAGGATTTTTTTAAAGGATTGTAGTATCTTAGTGGAGGTGTATACAAGGCTGATCTGCTTTTTAAACTACATTCATGTCTTCTGGTTACAAGATTTAAAATGTTGCATCACTCAGAATGTTAAAATAATTTATAGCATTCCAGTTTTGGGGAAATCAAAGTAGTTCAATGGTGTATAGGACTCTTGGTACATTTTTAAAATTTATCCCCACTGTTGTAAACATGAGGGAATGAACTGAAGCACCAAGAATCACTTCATTACCCTGTGTCTAATACCATGGTAAATAAGAAACCTTACTCTGACCAGAATTGCCTGTTATGTAATAGATGAAGGGACAATCCAAGATACCTTTGGGTAAGGCTGCCTTAAAACGGATCCCTGGACTATAAACATAGACAAGTAGCTCGGAATAGAGGCCATAAATTGCCTATGACCAAGGACTTGGAACTGTAGTAAGCAGGAGCTGTGCTTCATCCATCTGTCTCTGGCCACAGTGCCCCACAGATATTGGGCAGAGACAAAGAGCTCGGTAGGGGCAATTTACCACAGAGAAAAAAGCAACTCAGTGATGCATTCTATCAAGAGGTAACTATCATATAATGCATATTCAACAAATATGTATATTAGAGCCCTGAATCATTTTTTATAAAATCTCTAGATTTCTTAAATCTCAGACCTATGAATTGTTCTTTTCTAGATTATGATTTAGAAGCCATGGAGGGTAATTGGGAACCATCATCACATATCTGCTCTAAAATCCACACAATCAGTTGACAGACCCTGTTGAATTTAGTTGGCTTTGGATCGGGCCCCATATAAATACCTTGTTCTATTAGAGACTCAACAGAGGGTGAGCAGCTCTGCAGGCACCTCTGCCCATTTTGCTGTAGAGGATTTTTTACCAAAGTGTGTAACATTCCCTGTTAGAGAACTATGAAATACTAACTGGTGTTGAGAGGTAGGGAGTTGAGCTGTTTCTCTTACATAATAAACCTTGCATATGTGACCAAAATTTAATGGATGAAGTATCTACTTAAATTTTCAGGAAGCTTGAAAAAATAGCTATGACACATAAATTGCCCCATATATTTCTATGTACTTGTCTCTGGGGATTAACTCAGGTGATAACAGTTATACTTTCACTGCTGTTGACACAGAGGCATAGTGATGCAGCTGGGTGCCCAATGCAGCTACCACATAGAGGGGCAATGACTTTTGGTTGCTGCTACACCACCAGCATGATTGTGTAACATCAACCTTTTTCCTGCATCCTCTCTCCATGTTTTTTACCCAAGGCAGCTACCCAAGTCACTACAACTTAATTATATCACTGTGGCCACCTCTATATGAGACACTATTGCACAGTCATTACTGTGCATTTATTTGATACTTGTATAAACGTTTTTGTGATGCTACTGTGCAGTAGCCTAATACTGCTACATAATAGCATCACATCATGGTGTTTACTATGCAGTGCTACTGTGCAGTAGTATCATGCTACTGAGCAGTCAGCATCTGGTGTAGATGTGGCCTGTACTAGTGACCAAGGATATTGGTTTCAGCCATGTTGGTCTAAAAGCAAAGGCAGACAAAACTCTTGGGATAGAGGCAATATCTTTTATTAGACCAACTAAATAGTAGCAAAAAAAAATCTTTCTTTGCAAGCTTTTGGGCCCAAATGCCCTTCCTTAGGCAAAGGAGATTTTAAAGATTGTAAAAGTTCTCCCAGGTAGAAATAAAACTTCATTTTGTACAGGGGAATTAAAAGATGGTATGGTTCCCCTGGGTATAACAGTCCATTTTAACAAAGGTTGCTCTGGGGGTATGCAAAGTAGGCACAGACAATAGGGTGAAGCAGCCTTGTTACCTGATGGTGTCTGATTGTAGGCAGGGTGTTGAATTTTGCTTCTTTCTTGTTAGCTGTGAAGTTATCATTTCAAAATGGCTAATTACAATATCTTCCATGTTTCAGTCATGTTGGCCTAAAAGCAACTGGCTTTTGGGCCCAAACCGCTAGCAAAGAAATAATTTGTGTTTTGCTACTGTTTAGTTGGTCTAATAAAAGATATTGCCTCTACCCCAAAAGTTTTGTCTGCCTGTATTGACATCTACAAAAAAAGGAAGTGTCTTACTGTGAAGATCTATACAATGTTCTGAAGTACCAGGCTTTCTACAGCATGTGCTGGAAAAGGTAAGAATGTTTTCTTAGCTGAAGGGCTAGGAAGTCCACTTCCACAACCTAGGGAAAGGCTATCATATAAGTGAGTATCGGGAAGTGTGTCTAGAGTAGACAAGACAGGAAAGTGGATTAATATGCTATTACATTGTTTGAATTTGCAGTAAAAGCCATTGAAAAAAAATGAGGCAAAAAAAATTTCTCAAGGTTCAGAAAGTGGAATTGTAGTTATCACAGAATTGCTGCTTTCTTTGCCCAATGGTCCAAGCTAAAATAAGCCCTATTTTGTATAAACTGCAGAGACATAAAAAACAAGAAATCACAACACTGATTTACCTAAGATGCTGACTTCCTCATCTGATTAGTTAAAAAATAAAGTGTTGATTTGCTTCCATAGTATTTCTTTAATAATTTAGAAAATTGTGGCTTTTGAATGACATTTGGGGAACCCAAGCTAACTGTTTAGTGTTCAAGCATGTCTGCATACTTAGGTCCATACTAGAATTGTGCATTCACTATAACAGTGTAGGATATTGGAACCTATGTTTGTACACATGCATAAAGTTATCCGTGTTTTTGTAGAATTGGGTCTGATATGAGAAAAAGGAAAGAATTGGAGATTAAGCTAATGCTAAGAGGTATGGTATGAAGTAGTTACCATATAGGATTACTCAGAGTTTAGGTTCACAATGTCAACAGTAGTTTAGTTTATTATGCTAGACCCTTAATGATTTACACAGGGAGAATTAAGAGTTGAGTAAATGCTAATACATACATTAACAAAAAGTAATTTTGCTACATAATTGTTTGTGGGGAAGGATTCTCAACTCTGTACACACTCCTAACCACATTTTACTTTAACTTTAAAACTAAGAATTTGGTACAATTAAAGACTTAGGTTATGGAAAAATTAACATATTACAGGGAGTTAAAATTGGACAGGGACTAACCATGCATCAGCTATTCTGTAGTATCTGTCTATGTGAATGCTCTTATTCTGTGGTAGGTGAAAGTTGAAAAGGAGTGTGGTTTAGCCCACTATTACCGAGGGCTAAATTTGAGCCTCTACATCCAAAATTGCAAACCAGAAAATTCAAGCTTAACTGCTACGTAGCCCTGGAAGTGGTTAAATTCTATAGGCAGTTCACTTTTTCTTTTTCAAGTTTCAAAGGGATCCAGAAGTGTGCCTGGAAAGGTCTGAATACCTTGTCACCCAGCTCATGCATGCTACAGTGCCCTGGGGGGCTAAGTTTGGTGTGTATTCTCAGAGCACATCTAATATACACCAACAGGATCTGGCTCTGCCTAATATGCTGGTTCAGCTGCTACTTTCTTTGAAAAGATGTGGTGTCACAAAGGATTATTTATGCATATCCAATTACTTCTGCAGCTGGAAAGGATTCAAATCCAGACCTCCTATGTGCATCTATATGTTCAATTAATGTGAATGAATTTACTTTGGTGCAATTTATGTTTGAGTAAACTAATCTGGGTGCAGGATTTAAATGTGTGCTTGGTGACAGGAGCAATTGAGCCTAGGTGGAGCAGTTTAGGCTCAGTGGCAGGCAGGAGCCTGGCCCCTGCTGGCTCAGCTGACTGGATGCAATTTCCATCTGCATCACCATCTACCTATTTATTTAATTGCAGTTTGCTTACTCTGGTTTAGGATAGTAGTTGTGTCTGATGGGAGTATCCTATGCCAGAGTAAATTAGTTTACTACAAGCGCACATGTAGATGGTGATGCTTTACTGCAGGGCAAATTAGTTTGCTCCACAGTAAAACTCATGTGTAAATGCACCCCCTGACAGCCAGGCAAGTGCTCTAAATACCAAACTATAGGCTAGACTGTAGAGGGAGAGGGCAGGGTGAAGTGTTCTTCATTCTTTCTCTGGATATTGTTCTAGTGTAGAAAGGGATGCAAGATGCAGTACAGGGAAGAGAGAGAAAGAAAATGAGCATATATGCATATGCTCTAGTCCCTGCTCTCAACCGTTTTTGTAGTTTACACTAATCAGTCAACGGATAGAATTAAAAAACCCACATTCTGACTGTTTAAAAAGAAACCATGAGCCTACTCAGTTGTTTCTTTAGGTTATGGATTCTAAATGGACTGAGCCTCCTCTGGGGAGGGGATATCCCCCATCTCCTCATTGTTTCTTCTGGGTTAATGCTAGATGGTACATGTTAATTATAGTGGAATTAGTGAGTTCTCTTCTCAGTGCATTGTCTATTTTGGATCCCATTCCAGTGCCTTTTACCATGCATTGTATAACGAGATAGTTAGCTATATTCTCTTCAAGTTAAGCAGAAGGTCGGGTAGGGTGTCACTTTATGGGTTAACTTATGAATTAAGTAGAGACTAAATAAGTTAGTCTCTAAGGCTAGGTACAGATGCTACAATTATTGCATGTTAAGTGCACAGAAAGCACTTTATATCTGTAACATAACAGACATTCATAGCACATAAAGTGCTTTAAAAATGAGGAGCCCACTCTAAGGCTGCTTACAGATGTAACCTCCCCCCAACCCCCCCCCCCCCCCCTCCATCCTTCATACCTGTTGCATGTTGTTGGGTGTTCCAGATTTACCCCCCCCCCCCCCCCCCCCCCCCCAGTGTTTTACTTTAAACTCAGCCCACCCCTGCACTGAGCCCAGTGCATACCCAAAAGAGTCATCATGTTAGTTGGACCTGGCTCGCCCAACATCTATATAGATCAGTTGCTTTAGTGGGCTTTTTGGCACTTTTATCTAATATCTGATTGAATCAGCTGATTAAAGTGGTATCAGACTAAAGTGCTTTATTGACTGTCTATACCACATTCCATCCCAAGTCAATGTAGGTTGCATTCCCCTAGCATTTCAGGGGGCCCTCCAAGAGTGGCTTGCTAGCCTCAGGTAGTGATTTTCTCCTCCGGGCTAGCACCAGCCCAGCCTGCCTCATCTATCAGCCTGGTCCCTCACCAAGACCTGACCTAGAAAGCTGTGAGGAGTGGGGGCCCATGTGGCAGGAGGGCTCTGTCTTTCCCTTGCCTCAGCTTCTTGACAGCTGCAGCCAGGAGCTGCAGCATGAGACTGCATGGCCCAGCTTTTGGTCATTCTGGGACCTAGGGATGGGGGGAAGGGAGCCCACTGCCACGCAAACCCTGCCGAGCCCCCTTCAAGACCCAACCCAGCAATCTCGGGGGGATCTTGTGTGGCACAGGTGCTCCCTTCCTTCTTTCGCTCCCCCAGCCACTGCAGACAGCCACCAGTTGGTGGTGGGGCAGGGCTTGGGAGAGGGGCTGATCTGGCAGCCTCCTGGGAAGTTTGTGGGACTGCCCCCTCCTGCTGGCCTTGGCCAGTGCAGGCAGATTCTGAGCCTCCCCACCAAACAGTGTATGTCTGTTTGGTTCTCTCCCACCCTAACTTATAGCACTTTAAGTAAAGTGCAATAGAGTTCTTCTGCCAAGGGCTTTTTGCACACCTAAGGTGTCACTCTACTGTGCCTTCTGCATTCATGGTATAGTGAGGTTTGCCATCTAATGCTGGTCCTGGATTCCTTTTTAATGTTGGGTATTGCAGCACTTAACTTTTAGGCCCCCTTGTCCTCTATTCTTTCTGGTCCTAAATCCTAAAATGTGGTGCCTAGCTGTCACATTAGGCACCAAATCCAACATTTAGGCATCAGTGCTGTCCTCAGAACTACTGCTTTGTTGCTGCCATAACATCTATAGGTATTTGTTTTTCCTTGGCACTTTTGTTTCTGTCACTAAAGTTTACCAGACACCTTCATATCTGCCTCTTGCAAGTTCATAGCTATCCAAATCATGGTATCACATATGGATGCCTAAGTCCTGTTAGGATTCTTAGACCAGGTACTCCCTTATCTGTCTCATATGCGAAGTGTGATCTGATAGACATTTTAAGAATGCAAATAACTCATGAGAATGAAGTATTTTTGCCACTGCCATATAACCAGCAGTTCTTGGCCCTCCTTGGTGGTAGCTGCACTTACTCAGTTTTGCACATATTCACTAGCAGAAAGTAGGCATCAAGAGACTTTAGACATCTATAAGGTTAGGCATCAACTGAGAAGGTTTATGAATGCAGGTGGTACATAAATAGGTGGCTTTATGCATCTTACATGGCACTGAGGTGTCAATGTCTTTTTGTGAATCTAAACCCAGAATCCATTTGTAAGATAAGATTTTGTTATTATTTACTTCTCATCCCTGCCTCAAACATGCTCACTCCCACACACCTTGGGTGGGTACAAGCATTCACCTCTCTCTGTGATCACATAGCTTATTTTAAACTGCGTGATTGTAGACCAGGAGTGTCATGTAGAGATGTTTGCCACTGCCAGAAGTTGCATGGGGAACTGGGATATAAGTCTTCTTTGTTCTGTTTTCAGTCCAACCTTTCTATATGGTCTGTTCCCAATATTCTGCAGAAGCTACTGCTTCTGATTTTGGTGCTGACAAATCTTGTTGAGTGCATTATGGTGCTACAGGGCATCTCAGGAGATGATACATGGTTTGCTTCTCCTGACAAACACATTGGTCAGTTGTGTAGAGGCCCCATGATTTGGTACAAGTAACTTAGGGTGGGGAAAGGGGCAGGTGGGATTCTGGATGCTAGTGGATCTGTGGGAGGGCATTGACAGTACTGGGGGTGCCTGGCAGGTCCGCAGGGTGGGTTGGTGCACCCATTGGGGGCAGTGGAGGTTTCATTTGGAGGTGGGTAGATGAGGGGCTAAAAATAGCCCAGTCAGGGTTGGGATATAAGAGCTGGGAGTCCTGGAGCTAGGGTGAGGAGCTGTGGTTTTAACCTGTGTAGATGTTTGCTGGATTAGGTTAACCCATTCCCAATCTAAATTAATACACACACTCAGGTGAACTAACTTAGATTGGGGTCACCATTTTTGGCCTGATTTAAACTGCTTGCATTTTAGCAAAAATAAGCATTTAGATTGACGTAACCCTAGTTAGGTTGATCAAAATGTAATGTCTGTACGTACCCTTCATGTTTTTCTTCGTTTGATGTTTGTTTTTTAATTTCTCTGTTTTAGTCTCCTGGGCACTATTAGGGCTTCAGAAAAACTCTGTTCTATGGGGTTAAAGCAGCTAAATCTAGGTAACGCTCACCTATGACTTTTTAAGAATAACCATTTAATCAATGTCACAGTAACAGCCTGATAGGAAAATGCCATTCTCGTGCATAAAAGAGAAATAATGTATTATTTCCTTCATATAAATCTCTGAATGTGAACTGACTATGCTCTGTGTTTTACTAGCAGTTGAGCAGCAGATAACAACATATACCTTATACATTAAGAAATTGATAACTAACATAGACAACCAGAAGTTTACTACATAATATCTAATATTAAAATATTCAATAAATGTTTATATATTAAAAATGAGCTATTGATAACACATCAATAGTATTTTGATGTGTTGGCTTTAAAGCTAGTGAAATGGAAAAATATAGATAGTGAGCAGTGCAAATTATTTAAATACTGATTTGGAATCACCGAGCTGTGCTTGTGCAAACTAAAGTGCAATTTGCTTTCTTGTCTGCATCAGCAATTTATGAGGCTGTTTCCAGACACTAATCAATAGTGGGATATGCACTCTTCAGGACTAGCAATTTTGGTTTGCTCACTGTACCATGGTCCAGCATTTTATTCTCATATACAAACAAAATGTCTTTAGTTTAAAGTAAAAAAGAAAATACCTCAAGTGTACTGTAAAATGTATCAGCTGCTCTTATAGTCAGATGTCTGATACAAAAATGAATCAATGTTTGCAATTGGTTTACCTTTATTAAGTGCTTTTGTCAGGGCCTTTATTCTCTGAACAATCTCCTGGGTTCAGCTGAGGACAATAAGAGCTCTTTTCTTCCTGTAGAGTAGTTCTAACCAAACCATTTATCATACTGTACTATCATTTTGCAGGTCCACTATTTTATCTGCCTTTAGAGGAGTTTTAATAAAATGTCATCATTGCACTAGGAGGGAGGAGAGGTATTTTCTGTAAAAAATACCTAAGTCTGTCTATATGGCTTTTTCTTAGCTGATTTTATAGATGGGCTTAAACCCAAAACAGTCAGGATTTTTTAAGCTTTAAGAGCATGTGAATCTAGAATTTTAATCCAGCTTGTTAGACAGAAAGAAATATAATTATCAGTAGGTAACATGATATGCAAAGTGATAATAGTGCTGGATATGGCCAGCCTATTGAAATTGTTTGAATGTGATTTTTTTCCCCAAATTTTAACTATCTGTATTTTCTCACATACCACGTATCCCCAAATACTTAAGTGGTTTTCCACATGCCCATCAGTGGAACTTAGCCCCTGGTACTGCTGCACTGCTCAGCCCTGTAGATCATGCCTCCACCTCAGTGGGATTCTCAAAACAGACATTTACCTGCCCAACTCACTGACAAGGCCTGATCACCTATGTTTTCTCAGATGATAGCTAACTCAGGAGACCATTTTGTGTGCTGGCTATATCTAGAGCACTGAGGAGGAAGGTCTGTTTTCAAATATGGTATCATAGGAATCATCCTACCCACTATTTGTGTCTCTTTTTGTGCTTGGCTCAGATAATGGGCAGTAGAAACAGGAAGTAGGGTACAAAAGTGTCAGAAATCAGGTGCTGGCAGACTTCCTGTGTTCAGCCTGAAGTACTCAAATGAATACTGAACACACCACAGGGGAAAGACAAGCTAGAGAGAAGTTTGGCCGAAAGCCATGATGCTCAGGAGTACTTCTGGGCTGTGGGGTGAACAAAGGGCTTTTAATGTGGATGGTCAGAAAATTAAGATGAGGGGACAGTCTTGGGAGTGGCCTTAGGTATGTGGGAAGAAATTTCCCTATGGAGGTCTCTTGAAAGTGTGATTTAACAGTCAGCTCTGTCCTTGGTTTTTACTTACTAGCTAGTAAGCTTAGGAAGCTCCCTGGTTAGCATTTGTAAATTCTCAACCTCCCACTGTAAAGGTAGGGAATGTGTGACAGTCAACCCAAATGTTATGAACTTCAGACCAACAGTTTGATTTCAATTTTGGGGATGGATGAAGATATACTTTTTCCTGAATTCAATTATCTTATTCAATTTTCATGTAGATAATTTTGTTTTTACTGAAGAATAGATAAAAAAGCTTTTGGAGATTCTTGGATAAAAAATCAAAGTACCATCAGCATATGAAATATTTTTTTCTTCGGGTTATTCAGGGCCAAAACGTGAAACTCTTCAAAATTATTTATAGTACGCATTGGTAAACTCAGAGCTCTGAAATATGAAATAACAAACTTCTCAAACTTAATAGACTATGTTAGTGTTACAGGATAATCATGTACTTTTTTAGTAAATCATGGAACCAAATGTTTAGAAAAAAATCTAGTGGATTGTTAGTTCACAGAATGTTAAGTCTCATGAATATATATAATTTCTTGTGATGTTAATAGATCATCCCAGCATATACTTAGAATATTGGCATCTGTGCTTTAAGATAATTGAATACATATGTTATAGGAGGACAAAATATCTATTCATAATACAATAATGATGATTTTTTTCCTCATAAAAGCACTTAATTTGATGCGTAAGACAAATACAAGTCTTAGGGTTGGATCAAACAGCAGCTGTAAACCACACAAAGTACTTGTGGTACCATTCATAGCTGAATGGAAGATGAGTCACAAATGCAATCCATAGAACCAATTTCTTATATAGCAAAGAAATATGCTACAGAAGTATGCCTAGATTCTAAAACAAGAGAGACATTATGATAAGGATACAAAATGTAAGTGGTGTGGTACATTAGTGCAATTTGTCTTTAAACCTGAGACATTTGGGTCAAATTCCAACTGAATGGTCAAATCTGTATGTGCCCTTATGGTGCCATTGTTACTGCACCGTCATTCAGTATTTCCTTTTGGAAGTACTAAATGACAGCACAGTAACAGCCCATACTGATCCATGTGCACAGCACGGTTATTTTTAGCTGCTACGTCACCATAGTGATGTGTTATTCTGAGGGAGTATGTTGCTTAAATGCCAATGTGCAGATGTTATTATCATATATAGAGCTGGCTAAATTTTCTCTACAGCCTTGTTCTACAAACACAGAATGAAATGTTTTATATCACTATATTGATTTTGACACAAATTACATCAGAAAGGCTTATCAGGTTTAAGATGGAGTTTCTAGAAAGACAGAGAGAGAGATCTACACAATAACTTATTGGGAAGGACAATTACCTGGGATATGGACAACCAAATAAAAGACCATTCTCTGTCTGATTCAGAGCAGAGACTCAAACCCAGTCCCCAGGTGAGCACCCTAATCATCAAGCTACAGAATCAGCTGCAGGCAGGCTTGCTCAATGAACACATCTTTGTGAGCTTTGGCATTTTTGTCAGTTCAGGTGTTCTTGGCCACCAGAGATGTTACCAGGGATCACTGCATGGAAGCGGCTTTTGTTGATCCCCAATGAATGCATAATTAAATTAAATAAATGTATTGGGCAGGACTGAGACTGACACTATGCTTAGTGGTTAGGTCAGTCATGCAGGATGTGGGAGTCTCAGGTTAGAGTCCCTTCTCCTGAGCCACTCAAAACAATGAAGTAAATCTGAGTCTTCCACTAGGCTCTTGACTGCTTGGGAGCTTACTTGGCTTCTCACTCAAAATTCTGCAATGTATTGTTTTTATTCTGCACCAAATTGAAAACATATTTTGTAACTCAGATTTGTTCATTAAACAGATCTGATACTTTTTTTGTTGTGTGTACTCATGAATACACATTTATGGGCAAAAAACTGTGGGAAAAGTTTACATAGTCAATGTTATACACTCAGTGTGATGTTGCTCTTCTCTTGGGGTATATGCAGGCCTTACATTTAGATCAACCAAACCCAGGTTAGGTTGATCTAAATACCCATCTGCGAAGGCATTCAGAGGGGTTAATCAGGCAAAGAATAGTGCACCCAATCTGAGTAAGTTTACACAAATAGGTGCACTAACTTTGATTGAGATCAGGTTAATCCGATCTAGGAAAGGGTTAACCCAAACTTGCAAATGTCTGCACAAGTTTGCAGTGCAGCCCAACGGTTGTGAACGTCCAGTCGCTCACCCCAGCTCCAGGGCTGTGCTAATCCTACCCTCTGACCCTGACTGGGCTATTTTTAGCCCGGTGAATACCTTCTGACTAGGCACCCCACTGTGGACCCGGGAACACTCTCCACCACACATCCCTAGCCCATCTCCATCCTGTCTACCCCTAGCCCCTACCTGAGTTACTCGCATTCATTTCCCCATGCAGCTCTCAGCGTGGTGGCATGTGCCACTCCATGAGCCAACTGCTACATTTACCCACTCCCAGTCTAAGGGTAGGTGGTTTGAAGTAAGTACAGTTGGTGACAAAACAAAATAGTGAGCAATAACACCTGCTTGTCTAAAAAACCAAAATGGAATCCTCCTTCATCCTCAGCCTTTCAAACCTTCAAGGGTTGTGATAACAGACAAATGTTCCCATTTTTTAGGCTGCAAAAATGAAAGGTAAGAACTACCAAAGCAGAAATCAGAGCTATAAAACATGAACATTTGTCATTTTGTCTGACAGAAGTCATGTGCCTTTGTGCTTGCAGCTGCGTTATGGAATTTACATTCTTTTCAAAGATAATTCTGCTGGTGCCAGACTACAACTACTGAGGGACAGATGGGATTAATAGAGCATATGCGTAAGATTATAAAAGCAGCAAGGGAGCCCACCATGCATTACAGAATCATAAATGTATGACATTTCCTTTTACTACTGGATTAGTGTAAAGGCTTTATCAGCTAGGTTGTATTATATTAAGCAATTTAAAACTGGCAGTAGGTACCTCTGGAAGTTTAATTTGATGTCTTTGGGACATATTGTTCCTGCATATTATATTACATTTCTGTGTATTATTTTTTTTTGATCAATTCTTGTAATATTCACTAACTTGATGCTAAAATAGCATAGAGAAAACAAGGTATTGTAAAAATAATAAGAATATGACTTTGTAAATATTTCATGTTAAGTAGTAAGATCTTACCATCTAGTGATACTTTGGGCCTGGTTTGCCAAGCTCCATGTACTGATTTGGCACAATAGCCAATATTAGTTAGATTTTTATGCACTAGTGTGGCAGAATGAATTACCTTTGTTTCTGCTGAGCTTTGCTTAGAGGGAGAAGGCAGGATGATAGTAAGCAGAAGTGCTTGTGTTACAGTATCTTATACTATGGGGGCCACAGCACTTGCAACTATTCACTTTCAACAGAGGTTCACAGGTAAAGGGAGGGCAGAGGCAGTAACAATCTTAATCTTTACATACAGAAATTCTTCTTTATTAGATTGGTGTTAAACCTGGATGAAAACTGCTTGGAGCTATACAGTCATCTCCTATATCATGCCATTTTCAGTAAGATGTCTGTCTAGCAATGTCAGTATTAATTAATTTCAAATGTGTTTCATACTTTCTACAGATGGGCAGGTTGTCTTTACCATGTTCATTTTTCAAATAATTATGCTTCTCAGGATATAAAAAAATCCTTCTTTGATTATACTGTCAGCTAAAACATTATACAGCAACAAAATGGATGTCTTTTAATCTTCTTTTGCTCTGCCAAAATCAAAATGCATCATAGTGGAAACTTTACTGGCAAAAAAAATTAAATTTTTGAGACATGAAAACCTTTTGTTAATTAATTTGTGTTTTGGTAGTTTATGTTAACAAGAATCTGAAAATTTCCCCAAAATGGCAATATTTCTTTTTAATGTTTTCAAATGAAACACTTCAATTTTACTACTTGTCTTTGCTTTTTGAAATTTTATTTTATTTTATTTTTTTACAAGCTTGAAACTGTAATGTAACATTTTGTTTTGGGTAGAACAAAGTGTTCCATTTGACCTGATTTTTTCAAGTTGTCAAAAATCGAAGAAAACCAAATGAGTTATTTGTACAGTATCATAAAGCATAGCAGAGCTTTACAAAGGACTAAAATTATTTTCCAAAGGTAGTACTGCTTTTTTACAACATTTCTGAGGAACTGCCTCTTTGGTGATCAGTACATCTGCAGCCTCTAAGAGCAATCATACCAGATAATTTTTTTTTTCTGTGCAAAAATAAAGTAGATTTTCCCATAGAAAGCTTGTACAAAGCATAAAGGACATCTCTTTTTGCCCAGAGAATTCCTGTTTGGCTATTCCTCCTGGAATGGGTGGCACCCAATCACTGTATTTGCTTATCTAGCTAAATCCTGCTGGGTAAGGATGAAGGAATCTTAATGGCTGATCATACAGGCATGCCTAGGGCTTAAATCATCAAAAAATGGCATGTCTGGTCTAAGTTTACCTGAGTAGGTACACTAATTTAGATTGAGATTGGGTTAACCTAATCTCAGAAAGGATTAACCTAATCTATGACACATTGTATGCATTCACAGAACAGCCCAGGGCTCAGAAAGCCCAGCTGCTCACTCCATCCCCAGGGCTGCGCTGTTTCCCTCATGTTGCCCCTGACTGGGCTTTTTATAGTTCACTGACCCTTTCTCTTGGTTGAGCAAGCTCACCCCTCATTCCCATGGACTCACCAACAACCCCTTCCTGCAGACCAATCAGCCCCACTCCAACATCCCCTGCTGACCCGCTATCTCTCCCCAAATTACCCTCCCTTTACCTTGAGTTATTTACAGTGAACTCCTCACAACTCCTTGGAGCAATGAACAGATGCAAACAGTTCTCCTGGCAGTGATGAACTCCTACATGTCCCCGTTCCTGGTCTAATAAACTGCCTACCCTTAGGCCAGGTGTGGCAAATGCTTGTTTGGACCCATATACTGCAGAGGAGACTGAGAGACCTGGGGAAGGGTGAAGGATCAATACCACAAGACACATGCAACTGTCTTCCATGTAAAGGAGCAGATGTCCTCATGTAGTCGAATCTTCAACACAGTGGGACCATGATCTCACGGTAGGAGAGAACTAGGATAATTGGATAAATGAAATTAGTCATAGGCAATAGGGATGTGCGAAGTGGGCCATATTCGATTCAGATACAGATTCGGCCTGATTCAAGGGACAGTGATTTGATTCATTGATTTGGATCACTGTCCGAATTTGATTCAGCCAAATCTGAATCTCGAGGTTCGATTCTGATTTGGAGAATCAGCAATTTGGCTATAGACACAGCTTTAAATGTTTTTTTCTGCATACCTTGAGGTACCAGGCATGGTTCATGAATGCTGAGATGGTGGGGTGGGTGGAGCATCTCACAGGAGCATGGTGGGGAGGGAGGGGGCACCCCTGCATGCTCAGTGGCAGACCCAGAAGTGGACCAGAAGTATTTCTGGTCCACTTCCAGGTCCGCTGCCAAGCACACAAGAGACTCCCCCCTGCCCGTGCCACCCCAACTCAGTGATTGGAAGCAGGAGGACCCCAGGTGTCCCCCCAGACCCAGGAGGCACCAGCCACTGAGTGGGGGTGGGGAGGGGTCTCCCTCACGCTCCATGGCGGACCCAGCAGTGGACTGGAAGTGCTTCTGGTCCACTTCTGGGTCTGCCATCGAGTGCACTGGGGACCCCACCACACACTCTTGTGGGATGCTCCATCCGCCCCACCATCTCAACATTCACGAGCCACCTGGTACCTTGAGATATATAGAAAAAACATATAATGCTGTGTCTATGTCCAAATTGTCAAATCTCTCTGAATCTCTCCAAATCCATTTGGAGGGTTCCAATTTGATTCGGAGAGATTAAAGCATCTCCTGATTGGATTCAGATTTGGAGATTTGGCAGCTGAATCGGGCTGAATCTCTGCCAAATCAAATCAGTGAATGAAGCTTCGCACAGCCCTAATAGGTAAAGCCTATCCTGATGCTACTGAAGTAAATTAAAAAGTTTCAGTTGAATTAGTGTTGCTGGATGTAAACTATGATTTCCTTTCAGTCCCTCAGTTTCCAAAGAATACAGGATTGAAAGAGAAGTTAATGGGTTAATGATTCCATACCCCAGGCAACCACATTACACAATCCCTTTAATAAAGGTATGTATCATAAAACATATATAATTTTCCTCACACTATTCCTAGGAGAAGACTGTTTCAGAATTTCACTGCTCTGATGATTAAAAACTTTTTTCTAATGTTCAGCCAACAATTATTCACAGCCAGTTTATACCCATTTGGTTTTTTGCCAACAGTGCCTGATGTCTTAAATAGCTCTTTCTCCTTCCCTGGCCTTTACAGTTTATATCTCCAACCCCAGTATTTTTAGTCTTGTCTCATAACAGGACTGTCCAACTGGCAGCCAGTGGGATGCATGGAGTCCATGAGGGGTTAAGACATGGCCTGTGAACTCCCACTAGGATGCTACTTCCCCCATTGCTCTTGCATCTATGGTGGCCAGTGTCTCATTCCCCACTTCCTGAGGGCAGGGAAGCATGGTGGGAGGGGACTCAGGGTAGCCCAGCATTCCTGGGAATTCCCCACATGTTGTGCACTAGGGGTGTGTAAAGCTTTGGTTTGCGATTCGATTCAAAGAAGATTCAGCCCAATTCTGTGGCTGAATTACCAAATCTGAATCAAATCAGGAGAAGAAAAAACAAAAACTCTGAATTGATTTGGAAAAGATTTGGAGATTCAGAAGGCAGTCTTTCAGGGGAACAGAAACTGAGGAGAGAGAGGGGGAGCAGGCAAGGGTGACGGGGAAGACTGACATCTGTAGCTGGCCAGTGACTGTGATATTTCCCTGAATCCCCTTCTAATGACAGTGCTCTGGGAGGGACATAGAAACAGGATGTAAGCCTCTGTCTGCAGGCTTCCTGTGCCTTTTGTGAGCTGTTTCTGCCTAAGCAACAGTGTCTGAAAGATACTGGACTGGCTTGGCTTCCTGCCTAGTCAGTCTCCCACTACTTTCTGTTCTTGGAAAGGATTGGATATAGCTAACTAGAATCCCTCTACTTATCCCTGTCCAATCCATTTCTTTCATTTTATATTTGTTCTTGGCTTTTTTTTCCCCCCACACTTTTTAAAAAGAAAGCTGTGCTTTTGCTGGCAGTGAAACCCCTGCACTTATCTCCTTGAAACTTGACAGGCCTCATACCCTCAGAAGGGGCTACCGTCCCTGCTGTTTTCATCCAAATCTGCCTTAACACACACACAACATGAGTTTTGCTTTCAAGATTTGAGGTGCAGGTTCCCAGAAACCCCTGCACCTATCTCCTTGAAACTTGGCAGGCTTTATGCCCTCAGAAGGGGTTACTATCCCTGCAATTTTCATCCAAATCAGTTGTAGGTATTTTAGTGATTCCCCATTCTAGTTTATGGCCAAATCTCTGAATCTCTCTGAATCAGCTCTCAGCCCAGTGGAGGGAGGTGGAGCATAGCCCCAGCACTGCATGCTGCCTCCCCACACTGGGAAGCAAGCCACTGTGTGCTAATCCCAGTGGAGGGAGGTGGAGTGCAGCCCCAGCGCTGTGTGCTGCCTCCCCCTACTGGGCAGCAAGACGCTGGGCGCTGAGCCCAGTGGAGGGAGGCAGAGTGCACCCCGACACTGTGTGCTGCCTCTCCCCACCAGGCAGCTCTGGGGCTGCACACTGCCTCCCTTCACTGGGCTCAGTGCCCAGTGGCTTGCTGCCCAGTGGGGGAGATGGCACACAGCACTGGGGCTGCTCTTAGGCTCCCTCCACTGGGCTCAGCTTCCAGCAGGTCACAGCCCCGTGGAACTCAGCCCAGTGGTGGGAGGCAGAGCGCAGCAGCAGCTCTGCCCACCTCCAGCCACTGGGCGGGGTTTCATGGAGGTGGTGGAGTTGATTGGAGCACAGCCCAGCGATGGGAGGCAGGCAGAGCCGGCACTGTGCTCCCATTGGCTCCACCAGCCCCACAGAGTACATCTCGGTGGCAGGAGGTGAGGAGAGCCAGGGCTGTGCTTTCCCCTGGGCTGAGCCACATGGGGCTGTGGAGCCACTCGGAGCACAGCCCTGGCTCTTCCCTGCCTCCCACCACCTGGCTGCTGCTTTGAAACTCAAAATGTTTCGAAACATTTCAATTTGCCTTGTTTCATTTCAAGGCTGTTTTGAAGCCCTTTGTTTCATTTTGATGTCACTGTTTTTAGCTCAAAATGAGTAAAAACAACGTCAACATGAAACAGCCGGCAAAGCTTCACACAGCCCTACTGAACATACCTTGTGTGATAAATCCTAGAATTAAATTTGCCTTATGTGTTCCAGAGTATTAGGGAGAGTTAAAATGTTCCAAGGCCCAAGATAAAATCTCCTTTATGGTCACTCTTTAACTTCCAATATTTCATTACAAAAATATTTTATTAGCTTTAAAGAGGCTCCATAAATTAACTGAATGAATAAACTGAAACTTTAATTTTCTATCTTTGCAGGGTCTTCAGTTGTTTTTTTTAATCATTTGATAGCTGTCCTTTGTTTTTTAATAGGCTATATCTGTCTGCTTACAGTTTAGTATGAACATTAAAGAATTTTCCTTTCTTTTAAAGCCATGAACAATAAAAACCTTTCTTAAATATAAAGTGTTATTTTAAATTTAATGCACCTATTGTTTGTGGTTTCTTACTGGTTATTACTTGTAATGGATGGGTAATTGTTTCCAGTAGCTTGCTTTCAGTGTGGGCAGCCTTTTGCAGCCCAAAATTTCTTCTGGAATCCACCTACAAACAATGTATGCTAAGTACAGTGATATTTACCAGATGCACTGGAAAGCTGAGCCTTTATTAAAGATTCTGTGGAATACAGCATTTAAGGATTTTTTAACTTGTTCTTATTACAATACTTTTTCAGTAGGTGAGTAGGTTATTAAAAGAAAGATTTTCCTTTAAGATCACCAATAACAGTACTATTTGGAAATGAATACAACGAATAGCAAATAGCCTTAAATATTGCATAGTTGTATGTTCAGTTAAAAGACCGTAGACCATTTGAATTGTATTAAATTGACTATTAGAAATGTATCACTAGATATGACCATTAGGATGGCCAGAGTGAATTGAGCCATATACTAAGGTAATGTAAAGTACCCAGCTTATTTTATGTAGTCTGCCTTTCTGTATTTCAACCCTATACCTCAAAGGTAGCAGAGCCCCTTCTTGGACCTTAGATTATTTCTGCATGGTTCCTGTACCAGAGGACCAGGTGAAAATACTAATAATAACCTCTCTTAAATTTTTATATCACCATTTGGATTTAGAGAACCACAAAAATGATGAAAACCACTTCACACCTAGTAAGGGTATGAGAGAAATCAACACAAGGAGATGGGACCAATCAATGAAGCAAAGGCCCTAAATAAAGGATAATGAATGAATCCAGCAGCAACAAATAGCAAAACTTCACAAACTAAACTAATCTGATGAGGGAGTCTCATGTGCGACTGGTGCCACCTGAGTCAGGGGGAGCATTTGCAGCCAGTCAGCGACCAGGGGAGTCCCCCTGTGGCTGAGCATGCCAACTGGCAGGGGGAGAGGTGCCCCCCACGGCCAATATCAGTGACTGGGAAGCATGACCGGTGCTCCCGGAAGTGTCAGCAATGCTTCACCTGGCGCCCCCACACCCCAGCCAGCACTCACAGGAAGACACCGGCTCTCCTACCTGCTCCCCCTGCCTGTCAGCTAAGCAGGGAGCACTGTCTGTTAGGGGGTGCACCAGTGCTGTCATGGGTGCATGTGCACACCCATGTACCCCTTATGCATCACTACTGGGGAGTCTTCTCACATGCTTTATTAGGGTGGTAGACCTGCAGCTTGAAGCAAAGGGCTGGTATCAACCCTGGGAAGTTCATGCATCTTGCTATTGGGTGAAGCAAGTGCAAACATTCGGTATTGCAAAAGAGATCTTCTAGGAGCCTACCAGCAAGCAGCACTCTCTGGACAAATGAAGCAAAAGAAATCTCTAGTCCTTTATGATACAGAGTGCCTCAGCAGCTATGTTCTCTCTAACTGCTCCAGTCAAACTAGTTCACTCAGCTCTCTTTCTGATCCCACAGTCATGTGCAGTATCTCCAAGGGCTGCAACAGGTTTTCTAGGCATGGTGATCAAGCCCTACTCCTAGTACCTCCTGCTCCATTTCCCCAATATAGAGCTCATCCAGGCATTTTATATGTCATAGAACCACAGATTTATAGAAAATTAGGGTTGTAAGGGATCTCAAGAGATCATCTAGTCCAACACCCTGCTCAAAGCAGGAACATGCCGAAATAGATCATCTCAGCCAAGGCTTTCTTTAGGCAGGTCTTAAAATCCTCCAAGGATGGAGATTTCACAACCTATCTGGGTAGCCTGTTCTAGTGTTTTTTTACCCTCCTAGTGAGATTTTTTCCCCTAATATCTAACCTAAACTTCCCTTGCTGCAACTTGAGACCATTACTCCTTGTTCTGTCATCTACCACCACTGAGAATGTCGAGTTCCATCCTCTTTGAAACCACCATTTGGATAGTTCAGAACTACCATTATGAAGGGCAATTACCTCATACATGAGGGTACAACCCAATCATTAAATGCTTGAGGGTGGAGGGACTAGGGGGGAGAAGAAAGGGGGAAAGAGCACTTTTCCAAAAGGCAGTCTATCGCCATTGGTGATATTTATGAAATGGGAAACCCTAGCTCTTTTCTTAGAGCCTGTTTGTTTGACTTTTCATTAGGAAAAGTTGACTGGTGGATTCTTAAAGTAGAATCAAATTTTTATCTTTTATTGGATGGCACAGAAGAGAATGAGCTTAAAGGAATAGGGAAGAGTAACAGCACATTTCCAGTGAATGGTAGAACACCTCTGCATGAACCTCACTAAGGCTGTCAAAGATGTGTCCTGCAAGCCAGATCCAGCCCGCAGTGGATCTTATATGTGGGTCTTGAAATGTACTCACATGCCATGTGTAGTGTGGCCTGGACCAGCCCACATACTGTGTGTATACAGGCCCCAGCTCCATGCTTTGCATGCAGTGTGCAAAGCCAGGACCAGTGCATGTGCTGTATGAGACGCAATCTCAGAGGCATGCTGCATGTGGCACCTACACCAGCCCAGCCCCACATACTGGATCTGCTACATGGGGCTAGTCTGTGGGTCTGATCCAGCTCATGGACCATGTGGCCTGATGAGGTTAGTATGCTTGAACTACACATATTAAGAGTTTGTTGGAAATTAAAGGACTGTCAGTCTGAGGATAGAGATGTGGTCTTGTTGGCTACAAATGTCCAACTCGGGATCCTTAAAATTCTGGTTTATAAGGCGGATTGAAACACTGTAATGAAGTTAAATCATAAGCCTTGGGGCTGGTCCACACACACACACACACACACACACACACACAGTAGCAAGCTATGAGAGTCAGGTATACCTATCCTACAAGCGCTGGAGTCTGCTGTTGATGGCCAGTTGAGGCTTCTTTCAGCATGGTGTTATCCTCCAGAAGGGGGTCACCGGCTGGTTCTTCTGACTGGACAGGTTGGGTGCTGGTCAAGTTGGAGATCAAGAGGGCGCCCCTGAGGGTCACTTTTCACTGCTTTTTATCTGTCCTTGACAGACTTTGGTGACTCCCCAGTTTTCAGGTTTGCCCAATCCAGGGGTCATTGACCCTCATGGGACTTCCCCCCTCGGTGGCTACTGGATGGCATCTGTCAGCCCCAGGGGTCGTCCGCATGTACGTGCAGGTTTGGGAGTCCATTGATGAATTTTGAATAGGGCTCTAAGAGCGGTCAATCTGGAGATATTCAGTCCAAAAGTTGGTCCCCGGCGTTGATTAACTCAGGCCAGGGCTTCTAGCCCTTGATCAGTGATGTTTAGAGATGTTCCAGTTGCTCCATTGTCTTCTATTGATTTCTTCCGTTGGTTGATCTGCGGTTTCCCTAGGTGTTAATTGCTGTCTGCTACTGTGTTACACATTCAATCACTGATTCACTCGCTCTTTCAGGGGCCCGTCTGATACAGCGAAGCAGCAGTTTGACTCCTGCCCTTGTTAACATTGTTACTAAACACATTTACAGTTGAAAGGTGAGGAGTATAAAATATAAGCTACAAATGCCATGGCACACAAATAGATAAAAATACCAAAATACACAGGGAGATACAAAATGCACACATACAAATTTTAAAACAGAATTCCTTATCTTAAAGTGAAAGAAAGAGGAAGGAAGAAAAGGTAGGAGAGGAAAAACATATTCAAAGAGGGGAGAGCAAATGGAGGCAAGAGGAAAAGGGGGCTTTCTGCTACAGTCTAAATAGCCTACTTTTCAAAGATAACACTGTTAGATCTGCTAATGAAATTAATATATATCAATGCAGTAGAAATACTCACACAATATTCCCAATGGAGCTAACCCTTAAGAATATTCTTTAGAAATGTTACAAAATTGTCTCTCCCAACAAATTCCAAGTAATGTCACATAAATATAACGATTCTATCTAGATATTTATACAGTACCATAGCATCCACCTGAAGCCTCAGCAGTGCTTTGAAGCCTAGGAGTTGCTATGATGTTGCAAACCTGTGGTGTACATAGTCCAGTGTTGTATAGTAAGATTACATGCTTCAGGGGAAGGTAACACCCCTCCTGCCCTTCTCTTGCAGCCCCATAATACAGATTTAAACAATAGTCTGTCTTTTGGAAAAGTGCTCTTTCCCCCTTTCTTCTCCCCCGTAGTCCCTCCACCCTCAAGCATTTAATGGTTGGGTTGTACCCTCATGCATGAGGTAATTGACCTTCATAATTTATGCATTTGAAATCTTGACTTCATCTTGAATATCATTCTTGATATATGAATATATGATTATCTAATCTTTGGACAATTAGTCATAAGCCCTTTTCTGAATCCTACTAGGATTCTTGATCTTAATGTTACCTGGCAGAAGAAAATTTTATAAGCTATTTATGTGATGTGTAATGTGCATAAATATATTTAATTTAATTAGATTTTATACATTTCCCTTTCCATTTTTATTCTGTTTTTAGGATGCAAAGGTTAGAGAAGCAATTGCTTAAATGTGAATTCTGAAATTCTGATTTCATATTGTGGTTAATTAGATTCTGTAGAATTCTCTTTGCCACAGAGAGTTCCTCTTTATTGTGTCTAACATACTTGAAATTGGCTATTAAAACTGTAACGCTGCTACTGTGTTGAATGGTATGAAGAGGGTGTGAACTTACTTAATTGCTATGAATTAGAAAACAAATTAGGATTTTATATAGAGATGAGGATAAAGGTTGAAAGAGAAGATAAATTCTCTCTATTAATACTTCAAATAGATAATTAATGTTTATAATTGAGAATATTTAGTGATCTAGAAGAGGAAAATCTTTATTAATCAGAGCAGTATTTTTATAGAGAAATAGCATTAACTCTTGTTTAAATGCCTGCAAAGTCCCTTTGTAGTATATGGGATATCTTTGTAACAAATGCTGAATGGTATAGATTCCTCTCTTTTAGGAACAGAAGATCTGATTTAGATTAAGTAAATATATGCTTGAACTCAAAACCAAACCTCTTTCTTCTTGATGTTTTAAATAATTTGACATTAATAAATAATAACATTCCATAACAATTTTTAATTTCAGAGGATTTTTTCTTTTTTTTCTTTTTCCTTAAATCAAAGAGCTTTTTGTAAAGGCCCAAATCTGCTGCTGCTGCTGAGACCAGTTCCTAGCTGTTTGCTTGAAGGAAAGTTGATGGTGTTCAGCAAAAATAAACTTATGAACTAGGACTTAATGTCAGAGACCCAAACATCACAGTGGACTTCACAAAATAACCCAGAAAAAAAACCCAAACAAAACAGTATTCTCAAGTTAACTGCTTTCTGGATCATTCAAGAGAAAGCCAGCATTCAGTAGAAAAGGAGAACAATAACATTTTTAAGCGAACAATAGGGAAGCAACTCAGCTGGTCATATAATTTTCTACTATATCTGATAATGATAAATATTAGTGTAATATGTTTATAGGGAATCTGGCACTGTGTGTGTATGTTTATTATATTAGTATATTCAATGTTGTAAGAACATGTCAACTTTATAATAGATTCACTTAGTAAAGCATCAGGAAACCAATAAAAATAGTTTACAATGATAGCAGATTGGTGCTTCCAGTTACAGGTTTCTGAAAACACAATCTGATGCTGCTGGTCTCCTAATGGGAGCAATTGGCTTGCTCATATGGCAGTGGCAGAGGTGGAGTGTGATTCACAGTTCTTCAGGCTCCATGAATGTATCATTTGTGGCAGTTTGTGAGCTTTCCCATCCCCTGCCTCCCTCTCAATACACCACCACTACTATCTGTTAATCTGCGGTAGTATCTACAGCCATTTCTCTTCTGTCATGTATCAGTGCTGCAGTCAGGCATGCCTGATCATGTGCTTGCCAGCACTAAGCCACACTTTCTGTTCTCCAGCTGCTAACAACCACGCTGTCAAAGAAACAGTTCAATAAGCCTATGATGGAAGAACTCTCTTTCATAGTGCTTAAGAGCTTTTATGCTATGTAGTCTACTGCTCACTAGTAATTTATGCCTTGTGACAGTTTTGAAGATGGAGTTTGTGGCACTGTTGTGTAACAGAGGGTGGACACAATAGTTATAGCTGAAGAAAAGACTATTGAACAAATGATTATATAACCTGTAGTGGGTAATAATGCAAAAGTTAATTAGGCAACGAAAATGTTAGTGTCATAAAGTAAAATGTTGTGTTTCTGTACAAAAAGCCTCTGCATTGTCATATTGTACTTGAATACAGATGCCCATACACACATCCATATGTGTATGAGCATCATGATATCCTTAAAGTTTATGGTTTGTTGTTGTCTCTGAATTTAGTTTGTGAACTTATTGTTTTCTTTATAAGCAAAGACTATATTTTCTCTGTTTCTGTAAAGTGTCTAGAGCACTTTACTCAATTAACATTCATTGAGGAAACATGAGAGCTTTGAGAAAAAAAGAATCTCAGTAGCAAGATCATTGCGGATGTTTACATGTACAATAATGCACTTTTACTAATGTGCATGAAATTTAGTACCTCCAATATGAGGCACTAAATAAATGAACATTAGGTGGCACTAATGAGCAGTTGTTCAAGTGCACACTTTTTAGGTGACACTTAATGTGCAGTAGCCTATTCTATTGAATGTAAGTGTATTAGCATGGTTTTTGACATGCTGCTTTAATGTGCAGTTGAATAGGCATTAAAGCACACATGTAGACATGCTCATTGAGAGTTTAATGTAATTCTGTTAACTGTAACAATTACTTCTCATAGAGTTACTGGTTATTTACCAGTGGGTAAATCTATATACACATGCTATTAATGGATTGAAAGCTTACTGCTAATAAAATACTGTGCAGTAAACTTTCCCTGGGGGCATGTCTACACGTGCACATGCTGGGAGCAAATTTGTTCCTGGCAGAAGCAGTTCAGTTCAGGGCTTCTCCTGTCTTGCTCTGCTCCCATATGGCAGCCAGCAGGAGCTCTAGATTCCCCTGGAAGCTGTTCCCCAGCTGGCAGGGAGCACTGGGATCAGGCCTGGGCTCTGGGGGGCAGGAGGAGCTGTCCCATTTCCAGGGCAGCTGCCTCGCACCCAGTACCCCTGCCCAGGCAGCTATATGCTGCCCAACTCCAACTCTGAACTTAGAGCAGAGGCTGGAACAGCTGCTGGGCCCAGGCCCTGAGATTATAATGGGTGGGGCCATTTCCCCCTGCCCAGGTAGCAGGCAGCTACCAGGACAGAGGGCAGTGTCTCAGCCCTGACTCTGATTTCAGAGCTGGGGTCCAGCAGCTGCCTATTTCTGGGGCAGGGGATAGTGCCTCAGCCCCTACTCCAAGATCAGAGTGGGCAGCTGCCGGGGCCAGGGCTGGAAAATCTACCCATATTTATAGGTAGTAGAAAACTATGTACAGTAACAGCTCTATTATCCAGAACCCATGGGGAATGGGGGATGCCAGTTAATCAAATATGCCACATCCGGTGCACCACTCCCTGGCATTTCACTCCCTGGCATTAGTGTGTCGGGGGATGGGGAGGGGGGCCCTGCACAGGCTGCTTTGCCCCAGGCCATGGTCCACAAGGAAGAAGTGGGCCTCAGCTCATGGCAGTGAAAATGGAAGTGAGACTTCTGGTTTCACTTTTGCTGCATCCCTGGGAAGAAAGGTTTGTATTGACAGATGCTGGTTAGTGGAGTAATTCCAGATGGTAAAGTGCCGGACAACACAGCTTTTGCTGTAATAGACTAGTCTACTGCACAGTAGCTGTTGCTCATGGTTACATAGAGATGCTTTGCCGCACAGTAGATTAATCTACTGTACAGTAAAGCATCTCATGTAAACATGCCCAGTGTAAGTAAAATTAGAATTAGGTCTTAAAACTGAACTTTCATCTGTTTTTCCAGGTAGAATAATACATGTGATATGGATTCTTTCGCTAAGGCCAAACTGAAATGAGCAGAATAAGGAAATCGCTTTAGTCCTCTATGAAGCAAAACATTGCCCTGGTTGTGTGTTGTTCATAAAATAAAACACAGCAAAAAACCAACCGAACCAAAAAAAAACAAACCCAACCACCCTCCAAGAAAAAGGCTGCTCTGGAATCAAGGCTTACTGCAGAATAGAGGCTGATTCCACCAGGAGAGGAGTGGGTGCCAGAACAGGGAAGGGTATTTAGCAAAACAGAATGGCAGTAAATCAGAAATAGCAAAGAGAAATATTTTCATAACATCATTCAGCTGTAGACCATATTACCACAGATTGCAGTTAAGGCCTGGAATCTAGCAAGATTCAAAGAGGGATTGGACATTTATAAAGATGACAAGAATATAAAAAATGTTTTAATAATTAAGGATGAAAAAATATGGGAAGGACATAACATCTCTTAGTACAGATCTTATATCAATTTCTGACTATTATGGCCCTGTCAGACGTTCTGGTAAACGTGTGATGGGATCTAATGCGTATCCACACAATAGTACTTCCTGCCATGCCACATGTACATGGCAGCAGGCATTATTGTGGGATTGTGCAGCAGATCCTATCACACCTTATTGCTGGTACAGGGGGAGCCCAGGATCATGATGCTTGGATGCTTATTTTGCTGGGGTGATCTGACCCTAGCTGACTTTGTGCCCCTTGGGCAGGGGTCTGGACTCGATGATCTTGTGAGGTCCCTTCCAGTGCTAATGTCTATGAAATCTATGAAATCTACTAAATCTATGACAGCAAGCTCCTAGAGCTGGGAGCCCACAGCAGTTGCCGGAGCACATGACATGACAGGACTCCCAGCCCGGGAGTGCATAGTGTATCCCTGAAGCTGGGAGCCCCAATAGGTGATTCAGGCTCCCAGCCACAGTGGCACACTTGGCCACACATTCAATTAATGGCATGATAATAACCAGCCACAAATAACTTTATGGCTTATTCCTTGTTTTGTGATACTGTTAATTGCTTTAATGTGTGGCTGCATTGCAAATTAAGATATGTTTAAGTGGTTAACCATACCTTAAGTGTAATGTGTGGCAGGGCCCTTAGGAATTAGTATGAGACTTTTATGAGTAAAGACTATCTCAGACCTGGTTACTGCACAATTTCTTATACTTTGCTTTAAAGTATCTTGTATTATCCCATATATATCTTATATAATAATTTTATATTTCCCTTTTCTAAATTTTCTGCTTTCCATCACGTTCATATTTGATTTATCCGGTGTAGTTTGTGTAATGAGCTCTGACCTGGGCCCTGATTCCAATTGAATCATCAGGGCAATCCATCCCCTGAGGCTGCAGGGAAGCCTGTAGCAAGTTTGGCTCAGTGCCCTGGGCCCAGTCAGTCCTCAGTGGGCAATCAGGGCAGCCCAATCCCCTGAGGCCACAGGCAACAACAGGTCCCACCCACTCCAGCCTTATAAAAGCTGGACCCAGACAACAGTATGCTGTCTGGGCAAAGGCTCTGGTGCTTGTTTCTGATCCCTCTGCAGGCCCTCGACTTGCCTATCAGAAACTCTGGCTTTGACTCCTGGTAGATCCTGACTTTAGCTTAAGTGCCCAGTTTACCTGGAGCTCCTGGCTCGACTCCTGGCTCAATGTGTACTCAGTTTCTGGAGCTCACTGGATTCCAAGGTGACCGTCCCTGATTGCCCATGCCCCAGTCATTAACAGTTTGCATAAGTTGTTGACATAGTTACATTAGTACTGCCTATTTGAGCAAAGGTTACAAGCAGAATTGCCACGCTGATCAATGATGACCATTAAGCTACTACTAGTATTTTACATGTTCAAAGCCCAGTGGAAGTTAAGTGTTGCTATTGCTATGGAAGCACAAAGATCAAAAGGGATCTTGGAGTCATCATTGACTCCAAGATGAACATGGACCGATAATGCGAGGTCACAGTCGGCAGGGCTAATCGGACCCTATCGTGCATTTCGAGTAGGGCCAAGGAGGTGATCCTCTCCCACAGTGACTCCAGCCAAATCCCTCAGCGCTCTCAGGTGTAATCCATCTGGTCCTGCCAACTTAAAGACATTCAGCCACTCTAAGTGCTCCCTCACCAGTTTGACACTGACCATTGGTTGTCAGTCAATCCCTCCACATCCGTCTAGTATCCGACCAGGTGGCCGACCACCATTTGTATGCAGGGACACCAACGCAAAGTATTGATTAAAGAGTTCAGCTTTCTCCTCACTGTCTGTTATTAGCTGTCCCATTCCATTCTGCAAGGGCCCCACATTTCCCTTGGTCTTCCTCCTGCTCCCTATATACCAAAATAAGGACTTCTTATTGTCTTTGATTTCGGTCACCAACCTGATCTTTGTTGCTACCCTTGCCTTCCTTATCCTCTCCCTACAAATACAGGTTATACTTGTGTATTTCTCCTTGGTGACTACCTCTTGTTTCCACTGTCCATAAGCCTCCTTTTTTCTTTTTTAAGCACTCCTTGACTGCTTTGGTAATCCAAGAGGGCTTCCTAGCCCCTTTACCACCTATTTCTTATTGTGTAATGATATCCACATCAAACTAAAGGAGATGTGTTGAAAATAATTTGTTTCTATTATAGATTGAGACCTTGACTGCTTAGTTTCATCCCATAACAATTTTTTTTATGGTTGAGTTGTAAAATAGTGAAAATAGAGGGTTATGATGGAAATGCTGACAAACTCTTAACTATATTAGTGAGCAAATAACATGGATAAAAACGACTAATACCAAAACCACTAAAAGCATGAATTAATGTACCACTAATTGCAGTTAGCAACAAAAGCTGAAATTTGCTGAGATTGAAAGTTTAATACTTGTTTTTTGAAAGTTTGAGGGTTTTGTTAAGTTTCTATATTCAGATATACTATGTAAATATTTTTCTAAAAAATCAGAAGATAATATTACCTGTTTTGTATTATATGTATGCACAAGACATTCATCTACACTTTAGAAAGATTCTCAATACCCAATTACAGTGAATTCACAAGTTACTGTGTGTATGGGTGACAAAGGGAAGGGAGAAAAAGGCATAGTTGTAGTTTCTAAAGTAATAGCTGCTCATTGACAGCAATGAACATAACAAATTGAACAGTAGAAGAAGCCAGCAAGCTTACTCAAAAGCCTAATTTAGCTCTCTCTCTCTTATTAGGTGGAATTTATTAACCTTGAAATGCAACCAAGTATTGCAAAATAAATGATCTCAGAAGCTTCCAAAATCATCTAAACAATACTCACATTGAAAATTTAAAAAAAGCCTCACCAAGCCAATGCCAGCCTCTTCTGGTAACACAAAATTTGGAAGGAAAATTGACAGGCCAAAATAAGAAAGAAAGAGAAGATGTTTTAGGCCTGTTTAGACTCCCTCTTCTGGACACTCACTTGGTCGCTGTGTGGCATCTCTGTCCAATGGCCCTGTACTCTGTTACACTGCTGATTATCTCAAGCAAGTGTCTGTACTCCTGGCTTGGCCAGTCAGGTACATTTCCTGGGCACAGTTTTCTTTCTGCTACCCCTTCCTGGAAATGGGAGTCCACAGGCTAGATGCCATAAGCCTCATGGACTAAGTCTGGCTACTCTGACTCACCAGTGGTTTAAGTACAACTTTCCCAGAACTCTGCCCTCATGGGCACTCCAACACTATAGTTCAACTCTTCAGGGGCATGTGTTAGGTGCTGTAGAGAACATAGACAAGCCTGGCATAGATTCTGAAACAAATTGCTAACAGCACAAGAAATGCACAAAGCAAGATAAAAAAAATACTAAATGTCTATATGCATTTCCCTATCCTAGTTTACTCACCAGTCTGTTGAGCTCTTTAAAGTTCAGACTAGAGTACTTGGAGGAGGCCAGGATCCTGCAGATCTGTCTTCTCAGTTATGACATTTGTTCTCTCTTATTTCTACTCCAGGTCAGTTTCCCTATAAAATGGCCGATGATGGCTTTCTTTTATTACCTCAAGCTCTCTTTTCAGGTGACTTCCTGATCTACCTTTCAGGTGCCCTAAGTCCCTACCATGTGATATATTTCTTAGTCACCAGCCCCCCAAAATTCAGACTTGACAAACTGGTTTGCTCTTGGTGGTAACCATCTTTGTCCAAAGGCTACACCGTTAAAATGGATGCTAGCCACAACATAAGAAACCTAAATTCTTAAACTTCTGCCACCACACCTAGCATTTTAGTTCAAATATAGTGTAGAAACACAACAGAAAGGCAAAAGTACTCTTACAAATGGAATAGAGTTTGCAGTCTCCCAATCTCATAATCTTAACCAGATCCATGAACTGGATGTAAATTCCCCATATCATCTTAAAGGTCAAGAGGAGAGATATAATGCAAAGGCCCATGAAAATTAAAGAAATTTGAGAGCTGAATGTGTCACTTGTACATTATGATATTTACTATATTGGGAGACCATATTATTTTACAGCATGGTATCACTCAGCATGACTAAATCATGATTCCTTTTTAAATGGTGATTGGATTGAATCATGCTTTTAAACTGCACTGGAGTCTCACTAAAGCTCTGCAGATTTAAGCTTGCTTGGGAACACAGTTCAAACATGCTTTCATCAAGGTCTACTGCAGTACCGTACTGTGTAAAATATGTTTGGCATTAATATGCTTAGAATCAGGTTAATGCTTTGTTATTTGGAATAGTGTTGGTTATTTTGATGGTAAAATAAGGGTTAAACAGGAAAAGGAACTTGTTTATGTGGTGCAGTTAGTTCCTAGGATTGCACGTGAACATTTTGAGAAAATTTTCATTTGTTTCCTAAATGGATTAAACTACCCCACACTAAGGCATTGTTAATGCACACTGCCAGTGTCCACACAAGGAGTCAGGACAGAGCAGCTTTGAGCTAACTTTCTTGTGTAAGCAAGTCCTTTGATTCTTTCCACATAAAACATTAAGATGGGCCTGATGGATCCTGCAGTTTCTGTTGTCATAAATGCATGGAATATGGATGTAGTAGAGTTTTAAACTCCGTTTGCGTAGGTCTGGATGACTACATAAGGCAGTGGAGAATCAGACCCACTATCAGTGCTTGATTTTTTGGGGGAGACTTTTGGTGGGAATTTATTTGTAAGGAGAAAGGAATGTGAGCAGAAAATATGATATGGATGAACTCTCTCACACCCTTTCTCTAAATAACTTATTACACAAAGCAAGTGATATTTGTTACGGGATAATGTCTCTTTTGGAGGTTTCATTTGGGTTTTTGTTTTATAGACGTTGCCATGTTGACATTGTTATTCAAAATAATATTATTTATTAGTCATTGGGTATATACAAGCATTACATTTAATTAGTTAATTTCTGAGATGAACTAACCTTAGATTGGCAAAGGGTTAACCCAACCTAGCAAGGGTTAACAAGGCCTAGTGAATGCCTGCATGCATTCACAGCACAGCCCTATGACTGGGAAAGCCCAGCCACTCACCACAGCCCCAGGGCTGTGTTGTTTCAACCCCTTCCCCCATCCTGACTAGGCTGTTCCTACTCCTGCCCCATCCAGACCCACCAGCCCTCTCCCATAGACCCCTAGCCCTCCTCCTCTCCCACCCTCTCCTAGTTTACTTAACTTCAGGTGCCTGCACCTCCTCACAGCAAGTGGTGAATTATTGCATACTGCACAGCATTAGTAGGAGTGTTGCCATCAATTGATGGAAGTAATTATTCTTCCCTGTTCAACATTCATGAGGCCACATCTGGAGATTGGGAGTACTGTGTCCAGTTCCCTCGCCCTCCCCCATGAAAGGATATGGGCAAATTGGAGAGTCCAGTGGAGGTCAACAAAATGGTTAGGGAGATCAAGCACATGACTTCTGAGGAGAGGCTGGGGGAACTGGGCTTCTTTAGTCTGGAGAACAGAAGACGGAGCAGGATTTAATAAAAGCTTTCAACTGTCTGAAGGTGGTTCCAGAGAGGATGGAACTAGACTGTTCTCAGCAAGAACAGAATGACTGTTCTTGTTCTGTCATTCTGGCAGATGACAGAACAAGGAGCAATGGTCTGAAGTTGCAAGAGAAGTTTAAGTTAGACATCAGGAAAAACTTTCTCACTAGAAGGCCTGTTCCATTGCTTTCTAGAATAGCCTATCAAGAGAAGTTGTGGAATCTCCATCCTTGGAGGCTTTTAAGACTCATCTAGACAAAGCCTTGGCTGGGATGATCTAGTTGAGGGTGGTTCTGCTTTGAGCAGAAGGTTGGATTAGAGACCTCCTGAGCTCCTTCTAACCCCAATTTTCTATGATTCTATGACTCAGGTGTAGATGGCTTATACTAAATCACCCAAACCTGAACCAAATCCCATGAAGGCTTGTTCACACCCATATGGAAGACAATCTGTTGATTACAATAGAATCATATTGGCAATTCCAAACTGTTACTCAGATATAAATGATAATTATATCCATATTCAGAACATAGTGAACTTTTTGAGGGGAAGTAATTATGGAAGGTACATTTATGCCTGCGCAGGTCAGTGAAGTCATAATTGTTCTTGAGTGGCTTGTTGGCAAACTGTAGCAAAAAACCTAACCAATATTGGGCTATATCTGTACTGAGAAATTGCCCTGATTTCAGTGACCAGCATAACTGCACAGTTATAACACCATGTTTAGGCAAAAAAAGCCATGATGCACTTGCAGAATTATCTTAGCTTTGTAAGACAGCTTCCTTCCCCTGTGCTAGGAGTTTGTACCAATGCAGCCATCCCTAGTATTAGCTACTGAGTGCTGGAGGTTACTTCCAGCTGTAGTTTCAGTGGTTCATTACTGGCCACTTTTGGCCCAGGTTTCTACAGAGCATTTTCTAGCTTCTTGCTTAATTTAGACCTGTTTCTAATTGCATCCAAAGAAAAACAATTCACTTTTCTGTCTTTGGAAATATCACAGAAAGTTAAATGAATTATTGGTTATGCTTGTATTTGTATACTGTTTAATTTTCATTAGATATGTGAAGGGTGGCTATAAATTGATAGTGATATACCACAAAGGACAGGGCAAGTAATAGTCTTAAATTTCAATAAGGAAAATTTAGATTGGATATTAAGAAGAATTTCCTAACTCTGAGAGTGGTTAAACACTAGAGAAGAATATTTAGTGAGGTTATGGAATTTCCATCCTTGGAAGTTAAATAAAGAGTAGATATTTGGATGAAATAGTTTAGTCACTTGGATAATCCTGGCTGGAGAAGAATTTGGACTGGATAGCCTCCTGAAGTCCCTTCTGGCCCTATTTTTCTAGGATTCTATAAGCAAGCATTCACTGAACAGTAAAGTAAAAGGCTGATGCAGAATCCACTGGATCAACTGGAATTTAAGTGAGAAGCAAAAACAATCACAGGGTTCTCGTATGTTTTTATCTCTGTGAGGTTTGAATAGATGTTCTTTGAAGCACTTCTGATGCCACTCCAATATGAAGTGCTTCGAATATGAAGTGCTTCAACATTATGCAGATGTACAGGCCCTTCCCAGATGAAATACTTCAAAATGGCCCTGAATCCATGCTATGAGAGAGCTTTGCAGGTAGAAGGCTGCAGACCAGAGGCACTGTGGGCTTTTGTATGACACTCCTCAGTATGTTGGCTTTGCTGCGGTATTGGTTGTGCCCCTGAGCAGTCATTTAAAAAATGATTAACTCATTTATAGCCTGATTATGGTGGCTTATCTAAAATGGGCACTAGGTGTTGTCTTTGCTGCAGATGTCAAGGATTCTATTACCTCTCTTTGCCTCCAGGTGGTTGACTGCCTCATAGATGTGGCACAGGATGCTGTGATAGTCTTCCAAGGGGATGGGCTTCCAGCAAAATAAGGACACAGTGCGCCTTTGTGCTAGGCTATGCATAGATGAGGCTACATGCCAGTCAGGTCCTGTGACTCTAGAGCAGTGGAATTTGGCTTGAGTTCCAGAGGTGGCTTCTCTGTGTGGGTGGATCGTAAGCAGAGCACCATGAGGTGTCCCAAGACCAACCAGCTCTATCTCTCCAACTTTACTGGAGGGTGCAGTTGTAACACGATTTGCTTCAGAGTTGTTCCTGGTTTTTTTTCTCAGGATCATTTATGAAGCATAACAGTGCTTTTTAAAAATGCTTTGCTGGCTGTGTACATGAGGACTCTTACTTTCTGGAGAGCTTTAAAGGTGCTTAGAGTAGTACTTCAAATGTTACATTTCTCCATAACCTGAACAGTACAAGTGATTAATAAAATCCAATACTAATGTATTTGCTTTGATTTTTTTTTTTACAGTGTATTCACATAATGGAAATGATATTAAAGATATGTAACATTATGAAATCTTTAGAGGTCTGTGTAGAATTCTACTGCAGTTTGATTATCTAACCTAGCTTGGTAATTAATCGCTACTACCATTAATAGAATGTCTTCTCGCACACTAGAGTAATTCTGGCATGTTTTCATTCCTCAAAGCTTGCCAAAAGCACTGTGTGACAGATAACAGCAACTGTAACAACTATAGTAATTCCTTATTGTTTTCCAAGGAAAAAATATTATGTCTGTGTATTTGATTGTTCTTATAGATTTTTGTCAGGTTTGTAAAATATTATAAAAAAATCCCAGAGCATGATAACACAATATGAAGAGTACCCAGCAGTGCTTTGGAAAATATTATGAGGCTTTATTAAAATTGTTATAATATCTAGTAAGAAAGCTGTTACATCAATGTATGGTTTTCCTTAGACTAAATGGCATATGTTTTTAAGTGCTATATATGGTTTGAGTTAATTGAATCATATTTAAGTCAGTGTAACAGGGGGTCAAGTCCCTGTACAAAGAAGGAAGAGAAAAGACCAGAAAGTGGGCCCTGGCCCCCTTAAGACCAGGACCTTTTGGGCTAGCAAATACCAGTTACTACTGAGTGGGCCACATGACAAGAAAGGGGGAGTGGCCCAGACAGATAAAAGCTAGCCCAGCAGAGGAGGAAAGGTCAGTAGAGCGCTGACCATGCAGAGGGCCACATCACCCCCATGGGGCACAGAGTGTCTTGCTACACTCTGTAATGGGTGGAAGTTTTGATGAAGTTTTCCTATTATTATTGGTTTGTTAAACAGCAGGCTTATGAGGCCACATGGTTAAGGGCTTGCAGGCCAAGCCCTACGAGGAGAGACTAGAGAACCTGGACCTTTTCAGCCTCCGCAAGAGAAGGTTGAGAGGCAACCTTGTGGCTGCCTATAAGTTCATCACGGGGGCACAGAAGGGATTTGGTGAGGTTTTATTCACCAAGGCACCCCCGGGGGTTACAAGAAATAATGGCCACAAGCTAGCAGAGAGCAGATTTAGACTGGACATTAGGAAGAACTTCTTCACAGTTAGAGTGGCCAAGGTCTGGAA
>NW_005841859.1:3614271-3618512 GCF_000455745.1 Alligator sinensis | reverse complement strand
AACCCAGCCCTCTTTCCTGCGTATGCAGGGGGTCGGACTCGATGATCTATTGAGGTCCCTTCCGACCCTAACATCTATGAATCTATGAGGCAGGTCCATCATCCCAAGCTAGGGAAGAAGTTTAAGTTGAGGATTCCTTTCTTTTCTTTTTTTGTTTAACAGACACCCAGTGGACTGGAGGTGGCTATAAGGAGAGATGGGAGGCCACAGAACAAGGTGTCTCAGCACCTTGCCTAATCTACTTTCCCTGACAAAGGTTAGTGCTAAAGGTATGGTAACTCAAAGGCCTGATGTGGTGGCTCAAGTCACTGAGTAGAGTGGCTGCACAGCCCAAGGTCTTGGGTCCTAAACCCAGAGGGTTGGTAACCAACCTGGGAGTAGCCCTGAGTCTAAGGCAACTGAACTGGAAGACAGACCGAGAATTCAAACTGAGAGAACGAGCAAAAGGAAGCTGGTGAGGTGATGGCCGGACTGTGAACCCCAGGGAGCCATCCAACACTGAGAGTCCTGCCTGGCAGTAAGATCCTGCCTTAGGATTCTTCCCTTCTGTTTCAAATAAGGGTAAGATACCTCCCACATCAATTCTTTTTCCAACAAGACAAGGCAGTTGAGTAGGACTGGGAGGTCTCTGAGCAGGCAGTGGTGGCAGGACTGGCTGTAATGGGACAGAGAGACTCCCTTCCTCCCCAGGCCCTTTTACAGTCAGTAAGAGTAAAACATTTAAATCCTCATAAAAATGATTGAAAATGTACCGATTTTTGCTAAAAATATTATTGCTGTAATGCCTTAAAAGAAAGAATCATATGAAAAGATGATTAATGAAAGGTTAATTTTGAGTTCAATTCTTCAGTTATATTTTGAATGTCTGCAGATGCTTTCTAGAGACAAATGAGCATTCATTTGTAGTTCTTTGATACATATGAATCAAAATAATCAAACATTATAAAGATGTATGTGATATGTAAGGATATAGTCAGAAGAATATATGTCCTTTTATAAGGTCATACATTGGCAACTTCTAAATAATAGCATGTAGCAGAAGATTGACACTCTCAGGACTTTCAGTTTTAAAAAAAAGCAAAGAACATTTTGATCTTATAAAAATGTTATAAGCCCAATATAATACCATTAAAAGCAATGGAGTTATTTTGGATGTATTTCTATAAGTGACATTAGTCTATTTTATAGAGTGTGAAACTCCAAGAGAGGACACCTAGACCATCTTTGTGTGCATAACTTCCTATCCATATTATTTCTAATAGAAAAAAATTAATATGTCTTAATTAGAGAAATACTGGTCACATTAACACTGATTTTATTCTGTATGTGTGTGTACAAGTCTATCCTATTTTTGATATTTTGCAAAATCCGTACTTTGGCCTGGAGTCTTCAATGTCAATCATGAAATCATATAAGGATTATAAATGGCTAGTCAGTCTGATTTTTAAAATTTCAAATAATATTATGAAAGTGAATGTTCTATCATTTGGTTGTTTTCAAACAGCCATGTCTTACTTATTCCAAAACCATAATTTCCTTGCATAAACATAGAGGTTTATTTAAGAAGTAGAGTTTTAGACTAGTCTTATTTAGTAACATGCCTGTTGTAAGAGCACAGACATTATGACTTAAGATTTGCAATGCAAGCTCATAATAAGTTTGTCTAGACCTGTATCGCCAATGTCAGACGCACAATCTAGAGCCAAATGTGACTGATGAAGTACTTTCATATAGCCTGCCAAATAATTTCCAGGTCTTCTGAACATTCCTGCCAGCTGCTTTTTTCAGCTGAACTGATTCAGCACTTCTCAGCAAAAGAAAGTTTTCAAAAGTGATGTTAGAAGGACAACTAATCTAGAAAGAACACTGACATATTCTAATGAGGCAATGGGTGGTATACAGAGTGGTTTTAACTGAGATTTTGGTGGAAGATACATAATATACATTAGTTACCCCCAGGTAATTGGGAAACAGGAGGGAGTCTGATTTATTTACCTAACCATACTTGGAATTATGAGGTTACCAGAATCCACTACTATCAACTTCCTCCTTCCCAAGTAGTAGTCTGGAAATATCGTCTCAGTTATGGGCATTCTTTGTAGGGTAGATTTTTTAGGAGTGACATTAAAAGTAAGCATTCTTCCTTTGTTTAAAAACATCCTTTGCTTCAGTATCTTATTGTTTTTTGAAGGCCATTGGCTAGGCCACCATTGACTCTCCTCTAAAAATTGAAAGTATAGAAAGGCAAGGTTCTTTGGTTAGATATGATATCTTCTATTAGACCAACTGAGTAGTTGGAAAAAAGTTCTTAGAAAGCTTTTGGGCGCAGTCACCCTTTGTCAGGCATAGAGAGCTTCCTCCCAGGCATTGAAGCAGGCAATTTGAAGGGATTTCCTTGCCGGTGTCAAGCAAGAAAGCTTCACCCCCTTTTTCCATACCTTCAAACTCTGTATCCAAATAACAAACAAACTCTACTTCCCCTCTCCCCTCAGCAAAAAACCTACCCTCCCAAACCCTGTGGAACTGACAGTGCTGAATGCTTAATTTAATGGCACACTCAGTTACTGTTGCATTCTGTCCTCCATCATTTTTATTAACTATATAGGCTGAAGAACATGTAGGACAAGGAGCTTTTTCTATTGTTTGCAAACAATAAAAAACCCAAACAAGAGCTTTGTTACATTCGTAAACCAATTTGTAAGTAGGTGGGAAGCAGTAGAATTAGCAGGATGTGTGCCTAGTATTAGCCTGAAGGCAAGGTAGAAATGCACCCTGTAAACTAAGTCAGAGATTCATAAACTCAAGATCTCTTTATCAGATGATGGATTAGTCGTAACATATTATAGATGCATACATGTTTATGAGCCTGAGTTCACTTCATTGGATGATGATGACGCTTCATCAGATTAAATGCTTATGCATCTTGATTTAGTTAGTCTATAAGGTGCATCTCTACACTACCTTCTGCCTGACTTCAGACTAATGTGGCTAGCTGCTTCTCTCTATTATTAACCTGATCATTGCATTCTTTCTCCCTATTGCTTAATCTGTTTTGCATATTTGTAGATCTTCAGCTCTTTGGGACTGGGAATGAGCCGTTGCAGGTGTTCAGAAAATGCCTGGAAATTTCAATCACTGTCACAATGCAAGTAATAATTTATCAAACACCTGCATACTTTGGAAATATAAAATTAATATAAGCAATAAATTAGTATTATACTTTAGCAAGGAACATGAATGAGTTTGACACTAGCTTTAAAAAAATTGACATGGAATGAAAACTTGATCTGAATTTCACTGTTTTGATGGACAAGATGAAAATATGCAGAAAAATATTATTAAGCATCTACACATGTGTATGCCTATATGTTCCTATTATCAGTCTTGTTCTTATATTTCATTAAAAATGTTGTTCACTACTTTTCAGAGCAGAGAAAGAATAGGTTAGAGATTACTTAGAGAGGCTGTGTGTTTCAAGTCAGCAGGGCCAGATAGGATTCATCCTAGAGTATTCAAGAATTGGCTGAGGTAATTTCAGAGCCATTAGCTCGTTGAGAATTGATGGAAGTCAGGTGAGGTTCTGGATGACTAGAAAATATAGCACCCGTGTTTAAGAAAAAGGAAGAGGGGTGATCTGGAGAATTACAGACTAGTCACTCTGACCACAATGCTGGGAAAATCATGAAACATCTCATCACCACAGAATCTGTTTCTAAGCACCTAGGGCGCATCTACACGAGGCACTTTACTGTGGACTCAACTAATTAACTCTGCAATAAAGCTTTACAATTTACATGTGTGGTGCTATTAGGCCTCAGTAAACTAATTAACTGTGCTGTGGGATAGTACTGCCCAACACAAGTATCATATAGCAGTGTAGACAGTGATGGGGCTAGCTGGGGCATGAGGGTTCTACAGTGCAGGGGCTGCCTCCTATGTAGATGCACCCATTGAGGATCATGTTATTGGGAACAACCAATATGGGTTCATCAAGAGTAAGTCATGTTTGACAAATCTGATTTTCTTCTATGACAACATGATTGGCTTTGAGGATGAGGGGGGAGCAATGGATGTGTTATACTGTATTTTCTTGCAAACAACACATTTTAGGTGAGGAAATATGGTAAGAGTTATTTCTGCAGCTTGAGCCTCTGCCAGCAGAGTAATGCTACATACATGGCACACTCACAGTGATCACAGAGGGCTCCATAGCTCCTGGCTGTGGGCACTTTCTCTTTCCC
>NW_005841859.1:3595925-3614240 GCF_000455745.1 Alligator sinensis | reverse complement strand
AGGCTTAGGCTGCACTGACTTTTCTAGGTGCATGTGAGCTGGGTTTCATTGAGAAATATAATGGAGTCAAGCTTGGGTGTCAGGTGCCTGGCTCAACAGATGCTGCTGGCTAGGTTCTGGCTCTCAGCTGACCTGGCAGAAGGTGTTGACTGGATCTGTTGCATCTGCAGTTAGGGGTTAACAGAGTAGCCAGCGTTTTGCTTTCCTGCTATTGCAGCTGCCTGTTTTCCCTGGCAAAATACCATATTTATTACAATATCCAAGGAAAGATTTTTGTTGTTTGTTTTTTATTCTGCCTTTTAGAAACAAGTTGCTTATATTATTCTGCAACCTGTTATATGTGAGAAAATATGGCCTCACCCCGAGTAATGTGCCTACTTTTGGGCACTGCATTTCAAGTAAGATGTAAACAACTTGGAATGAGTCCAGTAGAAAGCAGAACAAATTTCTAGATGCAGAGGTGTATAGGGAACCCTTTTAGTACTTGGGACCCACGTGAGGTAAGGAGGGGATTATGCTGAAAACTGGAGAGTAGGGAGGGTGGGGAGCAGAGTTGTTCCTGATGGGGCTTTTTCACATAGACAGAAGCCTCAGCAGCCCAGGCTCTTGCTGCTGCTGTTGAGAAACGGGTGTCCTTGGTGTCCTGTTCTTCCCTTCTCCTGACCCCCCAGGTACATGGCTGTGCATCCCATCGCAAAGCCTTGGGGGAAGGAAGGGGGTCATTCCAGCTGTAGGGGCAGCAAAGTAAAACTCCTTGAAGGAGTTTTAGTTTGCTGTGCCTCAAGTCATCTAAGGCACATTACCCCCTGGCTCCAGTGAGAGACTCATGGGCAGAAGCCTGCCACACCCCCGGTGAGCCTAGGGACCCCCAGGAACTGCCAGCGGGACCTCAACCCAGACCTCCAGTGCAGCCAGAGGGAGGTGGGGCCTGCAGTAGGGAGGGAGGGACTCCCAACCCAGTCAGCTGTGGGGCAGCTGAGTCAGAGCCAAGGAGGGACATGCCCCCCACAGCTCCTACTTTGCCCAGCCCCCAGGAAGCCATGCAACTGGAGCCTCATGAACAGGACATGCAAACAGGCTCACTTGTCTGCCTGGCGTGGGAGTTAGCATGGTAGTTTGTGCAGGAGGGTGAGTGGGAGGGCCCACAGCCCTGCATGTGAGCCCTAGAGAAGGCAGTCCCATCAGTAATCAAACTACTATGGCACAATGTGGATGCACACGCCAAACCCCAAGGGGCCCCTAGGAGTCTGCAGCCTCCTTCTCTGGCACCTCAGAGGCCTCCACCCAGATGGAACCCATGGTTCCAGGCTCCACGCAGACAGAGCCTCTGGCTCTCGGCTGCAGGGGCTGCCTGGCATGTTTCCAGGTACATAGGACTGGGAGCATGGCCACCTCCCCTTGCAAGGTTTGCTCCACTTTGGAGTCTCTAGGGTGCCAGGTAGAGGAGCTCCAGGATGCAGTCCAGAGACTGCATGCCATCAGGGATGATGAGCAGGAGATAGACTCCTACTGCCAGGCTCTTCACCCCCTGGAGGCAGAGTATAGATCAAAGTCACCTTCCAGGACAAGGGAGGACTCGGGGATCTCCCATACTGTCCAGCCAGAGGATTGGACCAAGGTGGTCAGTGGCCCCAAGGCCCGCTGCACCAAGGTCCGCACCCCTCTGGAGCTTTGCAAAAGGTATGAACCTCTCGCAGCCCCAGTAGAGCCTGCCAAGTTGCCAGCTCCTGCAGGCAATGCAGGCTCATCCTTAGCTACCGCCCCTGCTTTCCCTAAGGCCACTCATAGAGTGCTCGTTGTGGGAGACTCCCTCCTGAGGGGGACTGAAGGTACAATCTGCCACCCCAACCCCTGAGCCCGGGAGGTCTGCTGCTTCCAGGAGCCCATATCCAGGATGTAGCCGAGAGGATCCCAAAACTCATCTAGCCCACTGACCACTACCCTATGCTCCTTATCTATGTGGGCATGAATGACATGGCTTGGAGCAATCCCAGCTGGGTCATGAGGTGCTACAGGGCTTTGGGAGCACGGCTTAAAGGGTTGGGGGCATGGGTGGTGTTTTCCTCGATCCTCCCAGTTTTAGCCTATGGGCTGAGGAGGGTTGAGGTAGTCAACCAGAGACTGTGTCACTGGTGACATTGTGAAGGCCTCGGCTTCCACAATCACAGTCTGCTCTTTGGTGAGAGAGGCAGTGGTTTGCTGGGAAGAGACGGTCTCTACCTCACTCCACTGGGGAGGAGGCTCTTCTCAGCCAGACTTACTGACCTGCTTGACTGGGCTTTAAACTTAGCCTGCTTGGGGATGGGTGGATAACTGCCTATGCAAGCCCACTAGGCAACTACTGCATAACCAGCAGGTTAGGGCACCCAAGGGAATCTACACCTACCCCAGGCCTGGAACAGTGTCTGCCTGGGAGTGCAAGGAAGCCTAGCGCTTCCAATGGGACAGTTACATGTCTGTACACCAGTGCCAGGAGCTTGGGGAACAAATAGGAGGAACTGGTCCTCCTGCTAAGCAAGAAAGACTACCATCTCATAGGGATAATGGAGACCTGGTGGGACTCCACCTATGACTGGACCACAGGTATAGATGGCTATACCCTGTACAGGAGAGATCGTGCAGATGATTAAAGGGGTGGGGGTGTAGCTCTCTATGTCAAGAAAAGCTACATGTCCCTGCACATTGACATTGGCACCCAAGGAGGATGACTGTGTTAAAATACGTGGGGAACGTGGCACAGGGGACATCATAGTAGTAGTCTACTACAGACCTCCTAACAAGAAACAAGAGCTAGACCAGGAATTTGCCAGGGAACTGGCTGAGGCTGCACACTCTCAGAGAATGGTTGCCATGGGAGACTTTAACTACCCGGACATCTCAGGAGAAGAGCACTTTGCCAAATCCAATTGGTCACAAAGCTTCCTCACATGCGTGGACGAGCTCTACCTGACTCAAGAAGTCTATGGGCTGACAAGAGGTAAAGCGTTGCTGGACCTGGTACTGGCCAAAGGGGATGATCTGGTCAGTGACCTAAGAGTCGGTGGAAAGCTGGGTGATAGTGACCACAAGCTGATCACCTTTACTCACAAAGCTGGCAAAGCTACATCGCAAAGCTGGCAAGTCAGTCAGCAATGCAGAAGTCTTCAACTTTAGGAAAGCTGACTTCAACAAGTTCAGGAGGCTCATTGTCAAGGCCTTAAGGGACCGTCACTTGACAGGAAGAGGAGTCCAAGAGGAGTAGTTGCTCCTCAAGGGAGCAATCCTGACAGCAAAAGGGTTGTCCATCCCATCATGGAGGAGGGTAGCAAAAGGGTGCAGCAACCCCCTTGGCTCAGCAGGGAACTTGGGGACCTCCTATGCCTAAAAAGAGAGACTTATAAAGGATGGAAGGCTGGAATAACCACCAAGGAGGAGTGTGATGGCCAGAACCAAAGGGGTTAATGAGCAAATTATAACAAAACGATTTGCTTCTTGAGAGCATCTAGCAATGGCATATAGTTAATATTAGCTAAGACAAAGCTTGCAAGATTGTTTCCCGCAGACGTATCCTGTCTGTCATAAGCATAACCATACAGTTAAAATTAACTGTCTGTACCAATCATAAGACTAACATGGGCCCCAAGAAGCAAAACTAGAAAACAAAACTGCAAACTTTAGCTGACCTAACAGTTTTTGCTTAAAGGTTAATAAAAATGGCAAACCTTACCACAAGATATAATTAAAAAATTTCAAAAAATTCCAAAAGGAAATAACTAAGTGGGTTGAATTTAGGCGGGGAAAAAAATGCTAATCTCAGACCCCAGAGTAATGTGGTGTAATTTGTTTATTGGGTAAAATCAAGTTTAGGCAGTAACCTATTATAATAATTTCTAAAACCTTTTAACCCCATAGGGTAACAGCTGTAGGGTAAGATTGCGAGTGGCTCTAAAGCCAACAGATTAGCATAGGACAAGATATAAAGTAACACGCGTGTCAGGTGACCAGTAGAAAGGACGGAACAGAATGGTCATTGCTGTTTCAAGCCCGGACTTCAGACTCCCAGTGTGAGCAAGGACCAGATCCTGACTGGGGGAGCTTCCCTGGTGCTCCCTCCGACAGCATCAATCGGGGATGCCTGACTTCACTGGATCAATTTGACGAGTACCTGGCACTGAGGGACTATCGATAAGTTGCCAACCAAGTGGGAACTCTTTGTCAATTTGTCTGTCTGTTTTTATTATCACTGCCAATTTTTAACTTTTATTGTTATATTGTCTGTTTATTAGCTTAACCTCTTTTATTAACTGTTGTATGTGTACACCATATTTTGCTGCTAAAACATATTTTTGTTGCTATTTTGTTGTTATAAGTAAAATTTATCTTTACTGTTATAAGTTAAACTTGTCTTTGCTTCACTCCCAACTCCGCCTCCCCAATCCTGAACCAAACAGCCTAGTGGCTGATACATTTGCAGTGCCCAGTCAGTTTGCAATCAAATTGATACACTCACAGTGCCCATTTGGCTTGTGACAGATTAGTACTCAGCACTGGTCCGTGCCTGCAGGGAGCAGACATGCAGAGAGCGGACCAGGAAAGCCAAGGCTGCAATCGAACTCTGTCTGGCTTCACATATCAAGGATAATAAGTCCTTCTTCAGATATGCAGGGAGTCAGAAAAAAAACAAGGGTAACATTGGACCCCCAGTGAACCAAATGGGACAACTGATAACCAACACCCTGGAAAAAGCCAACCTGGCTACTTTGCGTTGGTCTTTCATCAACCCAAAGGGACTGCCCTATCTAGCATGATGCAGGATGTCCAGGGTGGGGGGGTATCTATACCCAGCATCTGTGCAGACCTTGTAAAAGAACACCTTGAGAGACTGGACATCTTCAAATCAGCTGGTCCTGACAGATTACACCCTAGAATACTCAAGGAGCTGGCAGGTGTCATAGCCCAACCACTGGCAAAAATATTTGATAATTTGTGGCACTTAGGTGAAGTACCTGAAGACTGGAAGAAGGCCATAGAGGTACCCATCTTCAGGAAAGGGCAGAAAGTAGATCCCGGGAATTACAGGCCAATCAGCTTGACCTCAATCCCTGGTAAGATTCTGGAGAAAATTATCAGAGACCCTTCTTGATAAACTGGCAGATGGCAACATCCTGGGGACAGCCAGCATGGGTTTGTCATGGGTAGGTCATGCTTGACCAATCACATCACCTTCTATGACCAGGTGACATATCACCTGGACAAGGGAGAAGAGATTGACATCATATATCTAGACTTTAAAAAAGCCTTTGATCTGGTGTCTCATGATCTCCTTATCTCCTGATAATTTCTTTCTCAGGTTTTATTTCTCTCTCTCTAGCATGCAAAAGCACAAATGGATCAGGCAAAAAAAATCATTAGTGAAAGAAATGCACTATGCATTAGTGGTATATTTCCTGTGTATTTGAGTTGTATGTTTTTGCAACAAGATTAGAACCCCAGAGAACTGTAACCCTACAAAGACATACTCAGATTAGAAGAGAGCGCTCACTGGGGCCCAGATCCCCAATTTATACTTTCAATGGCAACAATAGTTTGGTTTCTTAGAATTAGCCACCTAAATAATAGTCTCACTTTGGAAAATCAGGTATGGTCACAGCAGAATTCCAGAAGTGAATAAACAAATGCTTATTTTATGGTCTTTTTCCTATGGTAATTGGAGTATTACCAACACTTTAGGATCATCTCGCAATTGAGACATTGTAAAAAAACTGTTTAACATTCTTTCACAAGTACTGAATGGCATGGATGACTGAGAACTTTTTGCTGGCTTGTTTTTATAGCTTTAGGCACTGACTTTTGAAAATGTTGGCCTCAGCAAATAGCTCCATATTTTTTGTGGGATGTTTAAAAGATGTTGTCTAGGACACTTGCACCTGCCTGTCTGGCCATGTCGGGACATAGAGAAATGCAGAATGGTATGAAATCAAGTCTGTATGTCACCCTGCATTTTGCCAGTTTGTCACAGAAATGTAACAAGTGAGGTTTTTAAAACTGGTGTTGTAACAATGAGGTTAGGAGGAGGCTGGGGAAAATTTCACTATCTGTAAGGGAAAGGTGCTTTTAATGGTGTCTTGCTAAACACAGTGCAGAAGTTAAAGCGGTAAATGAAGATGCATTTCTCAGTGTTACATATGTTATTAGCATGGTTTAATACACATTTTTAGCCTCTGATGTGACAGCCTATTTTGGACTAGATTCTTACTAAGGACCTAGCCCTATATGTAAATTGAGAACAGTGGTGTTCCTGTATTAAAGCAGCAGCAGGGGCTTCCGTTAACTTCATTTTATCAGGTGCTTTCCACAAGTGCTGCCATAGATGAGAACAAAACCCAATGTCACTGACTCCCTGAAAATAGTCCCAGATATGTAAAAGACAAACACTTTCTCCAGTGGACACACGTGCTTCTCTCTAGGGAAATTTAATACTGTACCAATAAACCAATGCTATGCTATTCAAGTTTTAAATAAATGTTATAAGTCCCAGTGTTGTAACTCATGCTGCATGGGCAGAACTCAAATCAGAACTGGGATCAGAAGTGTTGAGAAACATTTTATGATACTGAAATCGTATCCCTTCATATGTGTGTATGTGCAAAAAGCATGTGTGAGGAGTCTGAAGCACCCTAAAGACTTCTTTTAGAATAGATGTAGGTAACATAGGAATTATAGTGTGTGTGTGTGTGTGTGTGTGTGTCTATGTTTCAACTCCTTATATGTGCCTGAATGACTCTTCTTATCAGGTCTTGTCTTTCATGTAGCTATGTAATTAAGATGTTCTCTATACATAGGAAAGTATTTACAAATTTTTTAGGAAAAAAAAAAAATAGCATGCTGCTTATGTTTACAGTAATTCCAAGAACTGCTTGCTTGTGGTTTGCAGTATCACCCAAACCGCTCATGAGAGAGCTTTATAATTCAAGAAAGAGACAGGCAGAGGAGCCATTATAATTATAGAAGGCACCAAAAAGCGCTGAGGCTATCTCAATGGCCTCTATCTCAATTGCTGAGGAGCTTTTTGAAATTTGACTGTTTGAACTAAAAATGCTCATGTTCAGTTTCAGTGTGAAGGCCGCCCCCCCCCCCCCCCTTTTTTTTTTTTTTTTTTTTTTTGAAAGTTTAAAGAGAATTCCTCTTGCTATTTTTGAGTTTTGTGGGTAGGAATTATGTCTTCTTTGGCCTCTGGTTTAACAACCTAACAGTATGTAAATGTAAAGGAATGTGTATGTAATACAGTACCTCTCTCTCTCTCTTCCTCATTTACTCTCACACACACGCATACACACATTTCCCAATTTAAGCTCCTCCACTGCAAACATTTACATGTGTGTAATTTTATACACATGAGCTGTCACTGTGAATTCAGTCGTGCTACTCATATACATAAAATCAGGCATGTAGCTATTGAGCATGGGAGCTAGGGATACAGCCTCTGAATTAGATCTTCCGGTACTTTAAATGCTGGAATGAAAAAATACCTTGTCATACCCAGTTGGCCCTCCCTTTCAGCAACTACTCTCTGATACTGTGTGACACAGGAGACTGGGCAATATGGACATAAGGTCTGACCCACTAAGTGGCAATTCTTATGTTCTTATGTGCATTGCTATTTTCAGGATAAGGACCTAAATACTTTAAGGTGTTGTTTTGTTCTTGAATAATTTGGAAATAACTATACTTAACCATTTAGTGCTCAGAATATGCTGAGGCATGCAGCGGTTCTGAACCAGGGGTACAGGTACCACCAGGGGGTACATGAAGCCTCATCAGGGGGTACGTGAGATATATCTCATACATTATTTAACACATGTCGAAGGGCCTAAAAAAAATAATTTCCCATTGAAAGGGGGTATGTGAAGTCTCACTCTGAGACCAGGGGGTACATCGACTGGAAAAGGTTCAGAATGGCTGCATTAGAGGATTATGCAGGAAATGTAGGAGCCAGATCCTATTCACTTTCACAACTGAATGTTCTAATTAAGTCAATGGAACAATTCGTCTGAGTGAGATGGGTGGCTCAACCACTATTTCTAGCGAACATGGTAGATATACTGTATGTCTAAGTGCAGGCATTTGGAGGATGGGGTTAGGGGAAGGTTAAATCACATTAAAAAGGTCATCTGATCTAAGGTAAGTCAGGAGGGAGGGGGATTAGTGGGGGGAGGGCGTTGTGGAGATGAGGAGCAAGAAGGCTGGAGGGGATTGGGGCCCATGGGGGGATCAGAAGGAGCAAGCAGGATCCATGGGAGGATCAGGGGGGCAGGCAGGATCTGTAGGAGTGATCAAGGGGATAGGGGGCAGGTGGGATCTGCTGGGAGATGAGGGGAAGACAGATTCCACAGGGGGATGGCAGGGGTAGGTAGGATCTATGGAAGGATTGTGGGGCAGGCCGGATCTGTGGGAGTAATGTGGGGAGCAGGCACGATCTATGGTGGATGGGGGAGCAGGTGTACTCCATGGGGGGTTACTGGGATCCAGGCAGGTTTGGTGGAGTCAGAAGGGCTCATGGGGTCTGCAGGGAGCTTGGGGGGGGGGGGCCAGAAGCAATTTTAACCCCCCCCCCCCCCCAGTGAAACTACCTCTTCATTCCTCCTGCCACTCACCCACTGAGCTTACTTCCTTGGCTCCTGGTACTGGCAAATGCTAATAAAACCAGCAGCACCCAGAACAACTTGCAGGGTGGAGGCTTAGGTGGAAGCAGACTGGTCTGTTGCTGCGGGGGAGAGGGGCAGGAAACAGCTAGTGGCTAAAAATCGTTTGGTGCTGGGTGTGGGGGGGAGGGCGGTAGGAAAAGTGCAGCCCTGGGGGTGGCGGCAGGCAGCAGGTGGTTGGGCTTTCTCAACCCCAGGGCCATTGCAGCTAACTGCTGAAGTTTCATTCACCAATGCAACCTAGATCAATTAAGTTTAAGTGTACCTTGATCCACGTCTATCTCAGACCAGGTTCCATCATTTTTAGGCTAGTCTGTGCGCATGGAACTTCTGTACGGTTACAGGTTTAGATTGATTTCCGATCACTGAGACTGGGTCTAAGTGTAAGGCTGCACTGGGGCAAAAGAAGTTAGATTGGGTGACCATTTTTAATGCAAGCTAACCTCCCCCTAACCCACACAAATATCTATACTTAGCCTATATGTAGCATTTCAATAAAATTTCTCTGGAGACCTACGTCAGTCCCCAAACAGATTTTGAAATGAAGCTCCGGAGCTTCTGAGAAAATTTGTAGTTTTGTAAGGACCCAACTCTTTTATAGTGGTTCAAACTCCAATCCTTCAATAGGCTGAGTGCAGATTGGCCCATGGACCCACAAGGGGTTACATTGACATGAATGAGGCTATTTCTGTATGAACGCTGCAATTTGCCCATTCGGAGGTCTCTGAAGTAGCGGTGCCTAAGAACTAGCAAGATCAAGAAACCTTCCTGTCTTGCAAGCTTCTAATGAACTCAGTTAAACAGATCCCTTGTAAGTTCTTGACTGATAATGGCTCTGGACTTGCCTACTTTTGGTGGTGATTTTTTTTCTTTTTATATTATAGAGAAACTAAAAACTGCATCTCTTCTATGTATAAAACTTCACTTAAATAAGGAAAATACAAGGGGTAGTTTTAATGTGCCACTTTTCCTCTGGATGGGAGCATATCAGAATGCTGAAAGAAGTATCCCAGTTTGGGATTCATCCCAAACTGAAAGAGGTATAGACATGTTGCATGGTGCTCCACATGTCAAATAGCTCTGTTCTCAGCACTGAAGGAGCTATACTGATTCTTTTTACTGATTTTTTTTTTTTGGAAAGGAAAAATATAAATGAATTGCTGTTTCAACTACCAATAGTTAGAATAAAAGACTTTGAGAGAAGTCTCATGACCACTATTATTTATATGCATAAAAGTAATATCTAGAAGCACTAAATAAACTGGAACCAGGTTTGCCCGGTGTTGAACAGAAAGAGAGAGACAGCTTTGGACCTGAGGACAATACGATATAAGTGACAGAGGCAGTATTACCACATTTTATACATGAGGAAATAAGGCAGAACAACTAAGCCTCCCATCCTACAACTATTGTGTTCCTGTAGGTCCCTTCATCTATGCAGAAACCTAGTACAGTAACTCCAAACATCTATTTAAGTGCCTAAATGACTTAAAGTAGGTCTGGTCTCAGAGCAGGTATCAAGCCAGAGCTCCCTGATGTCATTTGGTTGCTGACCACAAGCCAGCTTTCCCTTCAACTTCCACTTTGTCCTTACTGTACTATCCATAAACCTGGAGATTGCCCGTGCTGTCTCAGTTTTTTTCCTCAACAGATATCAAACAGGTCCTGTTACAATTAGTTCAGCTGCTTTTCTTTTCCCTTTTTACTTTTACATTTATTGTAATGAAGTTTGCTTGGTCTTGATTCACCCCTCTGCCGTAGAAGGGAACAAGATGAACCTGTTTGCCAAGCAGATTTTCTCAAGTTTCTACTGCTTTAATTATTTCTCAGAAATGTTTACCAGGGGGAGAAAAATTTAAAATCATCACAGATGGTAAATTAAGGGAAGAAAGTTTCTAAAAATAGAGTGTGAAAATGGTTATAAATTGTCTCCTGTTACACAGTGCACAGACAAGCAGCTAAATATGTATGTTAGCATTTTACCTGGTTAATACAGTAAATTCCTGTTAAGCAGATAACCTGGATTCTGTATAGAAATTCCAAATCTGAATCACCCTTTACCCTAAGGTAGCTGGTAATACATACACTTGGGTGATTGTGTGTAATATTTCACTTTATTTAACTGAAGGTGAAAGTGGGGTGAGCTTCTACGTATTGTGGAACAAAATGTAAAACAATTTTGGAGTATTTTAGCCTTATCTCCAGCATAACTTAATTTTACATTTACAGTGATCTTGTTTCTGATAAATTAATGAATATTTTAGTACACAGAATTGAACAAACACTGGAAATTTCAGATTTATCCACTGTTTGGATGCCCAAAGATAATGTACTGGTCCCAAAGAAAAAATATCTGAACATTAGCTAAATGGGATAAAGAGTAAATTTGCAGTATTAAGAACATTGATTAGTAGATGATGCTTCATGGAATGCCATCTGTTAAACTGTTAAGGGTATACATAATAGCTCAAGATAAAGTTTTATTTTGAAAGTGTTAACAAGTCATTGGTATTTTTGCAAGCATACATCAATTAATAAATGTTGGTGGTATCATTTTTTTTCTTTCATTTATCAATATTTTTATACCATACATTTTCTAGTATTATTTTATTTTTCTTCCAGGTGTTTTTCTTCTACAGACATGTTAACAGAGCATAAAGGTTGAATGGATACTTTTGAAAGACTGATAGCCAATTAGAAAAGTGCCAAGTTATCTACTAAACATTGAGAACTCAACAAACTGATACAGCTGCTGCTTTATGCAATTAATTCTTGGATGAAGTCTCTTAAAAAGTTGAGATATCTGCATGGATATCATGCAGCTTACTTTTTAAAACAAGACTTGGGACCTTGGGCAGTACATCTTCCTGCTCAAACATCTGCCACCAAGCTTCTTTCCTGCCCCCCACCCCCACTTCACAATAGGGTCTTGCTCAGGACCACCACAGCCTTGTCTAGTCCCTGGGAGTGCTCCCCTGAGGCCAGCCCAGGTGTAGCTTCTGGCAAAGGGGGAGTCCTGGCTGCTTCTTACTCTGAAATCCTGACCTATCAGTTCCTCACCCTTTCTGGTTTTCTGTGGCCCTCATTCAAGGAGTTAGCTTTCTTGGAGTTCCTCTCTTGAGAGAGAGACTTTATCTCTTCTTGGGGAGAACAAATGCAACCCAAACTTCTAAGTTTCAAATAATGCACTAAATAAAGGCTTTTACTGAAGCAAAGGTCACCTAACCAGAGATTTTCTGCCCCCTCCAAAGGATTAAAGTCTTTCTGTCCCCAATTCAGCCCACACAACCCTGAACTACCCACATTTTTGCAGCTGTTCCCTTTCCAGTGTGTTGCGCTCATGAGTCCCAAAGTTCCTCTTCTGATTTCTCTCTCTAGTTAGCCCTGAGCTGACACGTAGCCCCACCTGCTCTGCCCATTGTCATGCTCATCTTATTTGGCTTTCCTGGAGCCTCCTGGACAATTCTACCTTTGTTGATGTGTCAACAAAGTTATTCAATTCCTTTGTTAGTGGAACTCCACCTTTCTTGTCCAGCAAATAAGAAACACTGGGCCTTATTACATGGTAATTTGGGATGGCTTCTGGAGTTCTTAATCCCTGGATTGTCTGCACATTTCCACCCCCTGGCCCATCCCAGCAAACAATCAGTGCCTGCCCCCCAGCCCCTGCCACCCCCCAGCCTCTAGTAGCAAGTCTGGGGGCTGGATTGGGCTCTTCCACCTGTGTCTGTTCACTGGAGCAGCCCAGGGCCTAGAGCTACAGCTTTTCCCTTCCCCCAACTGCCAACTGATTGGGACACCTTTCCTGGCCAGAACCAACCCATTCCCCCACCTCCCTGCCCCTGAAGAGTAAACAAAGTGATGTCCTGTCCCAGACAGCCTCCAAACCCAGCCACGCTCATCAAAGCCCTGTGCTTTGAGACAGGAAGCAGCTTTCTCAGTTTCAAGGATCCAGTTATGGACACTTGGGCTAGGGACAAACATTACACATAAACCAGTTTAAGTGATCAGAAACTGGTTTAAGCCTGTAACAGAACATAAGTTCAGTGCACATAAACCAGTTTCAAAATGGCTGAAAATGGTTTAAGATAAACCTGGTTAAATGTAGTATCAGACTTTACTTATTTGGGGTAAACTGGTTTATTCAATGTCTGTCCCAGACCTCTTCCTGGTTTAAGTTAAATTGGAGTCCCCCAGCATCCCAGATGTTTTGCAGCTCTGGGCTGTGCTGTCTGCTCCAGGGAACAGGGCTGGCCCCACCCCTCTTCTCCCTAGCCAGAGCTCCAGCAGACTGCAGGCACAGCAGGGTCTGCCTTGCTTCCCTCTGCTCCACTCCATCCTCACTGCTCAAGCATGGATCCTTCCCTTCCTCCCTCCCATCTCCCACAGCAGGGACCTCAGCCCCACAGACTCTAGGCATGGTACGCTAGCTAATGCTGAGAGTGGTGTATGTGTGTGTGTGTGTGTGTGTCCAATTTCACTGGGACAGGCAGACAGAATAGTGTCTGCTTGGGGATTTTTGAAGATAATCAACAAATCAGCTGGTAATGTCCCTCTGTTGCTTCCTTGGAAAAAAGCTGTTTAAGAAGAGCTTGAGCTAATGAGAGAGGCTTTTGTTTTGTTGATGAGTTGTGTTATCAGTCCCCTGCTGGCTCCATCATCTTCCAGTTTTGTAGACAGTATGAAGAAGCAGAGAGTGGGAGATTGAAAAGCTCAGTATCATCAAAAGAGACACATGCACTGCACCCCACTCCCTCACCCTTTGCCTCAGAGTGCTACCCTGGGGCTGGGGGCTGGCAACACTTCTTCCCCTTGAGCAGTGAACAGGGAAAAGCCTGGGACAGTGCAGGCAGGGTGGGGGTTTACACTCCTCCCTAATCAGAGCATCCTGTCAGGGCCTGCCCCACCCCCCCAGCACTGTAGAAAGGAAAGGAGGGCTGCTCTAGCACCCCCTGGCTTCTAGCATGAGGCACTGCAAGCATGTTTCTGCATTTCTTCAGTCCACAGGGAATGTCTTCACAGTTGCAAACTGGTTTAACCTAGGCAGGTTAGATTAACCTGCAAAGATTGAATCAATTCAGGATCAGGCTTTTTGAATGTCTTTTCCTATCCTTAATTGAAAATTTCTCACATGGCTTGAGGTGGCCTGAAAGCTGGCCTGCTTGATCACAGGGCACAGAGTGGTCCAGAAGTGGGGGCCATGGGATTGGATGGGAATGAGGGACAAAGAAATCTGTGGGGGGATTGGGCTTTCACACCCCTGGCTGCTTAGTGGAGTGGGAAAAAGACTGGAGCATCAGCTTTTCTATTTCTCCCAGCCTCCAGCTCTCAGTTCAGAAATGGCAGCTCAGTGCACCTTTTTCCACCAGCACTGAACTTTTGTGGGCAGGTGGCCACTGCTGGATCCCATGCTCTCCCCCACTCCACTAAACCCTGGGGAGTGGAGGAAAGCATGGCCAGCCCCAGGTTGCCCCTAGACCTGACTGGGCTCTGGCAACTCCTACACTTTAATTGTGGAAATCAGGTTGTGGTTTCCTTCCTGGGACAGGAGCAAGGGCAGGGGCAGGGGCAGTAGCTGCCCCAAAAGTGCCTTCCATCACTGCTCCCAGTTCCCATTCTCCCCTGGAAACACATCTAGCCCCCTACCCCCTCATCTTAATTCATCAAAACATGAGACCTTCTTTAATTTACTTCCCCTTTATTTCTTTTTAAATTCTTTTTTCTTACTATTATTAATTTTATCCTTAACAGTGACCCTTTCTCCATCCCTATTTCCTTTCCACCTCCTATTTATTCTTCAGCTCCCAGTTACATGGTCCCCTCCTCCACAGCCTATCCCTCACACCCCTGCACATAGAAGCCTGTCCTGGCTCAGCTGCCCTCTAGTGGAAACTCACAGGTACAGCTCTATAGCTTGCTCACCAGGCCTATTCTATTGTCTAGTGGCAAGTCACAGCTGTGCAGATGGGGGACAGTCAGAGGAGTTTTCTAGAGTAAAGGAATGACTGCTGCAAGCTAGCTGTGTCTTCACAGCGTAAGGTGTAACAAGGCCCTCTGTTAGCAGCAGGGGCCTAGTAACCCTTGTTTCTATTAATCCTGTAACAAAAGCTATTTGGGTAAGCTGTGCCCTGCAACATTATAACAACATAACGGCAGTTAAAATGAAATATTACAGGAAAACCCAGTAGTAAATCTGACACACAAAGCAGAGGCTGCCTCTAGGCTAGCTTTGCCTGCATAATTTAACCTTGATGCATTCAGGAAGGCTTCTGATTGTGCTTCAGCATGCTGCTGAACTGGTATCTTTAGGAAGAAACCTGAACAAAGAGCTTAATCCAAGCTGTATTGAAAAGTCACTGGGAATCTTTCAACTGACCTTTGTGGTCACTTAATCAAGCCATATGCTTTCAGAGTGGCCCATAAGCAATGATGACAGTGTGCACGCTGGTGTGTGTATGTCTTGTTTGACCTTGCACATACATTTGTGCATACTTTTGTTTGTAGATGCAATGGTTATAGATGTTATATGAACCCCTACTCATAAAAATGTTTATCTACTTGCATCACATGCCTAAGCTATGCCAAAATCAACAGGCTTTAAACTCATTCTTGAGTATTTTGTCAAGGCAGGCCATCAAGTGTGACACTTCCCCCTACCTTTTGGTCCCTTTGGTACTGTTGTGACTCATTACTGTAGAATATGTGTCACCATATTTAATGTATTTTTCTTCACAGGTAGGAAAGTGCTAATATCCTTATTCAGTTAGTTTTCTGTCTGTAAATTGGGGATAATAACATTAATTAGAGGCAGACTAAATACTTTTCCCATAGTCAAACTTCCTGTGTGTCTATGGTGGATCAGAAAATGAAGCCAAAGTTCCTTGAGGCTTGAGGTCTAATGACTTTTGCATCATTTCAGACAGGGGAGAAATTCTCACTAAGCACTAAAATACATGGTAGATCTGCCTGAGTGAAGGCCTAAAGCAGTGTGTGTGGGGGAAGGGGTAGGTACTTTACTATTATAATCTTATAAAGTTAAATAGACATGAGCCAGTGATACCTCTTTCATATTGGATTGTATTGTATTTTAGGATATTAGCCCAAATTTATGATACATGCCACATACCACATATCAGCAAAAAAAAGCATGAATATGGTTTAAATTGAGTTGTTTTTGTCTTTTCAATGTGGAGCATTTGTAGTAGGTTCTCTTAAATCTTCATAACCACAAGTGTTTTAGATCACAACTGGAAACTTTTAGGGTAATTATTGGGTCACATTACATGCATGAAATGGGTATTTCTGCTAACCAAAAGCAGAAATATAAAATGGCTATTTCTGTCATTTTAAAACTGCTAAATGTTTCCATATTTCAGAGATTAGCACCATTAATGGAAAGGTTGGGGTTTCCTTTTGTTTGTAATCACTGCTCTGTACCATCACTCCAAAAAATATGAACACAGTTGGAAATTTCTATGTAGCAGTAAAGGCTATACATCACAGGTTTTCCTATGATGACATTGCATAATCAGAGAACAGAAGAAATATTCTGTCTCCTTAAAGAACAAAGAAACAGCCAACAGATGTTAGATCAGTAATGGGTATCATTATTAAGGCTTAGGAATTGTCTTTGGTAAAAAGCTGAATTTGGACTGAAACCAGATGTTTCTTTGAAAGACTTAATGCTGTTCTTTGCTGCTGTATTCTGTCCTTAACACAATGCATGGAATCTTTTAAATGATAGAAATTACATATTATATGGTTCTGACATTGAATCTTAAAGGACCAGATGGTAAAAATTCTACCTTCTTATTCATGCCCTCCAATGTTCTTCCTGAAGGCAACCTTGCACATTTATTTACACTGGGTGCATCTACATGTGCAATTAATGTGAAGCAATAAACTCCAGAGTGTATTGCTTCCAGGCACACCTTTTGAATGTGCATCCAGGAGCAATAAACTCTGGAGCAATACACTCTGGAGTTTATTGCTGTATGTACGAGGGCCTGGGAGCACAGCACATTGAGGTGGTCGGAGCAGCCCTGGATGACAGGGAGTACAGGGGCACAGCCTGGCAGCCCAGGGCTACTCCTCCTCACTCAATGTGCAGTGGAGGGGCTGGCTAGGGCATGAGGGTGCTTCATTGCAGGACTACCCAGCAGGCAACCCCTGTACTGAAGCACCCTCGTGCTTAAGCCAGCTGGGACAGCCAGCTACACATGTGCTGCTATGAAGTTTTTTACTTTGCAGCAGAACAGTACTTGTATTTACAAGTACTATTCTGCTGCAGAGTAAATTAGTTTACTCCGGACTAATAGGGCTGCACATGTAGATGTGTGACATTTACTGCACATCTATGTAATCTACTGTGCAGTAAATGTCTCATGTAGATGTATCCATTCAGAAGTAAGGTGCTCCAGTGGGAGGTTTACTTACAGTGGGATTGGATCAGATGCATACCACAGAATAGGTGATGTGAGGTACATTCCCCACCTTAAAGCTGGTATAATTTTATTGTCTGTCCCAACCCTTCTGTAGTATTATACTGTTTATGGAAACATAACCAAAGAAAAACAAACTTGGAAGAATAGTGTTGTAGAGCACCTCAGTGCCTGCTCCTAGGGAGTAGAAGCTGCCAGGGAGAGAGCGAGCCCTGGCAGAGCCTAACAAGCCCAGCTGAAGGTTGCCAGGGTAACGAGCACAGCTGCAGGTTGCCGGAGCAACTAAGGGGAGCCAGCTGCCTGTAGGAGGCAGGGCCTGGCCCTTATAAAGCCCAGGGCTGAGGCCAGGCTAGTAGTTCTCTGCCAGCAGCCAGGGAGGCAGGAGCTCTGGGAGTGAGGATGTGGAGAGGAGCCTAGTAGCAAGTACCACTGTCATATGGAGCAATGTGGTTATAGCCAGAGGGCATGTGTTTAAGTTATAGCCAGGAGGCTTGTGGTTATGTTTGGCTCTGTTATTACACTGGAGGTTTGGGTGAGGCTGTAGGGGTTGGAGGAGGCCTCATAGGGACCCCAGAGAGTGTGGGGTGCCCTAGCACTGGTGAAGGCGCAGCTAGTGCGCCAGTGAAGATGTAACTGGCGGCGAGGAGCGCAACCAGTGGGTTGTGGGTGGGGAACAGAGACCCCGGGTTGTATGCGGGTGCGGGCAGGGAACAGACCCGTGGTGTTATACGGGTTAGTTAGACCCCAGCCCCAGAGAGGGGCAGCTATGAGACGCCCCAGAGGGGGCATGACAAGCCCCAGAAAAGGGCACTAGCGCAACCAGTGGGTTGCGGGTGGGGAATATAGACCCCGGGTTGTGTGTGGGGCACGGAGACCCCAGCCCCGGAGAGGGGTGGCTTTGTGAGGCCCCAGTGTGGGCATGATGAGGCCCAGAAGGGGGCACTGCTAGGAAGCCTTAGCGTAGACATGGCGAGCCCCAGGAAGGGGGAGCGCACTTTAGAGGAGCTCAGCGTGGGCCCAACAAGTCCCCGAGAAAGGGAGGGGACTAGTGAGAAGCCCAAGGTGGGCACGGCGAGCCCCGAAGAGGGGGAGCGCCATATTGAGAAGCCCGAGACGGGCGTAACGAGCCCGGCCGTAGGCTAGTGCGGCAACACCCCTCAGACAGAGGCAAGGTGCTGCGGTTGTCCCTGAGG